>NC_142502.1:5785192-6088653 GCF_057876585.1 Rhinolophus sinicus | reverse complement strand
CCACCAGTAACCACAATTCTACTCTACTTCTGTGAGTTCAACATTTGCATTTTTTTTTTAAGATTCCACATATAAGTGAGATCATATAGTATTTGTCTTTCACTGTCTGACTTATTTCATTCAGCGTGATGTCCTCCAGGTTCATTCATGTTATCACAAATAGAAGGATTCCTTCTTTCTCAGGGCTAAATAATATGCCATCGCATATATGTACCACATCTGTTTTATCCATTTATCTGTTGATGGACACTTAGGTTGTTTCCATGTCTTGGCTACTGTGAAAAATGCTGCAATGAACATGGGGGTGCAGAGATCTCTTTGAGATAACTGCAGATATTTTTGTCTGATTTTCAGACACTGATAAGCCATTGTCTTCTTGACTCGTGCATATGTTTAGGTTGAATTTCCTCTAGAAAACACCTCTATTTCAGAGGATTCATTTGTGGAAAGCAATTGTGACATATTCAGGCTCAATTTATATCCCATTAATTGAACTTCCTAATATTAGCTGTGCAGTGAAGAACCATGGCTGCCAGCACTTTGATGGAGAGGTCAAAGTTGATACCACCAGCGATGGGACAACCTGACTATGTGCTGTCTGCTGTGATATACTGGAGAGTACATGACATCATTTCCATGACACCCTTTCCAAAATGGACAGCTTGAGTCTGAATGCGAGGGAATATAAGACAAACCCTAATTGAGGGACAGTCTACAAGACAGCTGGCCTGTACCCATTGAAAACGAACGTGCCTGTCATAAAAGGCCAAGAAGGGATGAGATTCAAAGGGACTCAAGAGACATGATGGCTGACTGGGAACACACTCAGGACAAAGTGTGAAAGCTGAACGGGGTCTGTATATTAGATCCGAGTGTGGTACCACTGTTAATTTCCTGGTTTTGATGACTGTACTACGGTTATGTAACAGAGTATCCTGGTGCTGAAGGAATGCAATCTAAAGTCCTTAGATGTAAAGGAACACCATGTGGGCAACTTTCAAACCGTTCTGAAGAAATAAAACACACGTGTACATTTGTATGTATATGGAGACAGAAACACATGTGGTAACTGTTTGTATTTGGCTGCGTAGATGAAGACTGTGTTGAAATTTCTTTTCTGAGTTTGAAATTATACGAGAATAAGAAGTCCAAAGAAAAAGCATTTCCTTTGCTAAAAAGTAACCAAGTATTGTTCAATGAGATGTCTATTTTGTTTTGAAGATTACTGGGCCTGAACAAAATGACATTCAGATGGTACAGCCAGCTCTCACATGTTATGCCACCCCCACCACCTCTGCGGAGTGGGGTACAGGATGGGTCCCCAGGGCCTACAGCTTAGCTCTCAGTTTGCCTATTGGATGCTACAGTGTTTAATTTTTGTTTGTTTGTTTTTGCCTTTTATAGCTGAGAAAGTTTGAGTTTCTATAACATCCACAGATAATCTGGACTATTTCTAATCAAGTCAGAGCAGTACAAAGCAATGTTTCAAATGTCTAAAGGTAAGACCAGCTCTTTCTATTTTGATTGCTACTGAATCTAATTGAACGGTGTTATGAACAGACACAAATGGCGTGCTCGATCAACTGAATTGACAATAACTCTGTATACTCTATTCCATATTATTTTTTTCTCTAACTATAAAATATTCTAATGGAGAACAAAGAAAAGAATAATGCAATTTTTACCTGATTCTTTACAAGGCAAGGTAATCCCATCTTTTCCAAAAGAATATTTAATATGCATTTGTTTTTAAAGGATCAAAGTCTTGTCTTTACATTGAGGTAAGGTCTTGCAGTTATTGTATACAGGACTATTTTGAACATGCAGAAACTCATTTCTACCTTAAAGACTGAGGACTAAAATGTAAAGAAATGACACATTAATTTTCCCTGAATAGCTCACTTGTTAATTTGATTACTTTTAACATTCTCATATGCTCATATAATGTGGGACCAGTATCCGTTAGAAGAAAACTGATACAGAAAGAACGTTAATATAATTTAATACCGATTCTTCATTTATTCCTTCAACAAATACATATTGAACAAGTGCCAGGAACCAGTCTACATTTGAGGAATAGAGATGCTGAAAACACAGTCCCCGTCTCATGGAATTTACATTCTACTAGGTGGTCAGATAATACTTAAATAAACAAATTAAAGAAAAGAAAGCCCTTTCAGATAATGCTGTGTTGCACAGAAAGCAGGGGGGGTGGCAGAATGTCAGCAAAGGCCTCACTGAGGAGGTACCTTGAGCAGACCGCCAAGTGACAGCGTGAAGAAGTTGGGAAAGCAGAGCTGGCATAGCCTCTGCGCATGCACAGGGGTCCAGCCCTGTGGGGGGATGGGCTTGGAGGGAGCATGGGGGAGGGGAGGTGGGAGCTAGCTGGGAGCCAAGGCACGGGGGACTTGTGGGACCAGGATGAAGGGTTCTGGTTTAAGTCCCAGAGCAAGGAGAAGGCACTGGAGGATCTCACACATGGGCGTGGTGGGATTTTCTTTATACTTAACAAATATTTTTGTTTGAAATAATTTTAGATTTACAGAAGAGCTCCCAAGGCGGTACAAAGGGTACTAGGTACCTTCACCTGGCTTCCTCTAATGTGAACGTTTTATGTAACGTGGTACATTTCTCATAATCCTGTGTAGAAAATAACTATGAACTCATAATAATGGCCAACGTTTATCAACTGTGTTGTGTCCCAGAAGCCATTCCGAGTGCCTTACATGTATTAGCTCATCAGTCCTCACAAAATCACGGACTCTGAGGGAGGCACCACTGTTACTCTCCCCTTTGCATATGCGGTTTCAGAGGCAAGGGGAGGTGAGGACACTTGCTCCGTGTCTCACAACCACTAAGTGATGAGGCTGGTTTTCAAACTCATGCTGTCTGGCTCCAACGCTTGAACTCGAGAAGTAAATTCTAGAGGAGCAAAACTAGACACGGGGACACCAGTTAGGAAGGGACTACAGTGATGGGTCAGGTAAGAGATGGTGGTGTGTGGGGAGTGGAAGGTAGGTTAACAGAACTGGCTGGTGCATATTATGGGGTAAGGAAAAGAGGGAAAGAGTCAAGGGCGACTCCTATGTTTTTCTGCTGAGCAGCTGGAGATGGTGGTGCCTTTTACCGAGGAGGAAAGACTGGGCATGAGCAGGTGGCAGAAGATTAAGGGTCTGCTTTGGACATGCTAAGTTGGAGAAGTGAAGCATCCAGAAGCAGCCAAGCGAAGACAGTGTTTGAAGAGGAGGGAGGGATAACGTACACCATCTACTGAGAGGTCCAATGAGATGAAGGGTTGGAATTGACCATTGGATTTTGCCCCCAATTTACTTACGAATCAACTTAAAACTTTTCAAAATGTGAAAATCAACAGCGTTAGTTCACCAATCTTATGTCTTCAGCCTGTCTCCTCCTAGACTCCTGTCCCAGCCCTGTCTTACCAGGACAAGAAAAGGAAAGAGGGGGAAAGAGAAAAAGAGGAAGAGGGTGGACAGTTTGGGAGAAGACATTAAGGAACCCAAATGCAAAGAAAACTAGATCGCTTCAAGACGAGAGCTCTGCCAGCCTCTTCACTCCCCATCTAAGAAAAATCCCTTCTCATTTCTTTCCAATATCACGATACCCATAAAAGACAACAATATATTTTCTCTCAGATTTTTATTAAGGCTCAAATTGTCTGCTTTGGAATTTAGTATCTGCTCAGGCCTTTTATTACATTTGATTTGTAACATGACTAATTAAGTTGTTTCCAGCATAACCTTTACAGAATTAATATATATGCATATTTTTGCATGGGAATTATGAGATTTGAAATCTACTAACATGAACGATCAATATCATTTAAAATATTTTGGAAGTATGAGTAGAAGAATATTAAAGATAATAAAACTATAGTTAGTGAAGAAGAGAAAAAAAATTAATGATAGGGAACACGAAAATAAAGGTAATAGATAAATGGATTACAAAATTGTAAGTTCCTGAGAGGAAACACAGTCAGAAACAGATGCACAGAAGTTGGGAGATACCTAAGTGAAAAGGGATCAGTAAAAGTGATTTAGTTACATGAATCAAATTGAAAGGCCCAGAGAGCATATAATTAAATGGAAAATAGAAATGTATAGATAGACTGGAGACCTCTGTGCTGTTCAAACGGACAAACGATGCTGTGAGAACTCTAAATTTACCTTCTAATTGTTGACTTTAAGTTGGAATTTTAGTTTTAAAGCAGTGACAAAATAACTATATATATGTCTCTATGCTGTGTTAGATAAAATACCACTAATTCTTGTACCCATATATTACATGAGCATAAAAGAATACGTCATCAGTTTTCACACACGGTAAGAACTGCAGAGAGAAGTTCACAGCAATCTCTCACATTTGACAAACCACCAATGCAAAAATACTCCAAAGGGACCTCCAGTGTGGTGGGAGATGTCTGTATTTCATACCCACAGACAAGTAACAGAAGCTGTGCTACGTGAGCTCAAGGAAAATATGAAAGGAAAGGCTTATATTTATTGTGGCGTTTGATTTCTATTGTTGTGAAATCAACTGCTTCTCTCTCTCTCTCTCTCTCTCTCTCTCTCTCTCTCTTTCTCTCTCTCTCTCTCTCTCTCTCCCCATGTCGCCACTGTCTGTGGTTAACTTGGACTTATGTAGTGACACATGGTGGCCTTAGGGTATCCAGCTCTCTGACAGGACAATCCAGGACTTCTCCCAAAGGCCAAGATGGAAACTGCCAATTGTCTTAGAGCTAGGCCTGGCACGGTGTCCTTTCCACGGTACTCGGTACTCGAATGGTCAGAGCAGCCCCTATTGAAGGGGCAAGGGCACAGCATCCGCCTCTTGGGAGGGGTACCAGCGAATTTGTGGTCATCTCTAACATGCCAGAGGGTTGATCTCCCATATGGCAATTTAGGTTATTTATTATGTGAAAAGGAAGGAGGTGGTGCCCTGACTTATGGATGGAGAGTGCAAGAAGAAAGAACATTCTTGAATCACTTTTATAGGCTGCCTCTAACTCACTTCAATGACAATGTCGAATCCACATAGTAGCTGCGTTTGAAACAGATTGCCGAGAATCTGTCAGATTGCAGCGAATGCTGTCCTGAGGAGTGCTCAGGCCGAGAGGGGACAGCCGAGAGGCCCACGCAGGAGGACAGGAGCCTGTATACTTGGGTCATGGGGAACTGAGGCCACCTCAGTCTATTCACGACTCCCAGCAGGGAACTGCCGTCTGCACGAGACTCGCGACACCCAGCAGATGAATGACCTGTTTCTGTCCTTCAGCACATTCTCGGCACGTCCACCTTGGGTGTTGGGTGGATCAACCACTACCTTCAGTTGTCTTAATGACAGCGTGAGTGCCAAGTTGCTCTTTACTTCAGGAGGAGAGAAAAGAGCTACTGTGTTTGGAAGTGAAAAAGAAGTTTCTGGACATAAAAGTCTTAAAGACTTTACATCTGAAAGTCAGAGAATCATACAACCTGAAGATGATTATCTTTAATATATCTTCTTGCACAGAAAAGCAACTGTTTAAATGACATTCTGTCTCTTCCCCAATTTGGCTTCTCCTTCTGTGCGGTCTCCTCCCAGATCCGCCTGGCCTTACACCCACCAGAGGTCGCCTGCGTGCCCACAGGCACCCACGAGGAACATCGGCACACACACACAAAGTGGTTCCTACCCTCGTGAGGGTGTAGGTGATTTTTGTCTAGAAGGAGAAGTTGTCCCAGATTATTTTCTTGATCACAGAAGAGCTAGTGACTTGTTATTATAACAGTCTTCATATGACTGGGACCATGTTGGCAGACATTGTTCTTTGTTTACACAATAGTTACCTACGTCTCTCTTCCCTGCTAACAGTTTGGTCCAGGATCCAGGTTGACAGCTTTTCATCTCTTGGCAGTAGGCCTCTGGCTCCCACAACTTATTCTGATTGGTCTCAGCTTGTCACAGTGGCTAGCTTAGGAGCAGTCAGGTGACCTGGTGCTGGCCAATGGAAAGCCCTGGGAAGGGCTTCTGGAAAATGTTTTCCTTCCTGATTCCAAGGGAGAAAGTCAAAAGGACAAAAAGAAAGCCTGCTTCCTGTTTGAATTTAGGGGTGATGGGGTGAGGTCTTGAGCTGTGGAAACTGTAATCACGAGGTGACGAGAACATACTGAAGGACAGAACGAGCTCCCACCTTTGCCAAAATTACTGACTTCCTAAATGCAACCCACACCGTGCCTACCTCTGACTTCTCATGAGTAAAAAAATAAATGTCCTTATGTTTTAAGTTGCAGTGGTCAGGTTTTCTGTCATTGTAGCTGAAGGCATTTCCTTTGAGAGGAGACCATGCTCTATGAATAACTTCACATTTCATATTTCCGCTCAGTTAGGGCTCACTGAGAAAAGGTTATTGGTGGCCAGTGTTAAAGGACGATTGAATGGTAAACATGCCTTGAAAATTAGAGACAGTAAATTGTTCCTGAGACATTCGAGGGTTTATCTCCTCTGGAGCTATTCACTCACCTTCTAAGGTAATATAACCGGAACCTTTCTCTCCTCTCTTCAGAGAGTATTTGTCTGTTTCCACAGAGGTCTCTCTCTCTCTCTCTCTCTCTCTCTCTCTCTCTCTCTCTCTCCCTCCCTCCCTCCCTCCTTCCCTCCCTCCCTGCCCCCCTACACACACACACACACACACACACACACACACACACACACACACACACGTAGTTCTAAATTAATATAAGAGTAGCTCACACATGAAAAATTCTGTGCATGTATTTTTCTTAGTACAAAAGCAGGGGAGATCTTAAAAGTGTTCATCAGATGGTCAAAGCAGTAATCAAAACAAAATATAACAAAACAGAAAGACAAATTAATCGTCACAGTTCTGTAAGTTACCAGAGCATACATCTTTTGAGGAAAAAATATTTTCTCATATGTGTCTAAGTACCTGTGGGGCTTAGGGTGGTGTTGGACATATAGTAAATGCTCAATAAAAGTTTGTTTATTCAATGAAGAGATAAATGACTTGTTTTGCCTTTCATCCATACTCGAGGCCTACGTAGTGCTTCAGGTGATGAAACAAATATATGGCTTTTAAATATAAACCTGTAAGCCATATACTCTAAGACAAAGATGTATATACGGCAAAATTGTATTGATTAGCATTAAATTCTAAGAAGGTTCTGTATTAAGATATACATACAATTGTGAGGGAGAGAACTACATGAAGAGAGGAGAGATTGGTGTAAGCTGTCTATTTAACATACGGGCTTATTCACATTAAACTTTCATTTTGCATTCAGGCATCTTGAGTTTTAAGAATTTTAATTTGTTTTTTTAGCAATGAGAGGCTAGAGTCAAAACCCAAAGCAAACACAGCCTTAAGATTTTTACCTTATATGGAATCTGCGTAAAATATGATTATTTTTCTCTAACTCATTAGCTCATTTAGCTAATTCTTTCCTTTCCATTTAACAGAATGTGTTTTTCTTTCTTCAAAGCTGAAAATACAGGTACTTTAGGGTATATGTTGTCACACATACAGCAGACCGATTTGTCAATGCTTCCTGACATACTCTTCCCAGGTGTCCTTTTACACCTGGCTGCTGGGTGACAATGAGTGTTGTGGGTTGAATTATATCCTCCAAAAAAGATACGTTCGGGTCCTAACCCTGGGCACCTGTGAATATCACCTTATTTGGAAACAGGGTATTCACAGACGTCCTCAAGTTAAGACCAAGTCATCAGGGAGGGGAGGCCCTAATCCAGTACGGCGGTAGTCCTTTTAAGAAGGGGAGACACAGAAGGACGCACAAAGGAAACCCAACGTGGTGACGGTGCAGCTGTTGCAGTGGTGCATCTCCCAGCCTAGGAAGGTCAAGGATTGCTGGCAGCGCAGACGCAAAGCAGGTCCCCCAGCCGCGCCTCCAGAGCCTTCGCAGAGGGTGGGGCCCTGCGGATACCTTGCTTTTGGAAGGTGAGCCTCCAGAACTCGGAGACACTCAATGTCTGTTGTTTTAAGCCATCCAAGTTTTTGGTAAGTATTGTGGCAGCCTTGGGAAACTAACACGATGGACGAGAATGGATCTCTTCTGGTGCTTAAGGTCCTCTAATGCAACGCTAACTTCTATTTGTCACTGTACGAAGTCATTGTCACTGGGGAGGGAGAAGGATTAAAGGAGATAAAGATCCCAGAACAGAGAAGCAGCTGAGCAGACGGTTCTTTCTCCGTGCAACTGCTATGTAACTCAGTCTAAACACCTCCTATGTGATTTATCCCCAAGCATGTTGTTCAGATAGGAAAGAGGCTTTCTCTAGAATCCTGTAATTCAAGAGCAGATAGACAGCCTTCACTCACTGGAATTACACGCGTAGTTGCCCTAAATTGGGGGGAGAGCACCTTGAATGTGTTATTTGAAAGCAGGGAAGGCACCAGACTTTCCTTTACACCAGGTGAACTTTCATTAAATTCAACCAGAGCCTGACCTTTAGCAATTTCCATGTTCCTATCAGCTTGAATTGTTTCCTCTGAATTTGGCAGAGGTGGGAGAACTGGGCCTCCCTCCACCTACACAATTTTCTACCTCTAGTTTGTTCTTCACAGCCACTCCTCAAACTCTCCCAAAGAATGTTTTTTTTCTTTTTAAAATTTGGGCTTCTATTTGTTCTTGGAAACAATAAAATGTGGTAAAGTGACAGAACAACAGAGGGATTTTCAAACGTGTCTACTACTGTGTATTCGTAATGACGAAGGAGAGACAAAATGGTGCAACTTTTCCAAACCTATCATAAAAGAAAACACTATGTTCCTTTTTCAACAGCTTCCTTAAAATGTACATGAACATTCAATTAATTATATGTGGGGTTTGATTTTAACGTAATTTCTTCTGCATTGTACAGTGCATGTTCTTAGAAAAGCCCTGGATATTGACTTCTTAGAAGTCCCCCCAAATTTCTGTTTTGAATAGCCTGACTGTTATTCCACATTCAGCACTGCTCTTTCTTCTCCCTCTTTTCCTCCACCCTTCTTTCTCTCTTTTCCTTGCCTTCACTCACTCTGATTAGCCAGAGCTGTGTCCTTCCACTCCTAGGGGAAATGTCACATCCCGTCACCCTCTTCTGAAACATTCTTCCTGTTCTATCACTGAGCTGGGCGGACCTCTTCTTCTGCCTGCACCCTTCTGTTCCAGTCCAAGCTTGCTACGGACCACTCAGATTCAGTGATTCAGCGGTCATTCTCCTGCAAGTATCTGTCGATCATATTCTGTGCCAAGTACTAGATCACAGGAATACAGAGAGTGTAGGCAGAGTCTCTATCTCCCAGGTGTGTCTTTACTGTATACTAATCAATACAGTACCACCAGTTAATGCACCCCACACAAAATACGCTCCAGGTAACTACCATTCTGTTGAATTGGCACACCCATGTTAATGCATATTGATGTCCTATTGCCAACACTAACTCTCTTATACTCTTTACCCAAGACAGGGAAAATTTTTTGCATATATGTACGAGAAGAAGAAAATATTTTGACCTGCTAGATGGGACTTTCTGTACCATGTGTTTTTGAAAAAATGTTAGACCAGGAAATAAACAGTTCTATCTCACGACTTCACTACTAAGCATGCCAGGACACATAAGGCCTAAGCTTAATGAGCTCTGTCAGCCAACTGACTGGTAAATGCTTCCATGTCACATCTGGAAGTAGAACTCTTCAAGTGACAATATTAGGCTGGGGAAAGTGACACTTAAGTGTGTATGGAGAGGCTAATGTGTGCGTAGCTTTGTTCTCCGTGCTGGGGGCAACGTGATAAATGAAACCAGGTGGTCAAGCTTATATTCTGGGGAGAGGAGGAGACAAAGAATAAATAAACAGCGAGTAAAAGAATCAGATAGCAGCAGAGTATCTAAAGTTGACATAACAAACTGATGAGATGTGATTCTGATGTTAAACAGATCATTCTGGTTTCTATATGAAGACCTGGGATACATTTTTGAAATGTTTGGGGAAAATAATTTGACTAAGTCTTGAAACAATTTACACCAAATAACCTTAATTTAGGCCAACATAATAAATAGGTATTACTTTTAATGAAAGAGCTAGGGACACTCCTATAAATGGCTTACTTTCATGACCCTTCCCTTCCGTGTGAGTGAAGGCCATTCCATTCCACATGGGGTTGTCCTGTAAGCTGTGTACTGCTGCCCTCCCACCCCACCCCTGCCCTCCTCTCCTCCAACTATGCAGTCAAGTGAATACTGCAAATCTCTGACAAAAAGAAAAACACAGGGGTGGCTCAGCACATGGAGTATTTTTCAAGTTTAATGACAGACGAATCCTTTGTTCTTTGAGGACATACTAATATTTCTAAGCTAGAACCTCCCAGGTCCCCACTGTTACATCATAACGTAAAATTCAAGGAACATAACATAGATAAACATCCATTAAATCTATCATCATTTGTGTTCAAATTTGTCCTGAAACTTCTAGCGATTGGAACAAAAGAATAAAAAGAAGTAGATATAAATATTGGAAAGGAAGTGAGAAAAGTATTATTATTTACAAATTTTTAAAAATCCAAGAAAATTATTTGAAACCTCAGTAAACTAGGAGAGAGAAGCAAAGGAGCTGTCTGTGTACAAATTCAACATACAAAAATAAATCACAAAGTTACAAAAAAACCAAAAACAGAAAACATGATGAAAAAAATGAATTCAAAGAACAAAACGGGACGTATCACACTCCCTGATTTTAAACTATACTACAACGCTACAATAATCAAAACAGTACGGTACTAGCATAAAAACAGACATACAGATCAATGAAACAGAATTCTATCCTGCTCTCTAGGCCAGAAATAAATCTTTGCTTATATGGTCAATGACTCTACAATAAAGGAGACAAGAATACGTAATAAGGAAAGACAATCTCTCCAACAAGCGGTGTTGGGAAAATTGGACAGATACATGTAAAATAATGAAACTGGGCAATTTTCTTATACCACATACAAAAATAAACTCAAAATACATTAGGGACTTAAACGTAAGACTTGAAAACATAAAACTGCTAGGAGAAAACATAGGCGGTAAATTCTTTGTCATTGATTTCAGCAATATCTTTTTGGATATGTCTCCTTGGGCAAGGGAAACAAAAGCAAAATAGGAGGCCAATGCCTTATCTATTAGGCAACTGGGACTTCTAAAACAAAAGCAAAATAAACAAATGGGACTACATCAAACTAAAAATCTTCTGCATAGCAAAGAAAACCGCCAACAAAATGAAAAGACAGCACACTGAATGGGAAAGAAATATTCACAAATGATATAGCCTATAAGGGGTTACTATCCAAAATATATAAGTAACATACAAATTAACACAAAACACACACACACACACATACACACACACATACACACACACACAATCTGATTAAAAAGTGGGCAGAGGACCTGAATAGATATTCTCTAAAGAGGACACACAGATGGCCAATAGACATGAAAAGATGCTCAAATGCAAATCAAAACCACAATGAGATACCACCTCACACTTGTCAGAAGAATGGCTGTCATAAAAAATCAACAAATAACAAGTGTGAGTGAGAATATGGTAAGATTGTAAACTGGTGCAGCCACTATGGAAAACTGGAAAACAGTATGGAGAGTCCTCAAAAAATTAAAAATAGAGCTGCCATATAATCCAGCAATACCACTTTTGGGTATTTATCAAAAAAAAAAAAAAAAAAAAAAAAAAAGAAGAAGAAGAAGAAGGAAAAAAACCTCCCCACTAATTCAAAAAGATATAGGCACAACTATATTCACTGAAGTATTATTTACAATAACCATGATATGGAAACAACCTCGGTGTCCAGCCATAGATGAATGGATAAAGAAGGTGTGTGTGTGTGTGTGTGTGTGTGTGTGTGTGTGTGTGTGTGTATTTTGCTGCAAGAAAAAAGAATGGAATCTTGCCATTTACTACAACATGGATGAACCTAGAGGGTATGATGCTAAGTGAAGTAAGTCAGAGAAAGACAAACACCATATGATTTCACTTATATGTAGAATATAAAAAAAAAATTTTTGAAAAAATAAAACAGAAACAGACCCATAGGTACAGAGAACAAGCTGACGGTTGCCAAAGTGAAGGGGTGGTGGGATGAGTAGAAAAGAAAAAAAAACTTGGGGGATGTGTTTAAATCCATTACATAAAAGTGGCAAATTGTTTTAATGAAAAAGATTTAAAACATTAAAAAAATAAAAGATTCCAGTTTTTGTTTTGTTTATTTAATCTTTTAAAAAGATTCCCCAAGGAGATTCTAATTTGCAATCAAGATTGGGAACAACTGTTCTAGAAATGGTCAGACCCTAGATGAAAGAAATATCCTTAGGTAAAGTGCCTCCTCCCTGTAGCAATAAAAATCCAAAATGCCTAGGAAAGACTTTAACAGGAAATACGTGTGACTTAATAATAACAACAACAGCAAGAACAACACAAGGCCTTGCTGTGCAGTAAATGTTGACATATATGATAATACAGCATAGTCCAGATTAAAATGAAAATTTGTAAAAATTTGTTTTTCTGAAAAATATTTTAATCATGTAATATAATTCTTATCATATCTCAATAGTATTATTTGGAAACATTGCAAAATTAATCCAAAGCGAAAAACTGATAAGACTTGACTATGTACAAGTGTAATAGTTCTATGTAAAAAAGAGCATAAACCAAGGAAACAGGTGAATAACATTTTTTCCCCAAATATTTGATTAATAAAGACTTTCTATCCTAAATATACAAAGAATTTTCATAAATCAACAAAAAGGAAGAATGCTCAAGGGGGCCACTTACTTGAACAGGCCATTTACTACAGAAATACTTATGTCCAACATTTATCTCCAATGTGGTATTTCAGGTTCATGGTTCATGTGAATAGTAACAAATCACACTAAACTATTAAACATAATGTTATCTCACACACACACACAGACACACACCCCAAATTAGCTAATCCAGAGCCGACTGTACTATGTTAACCTTTTGTGTTAGGAGATGATAAAGGACATACGTTAATTATAATAATAGCTAGTATAATTATTTTTAATTTCAGAACTTATTGTCTATTATGTACAAGGTGCTAATCAGAACTACTCAACAGAAGTCAACAGTTCAAGTTAAAAGTTATAATTTAGAAAATAGTAATCCATATTCCTGAAAAAGTTAATGCATTTTCAAAAATCAAGTTTTCCTGATTAGAAGACCACATTTCCTTTCTTCTTTCCTTCTTTCCCTTTTTCCCTCAGTCTCTCTTTTCAGTATAAATTATTGAAACAGTTAAGTCCTAATCTTATAGGTTGCAAAAATTACAAAAGAATTCAGAACTGCTATTCCTCAATCCCTACATAAAAAAAAACGAAATCAAACTCCTACTTAAAAATTAATTGCAATTACCCTGGAGAACCAGTCTTTCTTTCGTTCATTCATAATTCAGTGGTGTATTTCTTAGTGAGAATTCCTAAGTGGCAATTTACAACAAAATCTTCCTATACCATATGAATCTTTTCTAAATTACCATTAGTTAGACAGTCTCTCAAATTACTGAGTATCACATTTCTAAGCTGTATTTACTGCTTGATTCCATATTGAATATATCTGTTTTTCTACTTAGTTTAAGGAACAGAAGGGAAACTGGAACAAAAAGTATAATGGATTTTAAAGTCACTGTTATTTAAAACAGTGTATTTGGCAAAACTAAAAGCTTTGGTTTTTTAATAAAGTGCTTATAGTGTTATATTTAAATATCAAAAGAAGCTAATTCAATATGAAGAAGTAAAATAACTCACATTACTTGTCACTTCTAAGACTGACTAAATCTGTTATACAATCACCATATTTTGATCCAAGTGTTTTTGTTTCTATCATCTATCTATCTATCTATCTATCTATCTATCTATCTATCTATCTATCTATCTATCTATCATCTATCTTCCATAGTAACTGTCCAGACACAATTAGAATTCATGCTATTTTCTGAGTATTAAAACAGTGAATTTTTACATCAATTGTTCAGGATATAGAAAAGACCTTCCATACAAATAATTTGCTAAAATCAAAGTGATGCAAGTGAAATTCAACACCAGCATGCCCTCCTGCATCCTTAGCATCTTCAATATGGTTTATTGGAAGCATTAAAGCGTTCCTTCATTTGGACTTAACTTTTATTGTTGCTCAGGCCCTATTAAACAGACTATATTTTCTTAGAAAATGTTAACACTGAGTTGTCCCTTATGGAATATTTTAATGTGAGAGAGAAATGTCAAGGTCAGAATTGTTAAGAGATTTGCTTTCTGTGGTTTTCTGGACTGTAAATAATCAACCATCTCCAGCATCAAGCTATTGCTCAAAAGATAAGATTTCTTTCTTCACACTTACAAACTAGCATAACTTTTATTTCTCTCATTTAACATTTAGATCTACATTTTCAGAGCATTTTAAGAATATACTGTTAACTTGTTATGCCTGTATGGATGAAGTTCAATGAATGAATGCTTACAAGGAGCAAACTAGGGACTCTAGAAATATAAACAATATATAATCCTTGCCCTCGAAGAACCCATAGCTTTGCTGATGAGATATATAAACAAATAACATGTTTCCCTGAAAATAAGACCTAGCTGAACAATCAGCACTAATGCATCTTTTGGAGCAAAAATTAATATAAGACCCGGTCTTATATTATATAAGACCCATTATTTATTATATTATATTATATTATATTATATTATATTATATTATATTATATTATACCCGGTCTTATAGTAAAATAAGACCAGGTGTTATATTAATTTTTGCTCCAAAAGATTCATTAGAGCTGATTGGCCAGCTAGATCTTATTTTCGGGGAAACATGGTAAGTGTAATAAAAGGCAGAATAATAAAGGTTCTAATAAAGACTTTTGTTTATATTGGTCTACACAGTTTACAAATCTCTTTGCATACTTGACTTGACTTGATCTGCACAAGCATAATTGAGGTAAACCAGGAAGACCAAAACCATGCGTCGTTGAGAAGTGAGGAACATGGGAGGGAATCCCAGCGTTGAGGGGTGTACCCACATTCCAATCACTGGTACCCACAGTGCTCAACTGTTGGTTCTTTCCTTGGCATTCTGTTCACCGATTTCTATTTCATTCACTCTTCTGTGCTCTAAAATTTTGTTGACATCTCTCTTCTGGCTTTTCTCCTCTCTCAAACTTCTTGTGGATTTATGCTCTTTTTATTCCTTCAGCATCATTTTGGTGGGGTTTGGGAAGATAGCAGATATAAACTGATGGAATTTCTTTAAGAATCAATGTGGAACAAAATTATTTCTAGCTGTAAGCTCTGGGAAGGCCTTAAAGAGGATAACAATTTGATCTGGGCCTTTAAAAATGAGTAAGATAGGGTGGGCCACTGAGCTGAAAGAGTACCTAAAGAGGAAAAATGGGAGATTTAAAACCTATATGACAAGCTCCAAAAACACCACAGAGAGCACTGTCTTTCTTTGTTTCACAGTATTGAAACTCAACAAGAGGCCCAATTCTTAAAACTGTACAAGTTCTCAAAAATTAAAAGAAAGTTTCACAGCACAGAGACAATCAAGACCATTTTGTTAGAGACCTGGTTTGAGCTTTCAGCTTGAGCAGCTTTTCAAAGTAGGATTTATAAGGCTGCACCCAGGAAGAGGCAATATTTACATAATACACAGAGAAAGCCTCCACCAAAGCATTCGGGGTGGAGGGCAGAGCACAATTCAGCCCATAATTAACTGGATGACAACTTCCCAGGCCAACATCTATCTTTAGGGTCAACATGGGTGGACAGAACCAAAGTCAAATAGAGTTTATGCAGTGGGGGAAAGAACTTAAGTGCATTGGCGCACACTCCACAGACTTGGCCCTATTTTATAGGATGAGAGTGTGTTCCAGAATGCGAAGTGTTGGGTTAGTAATCCAGATGCATGCATAAGAGACGATAGAAAGGGGTTTATTTGATACTGAAATCAGTATGCTAGACTAGATTTCTTTTCTCTTTGATAAAAATATTATTATTTAAATTAGAATAAACCTTAGACTTAAACGTATATGCCACCTTATTTTGCATTCTACAGTAACATATTTGAATTTCTCAAAGCCAACTATTTCTGTATTCTCATACTATTTCTGGTAAGTAACGTTTTAGATATAGCTGTGAGAGGTAGGTTAGTGTACCATCCAATCCCTTTAAAGGTAGAATGTCACATTAAATGATTAAAGATCTGTAGAAAAATGTATTAAATTCAAAAGTTCATTTTCTTCCATGAAAAAATATATGTGTGTGTGTATACACACACACACACACACACACACACACACACACAGAGTCTATATTAATGGTGGCCATGTCAGACAGATTTTTCAAGGCAGTCGTGAAAGGGGGTCAGGGAGCTACCATCTCCAGGGAAGAATGCCGAACAGAAATTACAACCTTTTGATGTAACATGATTACAACATTAGTGGTATGTTAGAGAGAAAAGGTCCTATGGGATCAGGCAGGAAAAAAAGAATGGAATTTTCAGGCAGGTGCAAACACTTGTGCAAAGGCCCTAAGCCAAGGGACCACCTGAGGAACCACAAGCTCTTTGACGAGCCTCGAGCTTAAGGAATCTGACTGTCATGGTGATGGAGGGAGCCATGGGGGTTAGAGGAACTGAGAAAAGACCTTGTAATAATGAAGTGTTTTCTATTTATTATGAAGACCTTGGAATTTATTCTAAAGGCCTGGGGAACCATAAAATCATGTGAAAAGAGAGTGTCATAAATTCCCGTTTCAGAGTCACGAGTGCAGGATTAATATGAAAATCTAGTGAGAGATGTCAACCAAGCTGTAGAGCACAGACGGAAGAGGGGAACCCCATGTAGCAGACCAGAGAAAGCTAACACCCAACTGTTCCCAGTGAGGAGAGTCAAAAGAAACAACAAGTCTATTTCTGCTGAGCCACAGGAAGGCACAGAAACTGGAAACACCAGGTACCTAGGAAACTCAGCGTGATGGAAGGGGCAAAATGAGACCAGGGCTTGAAAATCTAATCTAATGAGCCTTTTGATTATAGGACCCCAAGTCCCAGCCCGTGAAGCCAGACACCTGCCTCTCCCTCCCTGGCTGAAGACATGTTGATTTTCTAGCAAAGATGATCTGGACTCAGGCCACCAGGCCCAGCTCAGAAGGACATGAGGGGCGATATTAAAACTGGGGAAATTATATGAATGTCTGCATGTTGACTGGCGATTCCTCAGCCCTTTTCCCCTGCCAGGGTCCTGGACTGATGGCACCTAGACATAATGCAGCCGTCATCTCCCCACCACCTGGCAGGAAATCATGGTAGAGTATCTCTCTGGACAAATTCACTAGTCCTCTCACCCCAAAAGTATTCTGACACATGTGCCCCACATTATGTTCATTGCTCTACCACCCCACAATGAAACCCAGCATTTATTACGTCCCACTCTGGCACAGTTTCCAATAAGCTTTTTAATGCTTTAAAAAATGAATGGAAAACAAAGGAAGTAGAGATATCTGAAGAGAGACTTCAAAATGAAAAATAAAAGACCAAAGCAAACAAACAAACAAACAAAACACTGAAAAGGAAACAGAAAACAATGTAGGTAAGAGTATGAAACTTAAAAACAAACAAACAAACAAAAAACTAACTATAACCAATATCTTGAAGAGCTAAGAGAATGATTTAAAGAAAAAATATTTAGAGGTCAAAGAAGAGGTCTTAAGCATTAAAATGGTGGCAGGAGAAAAAATTAAAAAATTAAATCAATTTGGAAATACAGAAAGATTTCCTAGAACTGAAGGATATGTATGAGTTTCCTGATTCAAAGAGACCACAGCATAAATGGGCCCAGCACAACGCATGAGCAAGACTCAAACTGAAGAAGGTCAGCAGTTGTGAGCACAGAGGAGGGGACACGAGTTCACACACAAATGCCCTGGAATCAGACAGCATCAGACTTCAGGAACAAATCCTGAAAGCTTAAAAGAAGGCCTTCAACAATCTGAAGGAACGTCATTTCTTACCCAGGTTTCCATGTTCTCAAACTACTGACCAAGTGTAGGAGCATAGAGAGCAAACCAATAAGGGGGAAGGGACAGTTCACCGGAAAGAGTCCAAGAGAATTCCCAGGACGGAGTCCGGAAGTGGCAGCTCTGCTGAGTGTCCTGACCAGCTCAGAAAAAGAGGGGGCTCCAGAGCGCAGGTCCCACTTGAAAAATGGGGGGAGGGGGAGACTGACCATATTAAAGGATTTACAATTCTGTTAGAAAGATTGGGGGCTAAATTAATGATAAGTACATAGAAAACCAAGCAAATAAGCAAAAAAAAAAAAAAAAAAAAAAAATTCAAAACAACAAAAAAGCCAACCACTAAATCCAAAAAACCAAAATAGTATAAGAGGTAATTATAACAGTGTATCCTGAACAATGCTTTCATGTATTAGGAAAGTGAAGCAAGAGGATGGGTGTGTGTGTGTGTGTGTGTGTGTGTGTGTGTGTGTACGTGTGTACATAGAATAAAAGCATTAAACCTTCATCTTTTGTAGTAACAATTTAGTAGATAGTAATTAAAATGAAAAAGCAGTATAATCATACTATGTGGAATCTTTTAAGATTCATCGTTCATCTTAGGCTTTTTTATTGATTTTTTTTTTTAAATTACTAAAATTAGGATGCATTAAGATTACATCCAGGCGGCAATTCTGTTACAGCTGTCACTGCTTGCGTGTGTCATCAAAGTTTAAAGAACAACTGACAGTAAAGTTTAGAAGAAAACCTAAAGGCAGTAATTGATCACTCTTAAAAGAACTCAACATCCTCTATGCGCTTAGTTTTCAGACGATGCTGTTTCGGAAAACATGGGAGAACCATAACTCTGAGACCAAAAGCAATCTGGGCGATCTGGATTCTGAATGTGAAGAAGTGTTAGAAATACCTTTGTCTATTTTGCTTTTAATTTTTGTATACATGTACTTGGGGGAAAATTAACGAAAAGCGTCTCCGAGTTCTCTAAGAGCATCTTGGACAGGTATAAAATAAAAAATTGAAACAGTTCAAGTGATGATTCCAAACATCTTTCATAGTTAATTGACAGTGTTTTACATTTTTTCTTGGTGGTAAATCAAATGATGTTGGTTTTTGATTCAGTGACATCTTAGTAAATCCTTGGTGAGATCGCAGCAGAGCAGAGTGACTCTGAAGGAACAAGGGATGTGGTAATTTGGAGATATTTAACACTTCAAGCCACAAACAAATATTTCTTTGATAAAATATTAAAATGAAATAACTAACAGAAAAAGCACACAGGAGAAGGGATTTGGGGAAGATGGGTTGGCAGAGTTGAACAAGGCCTGAAGTGTTAAATCTATTGAAGTTTCCTAAAAAATGTTTGTTTTGCCAAAAAGCGGGCTTGGTGGGCATGGAGTTCTGGAGAGAGGTCTGAGCTGGCTACATCACAGGGAGAGTTCTGCCATTGCTACTAAAGCCCCCAAACATGCAAAATGACAACTTTTTTAAACAGCTTCAAATATAGCCAAACTATTTTGAATAATTAGAAAGAAGGGGCTGTTCTCCATGTTTAGAAAGAAAAGTCATTGGTATATTTGTTAAGGTCATCATTTGATTCAACAAGATAAACAAAAAAAAAATTTTTAATTTAGGCAATGACTCAATGCAGGAATAGTCTAAATTCTTATCATTACTCATATTAATAGCTAATCGTGAATATTATTATATGCCAAATACTATGCTAAGGTCTTAAACTTAATTATTTCATTAACTCATTCCAACAGCCCTAAGGAATAATTACTAATAGTACCGCAGGTGACACAGAAGGGAGCCCATGTGGAGCCACTCGCCCAAAGTCATGGTCGAGCTGATTTGTGGTGGGGGAGGGGTTCCACTTCTAGAGGCAAAGCTGGGCCCAGAGGTACCGAGTGTTGCTTCTCTATACTTCTTATCTGACTTCTCTTTGGGAAGATCCTTTCAAGTTTTAGCACTGCCAAAATACTTCTAAAAACAGTAGGCAAAACGGGTAGCCGAGTAGGTATTTAGTGAATCCTTGTTGATTATTGACTCATTTATTAATTTATTCACTACATAAATTACATACATTATGTTAATATATATGAGGATTTCACTATATAGACAGGGTACCAAAAATATATACACACATTTTAAAAGAGGAAAACTACTAAAATTGTAATACTCAATATATAATAACAAAAGACGAATACAAGCCACGTCTGACTTTTGCAATTACAAGAGGTGCTCACAGTGGTTCCCATCAGCGTCCAGACACTTCTGATGACGGCAAACTATTGCTTGAGCATCGCTGACCAAAGTGTCCACTTGTCTACATTTTGGGCACTTTTCTTGGCAGCTCACGTATAGGTAAGAACCTCTATGGGCCAGGCACTGCACAGAGTGCTGGGGATACAGCCGCAAACAAGAGAAGAAACAAACACACAGAACAACAAATAATTTCATATGCCTTGATAGTGTCACAACAAACACCATGGAGTTAGGGACTAATCCAGCGAGGCCATGGCTGCTGCAGCTGGGGTGCCCTAGGGGTGGCTGGAGGCACTGGCTGTGCTGGAGACCCGGGAGAGGCTGTCAGCTACACAAAGATGATGCCAGGCAAGGTCGGAGCTGTGCCAGGTGCCCAGAGCCCGTCCAAGGTGCTGCTGGAAAGAAGGTTCCTGTGGCTGGGGGTGGTTCAGGGACACACGGTGTCACCTGAGAGGTGGAGAGGGACTAGCTGGATCAGACCTGGGGTCGTCTACACTAAGTTTGGTTTTATTCTAATTAGAAAGGGCAGCCACGGGAGCATTTTAAGGTGAAGGAGAGAATCTAATTTACAGGACGACTGATACACTAAAATGGGAATTTAAAATCATGTTTTCATGGCTCGAACAATCTGAATACAGTTAGTTGTCCAGTGATTTTTGACGGGTTTTACAACTCAGTTAAGCCCAGTGAATAACTGAATACATAAAATCGATTAATTAAGGCTGCTAAGAAGACGTGATGGAAAGCTGCTCAATGTAATCACAGGCACTGAAATAACCAGAGCCTGGGTATGCGCGCACAAGGCAGGCCTGAGCATCACGCCAAATTCCTCTCACACTATTTGTTTTCTATTACCGATGGAACAGATCACCGATATAGCTCGGTGTCTGCAGGTCAGCAGTCTGGGTGCAAGGTGGCCCGGCCGCTTCTCGGCTTGGAGTCCCAAAGGCCCAAATCAAAGCCCCACCTTTCTTTCTGGAAGCTCTGCAGAAGCATCTACTGTCAAGCTCATTCCTGTTGTGGGAAGATTTCATTTCTGCAACTCTAGGACTGAGGTCGCTGGTCCCTTGATGGCTGATGGTCAAGGGGTCATTCTCAGCTTCCAGGGCACCTGCATTCCCCAGCCCGGGTCCCCTTTTCCAAGCCAGCAGCTGCGTCTTGAATGCCTCCCCTGCTTGTGTTCTGTCTGGCCTCCTGTTCTGTGCCCTCTGCCCTCTGCTTTACTCCTCTGCCAAATCCCTGTAGCTCCAGGTGGAGAGGTGTCTCTGCTCTTGAGGGCTCAAGTGATTAGATTAGGTTGGGCTCACCGGGAAATACAGCGTCCCCTTCCTACTGTAAGGCTGTAACCTTACAGCAGAAGCTGGATGGGGGTCGGAATGAGTAATCAGCCCACAGGACCTTGGGGGAACCTCTACAATTCCACCTACCATTCTCACTACTTTTACGGATGAAGATATTACATTAACAATTAAAAAAAACAAAAATAAAACCAACTCACTGAGGACCAACCGGGTTGGTCTGTTGAGCAATCCAGTAAGAAAAAGAAGAAACAATTTTGAGAGAAACACACATTTGAAACAAAGCTATAAAAGGCTTGAGGACAGCTTTTATCATGAAAATGCTTGTGTTCATAGCGACAGGTACAAACGCAGGCCATCGTAAAACATTGCATCTCTTAGAGGTAACTATACTAAGATGATTATTTAGAGGTGCAACACCAGAGTCAGCCTGGACTACATTTAGAATATATTTCTAAATATTCCTGTTATGTTAGATCTCTGAGGCATTTTCTAGGTATTTAATGTGGATATTTAAATAATTATTTCACAGGTGTATAACATGATCTAAGTTAGTAAAAACACACAAACCACATAACTGAAATCATAGGATGATGTCTCAGGTGTTAAGATACAACAGGAACGTCCAATTTTATTAAAAACCAAATCTATTTGGTGTCACTAATAGATGAGATTTTGGCCAGCTGGCAAAATTCAAAGAACATTTACAGAATTTCACACAAAATCCTTACTTAATATCACTTTCCTGCCCCACCCTTAATCAGACTCAAAATGCCAAGCTGCTGTCAGGGCATTCTTAAAGAATTTTCTCATCCTCACTCCCTGGGCAATAACAGTGGTTTCTTCTTCTTACTTTTGGGGGAAAGAAGAGGGAGGGGTAGGAGGGAGAGGGAACTGGGTGAAATTATATATTTCTCTGAGAGGTTAAAGTTCGATTAGGTCATCCGAAGGACAAAGATGGGGAAATCGGTGTTTCTTGTGATGAGGTAATCAGTGCACGTATAGTCTTGGACCAACTAGATGCATTTTGTAATTTTTTTGTGTGTTTTGCCTCATTCTTGCCTGCTTTTCTGCTGCTCCCATGCTGAATCCCCTGCCTCCCCACACTTTAAAAATAACCTCAAAGCCCATTATTAAAGACAAATAAGTTGGTGGAAATTTGGAGAGATTAAAATTTTTTTCATTGAGTTCTGAATATCTAGGAGATAAATATGTTAATAACTTATTAATATTATTAATTAATATTACTTCATTATATTATAATACATATGCCATATAGTTGATATCATACTATATTACC
Organism: Rhinolophus sinicus; assembly: GCF_057876585.1. NCBI lineage: Eukaryota > Metazoa > Chordata > Mammalia > Chiroptera > Rhinolophidae > Rhinolophus > Rhinolophus sinicus. The sequence goes on along the minus strand of NC_142502.1, from coordinate 6,065,690 downwards.
ATTCATTATATTGCTTAAGTAACATAGATCAACCCTAATAAATATGTAACAGATATGTTACTAGCATTTTCCTTTCCTCCTTCCGCTCCCTCCCTGCCTCCTGTCTTCCAACCCCTCCTGCCTATCCCTCGTTTTAGGCACCGACTTTGATGCCCCCTGGTCTCTTGTCAACCAGCCTGGACTCGCTTTCCTGCTTTACTGCCTCCAGCGCCCCGGACGCACAGCGCTGGGTGTGCCACTGATTCAGTGGCCTCTGCATCTTGGAGTGAAAGTTTCTTCACGTGGGAAAGCAAGGCACACATCACGTTTGTCCCAGGCTCTCCTCTGCAGGGGAGGGGACGGGAGTGAGCTTCTCCCTTTTATATTTTAAACTCATGTTGAACACTTGAAGGGAAAATCGGGGCAGGAAGCAGTGTCCCCAGTGAGATGCATACCCCTTTTCACAGCGCTTTCCTCTTTTACTTAAAAATACTTTTAGCCGAAAATATCATTGGCAGATCAGGAAAACGCTGATAAGACCCCAGTTCACTTGCATCATTATTAACAAAAGCTTTCAAAACGTTTAAATATGTTCATGAATATTTTAGAATAAACTATCTTAAAAACCAGCATTTCTGTTTCAGGGGACAGGAAGAAGTACATTTTGTAGTTACTGCAGAGTCTTCAAGCAGAAATATAATTACAAACTTTACGATGGTGACTAAACGGTATTTATAAAGATTTTTGTTTCTTTTTAGCTATGTTTTCTCACAGAGGGGTTTGAGCAAGTTAATAGTGCGATCATACAATGGTTTTGAGGCATAAACATGTTTTACAGATGGCATGACGTGGGATGTTATGACAGTTAAAATCCTAAGAAGCAAGTGCAAGAACTGTCATTAGAAACGTGTGACTCGTCTTTTTGTTAATTCTGTAGACTCTGGGTTCAGTAATACATGCTTAGACTTATTAATAAATGAATTGCAACAAAGGAAAAAGATTGTGAGAAAGTGAAATCCGTAAGACTCCCCTAAACCTTACCAAAATGTGCCGGTAGTGCTGGGTAAGGTGCTTTACTCCTCTATTCCCACATTTCGACTGGGGATTACATACGAGCATAAGGGCTAATCTGTAGTCACGATAATTTGTTCTATTAATACTACTTTTGTTTGACTACACATGGTCTAGCAAATTGCAACACATTTTTTTTTTCCTGTTACTGTATGAAGCATTTGGTGTGGAACACTATTTTATGTCCCATGCTTGTTAATTCTCCAAGTGTGGCTCCCATTTTTCAACCACTGCTTTGCAAAAGGAAGTTATATTGTGGGAGAATCCTTTCCCTCTTCTGATCTGGTGGCCCGAGATGTGAACAACTTCAATGACAAGTTCATAAGGAAAGTACCTGGTGCTCTTCCTGGAAATCCACAGATATCTTGAATTCTACTGACCCTCTTTAAGGTGAAAAGGGCAAGTCCGATTGTTTTGCTTGCCTGAATTTTTTCTGCAGCCTTTCCTTTTCTCTAGCACTTTTCCCCTCCCTTCAAAAAATACTAAAAAATCACACCGAAGGCTTATTCTCAGCTTTATGGCTAAAACTACCTATAAACTATACATCCATACCAGACTAATTGTGCATAATATTCAAATGCTATAGCTCTGCCACATAAAAATGCAAAAAACTTCAGTGGTGTAATGTCTAGTGCTGAGCTCAACCCAATAAGGGCTGCCCCAAGACCGCTCCTGCAGCTGCAATTATCTCGCACACACTCCAACTGCTTTTGTTCATGTTACTTTTATTATGCAAATGTATAAATCTAATTTTAATCCTTGAGACCATCCAGAAGATTAAAACTTCACTCATGTCTTACTTTCACGAAATGTAATTAAAGACATTAAATTATTATTGTTTTTCATTTGAGAACGTTTTCCGCTGCCAGCAAGAGCCCTTCACTGCTATTTGCCCACAGAGGTCAAGGAATCACGATGGGCATCCATGACCTGCCATGTTGATTCCATATTAATCGTTATTTCTGAGTGGTTCTGGTTAAGTGGAAGTGGCAGCAAAATGAACCAAAGAAAAGAACAGTTTTCAGCAGAGGGCAGCAGCAGTTCTTTCCTTGGTAGAGAGAAAACGTCCTACAGTGTGAAGTGTTCCCCCGGGTCTGAATGGTTGTTTGTTAATCACAAAAAGACTAAAGATCTAGAAAGGTAATGAGGACATGGACTGCATGGTGCTGGGGGACCTATGGTCACTAGCATGGGAATTGTGGGCAAGCTTGCAATGCAAAACTTTACAAACTGTCTTCATCATAAAAAAAAAAAAAAAAAAAAAAAAAAAAAAAGACAAATTCTGGATGCCCAGAATAGCTAAGAGACTATAAAGAAATTCTAACTTGATAAGCTAATTTTCTTTCCTTACTCTCCTCTATTTTATTGTCCTCTTTTCGTGGTAATGGTCGTTAAAGCAGGAGGTTTTTTTCCTCATTTTTTTCAATAGATCTATAGATGTTTGTTAGACTATAAGCTCATATTATAAAATCTATAATAATATCCATTTATGTAACAGTAGCTAACATGTAGAGAGTTCTCACCATGTACCAGTTTTCTAAGCTCTTTGTATAGACAGTTTTATTTAAACCTCACAACAACTCTGTGAAGTACTATTATTAGCTTTTTTTACATGAGGAAACTGAGGCTGAGAGGGTCATCTGTCCAAAGCCACACTTCCCATGTGGCAGACATAGTCCTCAACTTGAATTCGGGTGTCTTAATATCCAAGGTGAAGGCTGCACTCTCCAATATGGTAGCCACTGGCCACAGGTGGCTATTTCAATGTGGGCTGAATTGGCATTATTGAGGGTGTCAAATACAGACTGGATTTTGAAGAGTTAGTGTGAAAAACAGACTGTAAAGTATCTGATTAATAATTCTTATGTTGATTACATGTTGACATTATAATTTTTTGGGTATACTAAGTTACATAAAACATATTATTAAAATGACTTTCCCCTTTACCGTGGCTATCAGAAAGTTGCCTCACATTACATTGCTACCATCCCACTGCCTTTAGGTCCTTAGCTCCCACACTGTCCTGCCTCTGACCTTACACAGCGTCTTCATCACCATTCCCAGGAAAATGAGTGAGTATACGAAATTCTGAAAATGGCTTTATATGAACCTTGGTAGTTTCTTTCGCTGAATTGACTTGTTTGACAGGAATTATGTCTGTGTGGGGTCATGTGGAATGCAAGGACAGAATTCAGGGACAAAATCAAAGAAGCCACCACTACCGTGGCTTATCACTGTGTAGACAGAATAATCAGGAGCTGAATTTCCACTTTTCAGCGGCATTTCTGGGACAAGGTCACCTCTCAACTTCATGGCCATCATTTCCACATTCGCATAATTAGGTCAGAAGAGTAGCTAATAGATCCAACGCATGGACATACGGCATTGCATCTATTAGCTATTCTTCTTCTGAATTCTTCTGAATTTTTGTCACAGTTCATCTTTGTTAACAAATTAAAAAAAAAATCATTTTAATTAAGACACAGTCAACCCTCAATATCTTTCAAACTAATCTGCAAGCTCTTCTTAGCAAGTATAGGGCCTGGAAGGACACTGATTTACAGTGAAGGCTTCCATCTCTGTTCTTCCTCAGGACACCTCTCCCATTTCGCACCATAAGGGCCCTTGACCAGGGAACAGCCATCTTGGACAGCAGTGGGGTGGGGGTGGGCTATCCACGGGGAGTCTGATAAAAGGCCTCCTCTCCATCTTTTATTCAGTGCTTCAAGTCTCACTTTGAGCTCCTGGCTTCTGTGGACACTTGGCACAGATGCCCCTGGCAGCCTGGGTGGGCTGGAGGGCCAAGACCTGAAGGAGTCAGGGCACTCACTGTCTGACAGGTACCACTCCAGTTTGGTCCCCAGGAGAGAACTTTAAACCTAGGGATCTAGTGAAGCCTGCTGACCACCTGTTAATGAGAAAGGGTGTGAGCCAGGGACAAAGAGGAAACAGTCTTCAGACGTTGGTGCCACTCTTTCCTAGTATATCATGGCGTCAACTTCACATGTGATGCTCTGATGTAGAAAAACTGCAGCCTCTTAAACGTCTTCAATATTTGATCTAATCTTCCTTGGAAGCCACTCCTTTCCTGTCCTCCTACCCAGACAGGATGTCTTACCATGTCCATCTTGGCTGTCTCAACCTCTTCTGCTCCAACTGTCCCTTTCTGTTAAGAACAGTCCTTTTTGGTATGTGTTAGCCCTCAGAGTTTCATCTCCTCTCTAAGTTGGTAACTCGGGGTGTCTGGGTATGTAGCCTTACGGTGAGGGGGAAGAAGTCGTCTTGAAGCAACATGGAAATCTGGGGCTGCTCTGTGGGTCCCCACTGGTTCTGCAGGGATGGTCTCCCTTGCCCCCTGCAGTCAACGCTTGCTCTGTTGGCTATGGCTGCTTGGTGCTGTGAACAGTGCATGCTCTTTCTTTGTGTAGTGCTGTGTAATCCCCTGAGATCTGCCTTCAGCCTTTGGCTCTAGACTCAGTTTGCTCCATAGCCAGCATCTTGAGATACCTTTGTTTTCACTCCCCAGGGCATCTGGGGATGTCTGGGCATACATTTCATAGCCTGTGGGGTCCCAGGTCAGGTCTGGGGAGCTGAACCCAGGCCCTCTCCACCTCACCCACTGTGCTCCTGATTTTCCACCAACATAGGCAATAACAGGGAGTGGAACAATAAGCCTCTTTCTCTCATCTTCTCCCTCACTCTAATATGCCTCCCCATCATGGATTTTGGCGAGTGAGCGGAAATCAGGAAACCAAGTGTTGCCACGTGCTTCCTCCAACTTCTTCCTCTCTGTCCCAGTCTACTTGGGGCCACAAAGAGATGCTATGTTCCTCTTCTGAATCTTATCTGACAAGAGCCTCCCCCACGTCACAGCCTCCTCTTCTATTAGCATTATGGCTTCTGGGAAAGTTGATTTATGAGGCAGAGAAATGAAGTGAAGAGCAAGAAAGAACTGAATAAGCAAAAGAAATTGGCAAACTAGATAGCTTCCCTATTCCTTTCAAAATGAATTTTCAACATGACTTATTGTTTTGTATAAAGCACTGAACTCTCAGAACACTATGCGTGACTGTATGCTAGCAAATTAAAGAAAAAAAAAAACACAACCAGCTCAAATCTAAATCAAACTTAAGCAATTTAGAAATCACCTGCTATTGTGACTCATGTGTGTCCCTCACCTCCTTTGGCAAGCATCAGAGTTGGCAGTGTCTCTTGCATCTATACTTTCTATTTCTTCAGCTGTTTATTCCATCTGCTATAGCTATGTGCAACAGATATCATGAGCCTCATCTTGTTCCTGAAAAATGTGACATAAAAATGTATATTAAAATGGGGAAGTGCAACCAATGCAGATCTCCGGGTGACCCTAAAGAGCCTCTGGGTAAACGTCTTTGGGATGGCTGAGATGTCCCTGAGGAAATGGGACCTCCATTAGTTCCCTGTTTAGCTCCTGGTTTGCTTCATGCAGTGACATCCTAGTTTTCCTGCCTCTTCAACCACATTTCCCCATAAAAGAGATGCACAAACACAGACATAAGTATTGAAAATGAACGCATGAATAATACATCCAAAAAGGATTCCAATGCAACATTCTCCAGCAGATGAGAAAATGTAGGTATATATACTGCCAGTGTCATACTATTTAGATGATCTTTTAAATATCCTACATATTACTACCAACTATAAGTAAATATAGAACAGCAAGGTAGAGACAGACAGCTTTTTAAAAACTGCATAGTTTGGAAAAGAAATCCAAAAAAAATATTTGCGATTTTTCTGTAATTTCAACAAAGCTCTTATGTAAAATGCCACATTAATTCCATTGCGTTTTAATCTGAAAGCCATGTGCTTTCACTAGTATTACTTGGTGCATATATGTGTTCTCTAAGCTTGAGCTACAGACACCCATTATTTCCCTGATTACTTAATGAAACCGAGCTGTGTTTGCAGATCAGCCAAAACCAGATAAAAGGAAAAGAACACTGAGAGGAACAACACAAGACATGTCTGGCTAAGACTGCATTCATGTATCTTAATATCTAGTACACATGTGGTTATAATTAAAAAACAACAACAACAACAAATCTGCATGTTTATGTCGAACTGGCGAAAGTAATGGTTGTTTTGACTTGCTACCAAAGGGTCATGTAATATTTGATACTAAACACAATACTTTTTAAAAATTTTCTTTGAATTACAGGAAGGAAGTCCTACTATGAAAAACATTTTCAAAGGGTTCATTATGGTTTTGAATCCTGTAAAAATTATACTGTCACCTTTTGACATCTTGTAATAAATAAAACTGTTAATATTTTGACTTTCAACAAATTTCTCTTTTGCTCTTAGCAGCTAACAGTTACAAAAGGAGACAGTGCTACATTAGTTACAGCAATTTAGTTTGGGGACAGCAGCAGAAACACATAAAATCCATTAGTGAAGCCAACAGCTATATTCAATTCTAATAAAAAGGCCAAATGCAATTTACAAAATGAGTTTTAAAATTTCTCTGAAAACAGAAAACAGCTGATCTTTTCAGTGACTAAAGCCACAATTCCTGTTGTATTTAAGCCAAGGTGTTTGTTTTCAGAATACTGTAACATAATATGTCAACATTAGAACACTTTCTCAGTGCCAAATGAGTATAAACTAGAGAGATGCTATTTCAGAGCCTCCTCTTGGTCCATTAAACCTGGGTTCCTGCCTCTGGCACTGTTTCATGCTTCAGAAGAAGGCAACACAATAAAAAATTATAAGGAAAATTAAAATAAATCTACAGCTCTTATGATCAATCATGCATTGTTAGCATTGGGAGCAAAACAGTCATTTCCAGTGCCCATAGGAATTGCATGCCGTTCACTCTGAGATCTTAGGAAATGTATTTTCATCCCACAGGAAACCCAGAGATTTCAGATAGACAGCCATATGCTACTTTCTAATGTCTTTGTGTGTGTGTGAATAATCTGAAAAGTGCTTGAGAAGAAAGTTGTTAAGGTATGGTGAGCTGGATTCCTACAGAGGCATTACCCTTTATGAATAGTGAACAGCAAATGTTTAGAAAATAAGAAAATGAAATAAGTTTGAAATAAGTGTAAAGACACAAGTAGGTCTGCACGCGCATTGCTCAAAATACATTAATGTATGCCGCATTTCCTGTTTGGAAGTCTTCCCCAGAAGCAGCCCTTTGTCAAGTGGATGGTTCCTTGTGGATGTCCTCTGACTGGCACACATCCCTGAGGGGTCAGCTCAGAGGGGCCACGTGCCAACCAGGCGGAAGTTCTTCTTAACAACTGGAGGAGAATTCCCTGGGCAAGGATTTCGATGACATAATGTGCGGAAAATGTCAGGTCAGGGCTCAGCACACAGGTATATTTAAAAAATGCCACAACATTCCTGCTCAGGGGCCTCATTGGGGTGGTTAATCCTCCTCCCTTCCCACACAAATTTCCTGAAAGGGACCGGGGACCAGCAATTGTTGGCCCCTCACCTTACGAGGCCCTACCCAAAGCCCAACATGAGGAATGGGTTTTACTACAGCACAACGTAAAATGAAGAACAGATTCATTGCGGAGATGTAAATGTGGACATCATCGAATGGAATTCCCTCATCTGAGCAGAAGACTGGGCTGCAGCATGTGGGTCACCTTTGCATCTCTGCCCAGCACTCAGGGCCAGGATGGAGCAGGGGCCTTTCCCTTATGGTGTGTTGAATGAGTACAGAGGAACTGGCCTGGGGTGATATGACCAGTTTAGTGGCTGCACTCACGATGGAACTCTGATTTCCTGGGGTTTTTACTCTGTGCCAGGCTTACTGAAGAACGGATGGCTCCAGAAGCTATCACATCACAGACAGACTGAGGTGCGACTTGTGTGTGAATTCATAGAGGTCTCAGGCTGAGGTTTCAAGTCCCTTTCCTGGGCAGAAAGTCTTCACTCAGGAATTAAAGAGAGATTAAGGGAGCATGCTGACAGAAGGTCCTTTCACCTGGGTCCTGTTTACTCTGCAGTCTTAGCGTACGTGTGGTCACCCCACTCGAAGAACTAGAGAGAGCCTCCAGAGTTTGCTGAGAAAACCGAAAAGGCCACCCTGTGTCTTTCTTCTTTGCCAGCCCAGGCTCTGCCCCAGTCACAGCTCACACTCTTCAGCATGTCCCATGTTGAGAGCGACCAGTGCACCGGAGAAAGGGCTGTGCTCCTCAAAAGTGCTAAGAGGGCCTTACAAATAAAATCAGATCTCGCTATTGTACAGCCGAATAAAGATGATGACTTTTTGAGAATTCAGCAAAACTTCATTTTTCTGAATCAAAAGACCAACAAATCTATCTTATTTTCTGAAATAACTCTACGTAGTTGACCAGAAAGAGAACCACATAGAGGACGGTACATATGGCACTGTGTCACGTGACATATGGCCTGAAATTTGCCACACTGCTTAAAACTGCTTCAAGACATTTTGTTTTTAAATTACCAAATGGACTCTCCTCCTCCAATGACAAGGTGAGTGAAGCCAGTGTCACCAAATCCATGAAACCATCACCAGGCAGTCAACTGTGACGCTTGACAAGACTTTCGATGAACTCTTCTTTTGGTGGAGAGTTCTAGAAAGATTGGTAGAACCCACAGCAAAGGATGTGGTGTTTTTTGGAGGAAACAAAAGGGATATTTTACTGCTTTAGCTGCGGGTACGTGTAATCTCTAACTTAGGGCATACGTGGCCCCATGTCTGGTGTGGACGCAATTAGCCCTGACACGGGCTGGCTTCATTGCTGCTTCAAAAACAGACGTGACTCTGACACTCCGGGCATATGTGCTGAATTAACTGGCAGCACATCCACTAATGATTCAAGGCCAGGGGTTTTCAATTAAGACCTTTATTTAGGAAAACATTTTGGTTCATGGGTTTCTCATGCCCTAACGTTTACCCTTCCTCTGTTGGGTGTGTAGGTATGCATTTTGTGAGCAGTTATGCCATCAGTATGAGCCAAACCAAGCTGACAATTAACAAAGAAACAGAAGAAGAAAAAGGACTGTGTTACACACTGTGTCAGTTTGAGCAATATTGGACAATGGAAGTATACAGTATTTCTCAATTCTGATTTATGGCTCTCCTTTCTATTCTATAGAAAAAATAGGCTAAGAATCAATGTCACTTGTACGATATCAGTCTAATAAAAAGCTGTAAGAATTTGGCTGTTGACCTTATTTAGTTAGAGGAGACGTGCGTAAACATTTAGTACTTGAATATTTGCTAGTTAAAGGGTGACATTCCAATTAGCTGAAAACCGTGAGCCAGGCCTTCCAGTAAATTAGAGAAATGGCACCTAGCAGACTGAGCTTGGCGTCTCCAGAACTGGGGGCATCTCCAGAACTGGGGGCGTCTCCAGAACTCCTAGTGCTCGGGTCTCACTGTGCTAACGTATCCAATCATTCACTCGGCAAACATTTGTCACCCAGGGCTATGTTAGGCCCTGTTGGGATGCATGTGTCCTTTAGGGGGGAATAAAGTGTAAAGTGGACACAAGTAACTAGCGTGCTAGAATCAACAAAAAGATCCATTTGCAGTTTTGTAAGAATTTAAAGGATGGATAATGTATAGGTGGGGAAAATCTTCAAAAAGTGGTATCAGGTAAGCCAGGGCTTAGATGCTATGGGCAGACAAAGAAGTGAAAGAAGAGGAGAGAGAGCTGGGAAAATATTGGGCACAAGTAAGTATGAAGGAGAGTACCAAGCAGTGGTGTCTTCTTGGGCCTCGGGCTGAATCCCAGGGCCTTAGGTAAGAGGGGAGGTCGGAGGAAAGAAGCATGTGGCAGCACGAGGAGCTAGGATTTCTCCATAAAGCCTATAAAGAGACCCCTTCAGTTTCATCAGAGATGGGACCTGATCTGAGTGGTGTTTCAGGAACATGATTTCAGGATGTGACTAGAAGATCGGGTCCAGGAGAGGTGGAGTGCAAGTAGGGCCCTGTTACCAGTTACCAGAGTCTGGGGAGAACCGAGCGGGATAGATGCCGAGAGAGATGCAGTCACAAGCAACTTCAGAAGGTTACAGGGCAGACCTCACAGCCTCCACCTGGAACCCACAGCAGCCTCCTGAACCACCCTCTCCCGCTTGTCTGGCCTCTCCTAACTTTTGCTCCACATTTCCATCAGTCATCTTCTAAAACATAGTGATATTACATCTTTCTGCTTCAAATCTCCGTTGCCTGACCCACGAAGGCCAAATTACCCAGCTGGTCACACAGGCCATTTGACCTGGTTCACCAACCTTCCCAGCCCTCCAGCCGGGCCCTGGGCTCCACAGGCTTTCTTATAATGTTCCACGTCCCGAGTCTCCACAGAAGAAGCTCCCGCTCTGCCTGGCTCCCTCTCCACCTACCTGGCAATGCCTATTTGATCTTCAGGAAAATGCTGAAAATAAGCTTTGTGCGCCCAAGAATTAGTTGATTCAGGAGTTGAGCAGAGGTAAAACTTTGGGGCCACAGTGGGTTACCTAGTGACCTACATCTCTGAGCTTGGCTGATGATGATAAAAGTGCTGTTGACAAACCTTTTCAAAGGCACTCTGCTCCCACTCTGCCACAAGAGAGCTGGCCCGTCTCTACCTTAAGGGTCTGTGAAACGCTTTCAGGTTTTTAGCCAAAGGACTGCTCAGAGCTGTGGTGCATTCAGAACAGAACTGTGTCAATGAGCTCACCTAACGTTTTATTTTGTTTAGTCACCCAAGATAGCATAATAACAAAAACCTTTTCAGTTTCCAATTTGATTGAATTTTGACCCTGAAAAGGTATATACTTTTACTGCTTGCTTGAGGGAGTGTCACTATTCCTGCGGAAGCTCGGAGCATCATGGGAAAGCAGAGCCTTTGGGGTCTGACAAAATGAAATTAGGATGCGTGGCAACACTGCCTACCTGCCCCAGGTCTGGCTCACCCCCCACCTGTAACTTTCCTCTTTGGAGAACTTGGTTAGTCAGCTGCCTCTCTGGCTGCTCCTCCTCGTAGCGTTGTTGTGAGAATTAAATGAAATGTGCTGTAATAATGGCACTGTGTGATGCGTGGTATGTTTTTGAGCAATGAAAGTGACTGCTGACACTATAATTAATAGCGCCATCATCATCAAATTTCAGAACGAAAATTACATAAACCAAATTTACTTAATTTTAGTGGGTTTCCAAGAGCAGACAGTGTCTTAAACTTTTCCTGTGCTTCCTTCCAAGAGTTACACTGTTTTGAAACGTGTTTTAAAGCAGTTTCCAAAATACCTGACAGTTGCCATTTCATGGGAATAAAAGTCACTCCTACACAAATTTTGGCTCCACCTAAGCCATTAGTCTAAAATTATGGAGCCCACTGGACACTGTCAGCAGGCATCCAAAGTTTCTGTTGTCATCATCATCAATGACGGTATTTGCCACCTACCCAGCTGATGGCCCTACACCAGCACCCAGGCAAAGGAAAAAAGTGACCAATCACAAAAGACACCTTGATCCCTGCTGGCAAAAGGCTGAGAGTCACAGACAGACAAGGGAGGCAATGACCCACTCAGAAGAGAACCAAGAGCCAGAGCAAGCAGGGGTGTCTGCACACGTTTTCCTGCCAGATGCAGGTGACAGGTAAAATGGAACACAGACGACAGTCCTGCGGGGACCATCCGTATTCTCACGTGTGCCCAGAGGCAGCTCTGCCCGGGAGCGCTGGGGCTGCGTTGTCCAGGCACACCGGGACCTGTGCTCCCCGGCACGGCCGGCCAGAGGAGGACAGGGAGGAGCCAAGCACCTGTGTTACAGGTGGCGGAAGCAAGCAGGCGTCGGGTGGAGCCAACAGGAAGTGCCCACCAAGGTGCCAGGCAGCAGGCCAGGGCTTACTTAAAGCCTTCAAAATGGTGGGATTCGGTGAGCGGAACCTTTTCTAAAGAACAGTTCTTGCGGTTAAAAATGAAGCCATGGAGCATTTACCATCTGCAAAGCATGGCGTGCCCGCCAGTCACACAAGACCCTCAAGTAGCTCACAGGCTGGCTGGTGAGAAAAGACAAGGTCAGGACAGCTTTACAGTGGAAAGTGCCAAGTGCAGCAAATCCACGACACAAATGATTACAGACATTCAAAAAGAACACATGCAAATGGAAAATAAAATAATGTAGGCAAGGAACTCTTCACAGCATGGAAACATCTTGATTAAAAAAAAATGTATCTATGTTCACATGAGGATGACTCTAGGTTACCAGAAACTTGTTGGACAGTTTCTATTCAACGGGGACATGGAAATGCCTTTTGAAATGTTTTGCTATGTATAGTTAGAGGCACAGTCTCCTCTTCTTGCATCTCTATTCTGTTTTCTCTGGCTCAGTTGCTAGGCAAGCATGCTTGTAGACACACACACACACACACACACACACACACACACACACACACATTCCTCACGGCTTTTCACCCGTTGGAAATTTGCAAGAGCTAAAAAAAGGCATAAACTCCAGTGGCTGTGAACAGCTACTGAAATTAAAACATATCCTGACATACATTCTTACCCAATTTATCCATTTAGGACTGCAGATAGTATCTGGGAAGAAAAACTATTAGAAAAGCATAAGTAGTAAACTATGTCTTGTTAGAATTCTCTTCTCCCCCAGCAGTCCATTAAAATGGTTTGTTCAAAGTCATAGCTTCAACATTCAAAGACCATTAAAATAAACAAAACCAATTCTGCATACCAGTGTCAGGGAGCGGCTCCCACTGCCAATTAAAAGCGACGTTCCAGCGAAATCAGTGCCTCATGAGCTTGGCAGAGAGGTCTTACTTTAAACAACTTTTGTTTTAGTTTTAGTGGTGGTCCCAGCATCACACATTTTGCTCATTAGCATAGATGAGGCCTAAGGTTACAAGAGCTGTGGCAAGAATCATCCTTAATTGGATGGGTAGTTCTTCTACGATTTACTTGAGAAAAGATACGTAAATGGCACTCCAGCCAATACGGGCACCTGATGATTACAGGAGGCTGAAAGGTTCTGTCTAACAAAACCTCTCCTTTCTAATGCACCTCTTCTTTCAAATGCCATCTACGGTAGCTGGCCTGTAAATTCCATGACCTTTAGTTTTATTTCTTCTGGAAGGAACAGAATAAAATACTTCTCTCTGAAATCCAGGATTCTTGCCCGCCCCCTACCCGTCCATCTTTTGTATGAACTGAGCATCCACAGGACTCCCCTCAGGTTTCAGAGGCCACCACGTCCTTCCCACTTTGGTGGTTTCAGGAGGAAGTTGATGGATTCCTGCACCTGGAGGGATAAGCTACTGCACGTCACCTGCCAGGGTCCGGTGGGACAGATGTCCATCTGTGCCCACCACTGTGCCTTGTGCTGTGGGCTGATGGAGAAGGAAGAGGCAAGGCAGGAGGGGGAAGCAGGGCCGGCCCACTGTCCTCTCCCGGGCATCCATTGAGGTCCTGTCAGGGAACCCTTAGCAGGTGATGTAGGAGGTCACCTGGAGGAAGCACCCACTTGAAGGATTTAACTGTTGTGGGGACAGCAAGAGCCCTGCTTTGGTTACATGATGTGTCTGTCTTTCCCTCCAAGGCCCAGTCATCCCTACTGGGAAAAAGACGGACACACAACCTGGTAAAAACAGAGCCAGGTTTCACCTCGGCATGAAGCCTGGCTCTATTTTTACCTGGTTGTGTGTCCTTGGACAGTATAACTTTCTCAAGTCTCAGTCTCCTCATCTACAAAGTGGGAGGGAGGGCGCACTATGCTGTGGTCAGCATCTCGTTAGCGGCCCTTGTAAAGCCCCAGCACAGAGCCGCACGCGGTCAGTGCCCAGCAGGTAGGCAGGGCCATGTGTGCAGACCCACATCTGCACCTTCCTGGAGAGCCTCCCTGGAGCACCACCATGCACCACCTGACCACCTGGCTGCCCTGCCCTCGGGTCCTCTGCTGGTCACACACCACTTTTGACCATTCCGAGAGAGTGATGACCCTAATGAGGGTTTTATGACTGCAGGGTGACATACAGTGCATGCATCTGTGTATTGTCTGTTTATTCATTTATTTTTTGACTTTTACCCTTTGTACTGTGAGGTTTGCCTGCCTCCCTCTGCTTTATACATGGAGTGGACAGGAGTGACTGGGGCCAAGCCACTGGGTGAAGTCTAATGAGGACGTGGCACGTGGCCTCCTCCCCACACCAACTGTCAGTGGCAGCCATGTTGTTTTTCCTAACATGCACCGAGCACAGGTCCCATTCCAGGCACTGAGCTCTAGGTTTATGTACATTATTAGGTCATTTTTAAAACAACCTTCAGTGACAAATCCTAGAGCTGGTTGATGGAAGTAACATCTTTGAGAACGGATTGGTATCCTTGGTTATTTGGAATGAATTATCCAACACACAGGAACCAAATATTTGTGGATAATGTTCTTCACCTACTCTCTGAATTTATGAAACTAACTCAGGAAACAGATGACTCTAGAAAGCAAAGGATATTTAGATTATCAACCTTATGTTACAGATGAGCAACCACCTAAAGCATGGAGAAGTTAAATAAATGGCCCTAAATCACACAGTGAATAACTGGATTAAACAAAGGACAATAGGGGCCTTTGTTTATACCATTAGTACCCAGGCTCTTAACCATAACAAATGTTATCTTTTTATTCATTTAGAACATAAATTGGCACTTTTTTTTTTTTTTATTGTGAAGTCCAGATAGTATTTTAGGCCTTGTGTGGTAGATGGTCTGTTGCAAGAACTTAACTCTGCTGTTGTATCATGAATACAGCCATAGATAGGACCTAAGCAAAGTACATGGCTGTTTTCCAGAGTAAGCTACTTATAAAATCAGGAGATGAGTGCATTTGGCCTATGGGCCATAGTTTGCTGACCATTGACTTAGACTTTCAATCATCCATACTCTAATAAAAAGAAAAATGAAATAACAGTACTGCCATTGACCTTTTGATTTGGTCCAGGAATTATTCACATTTACCAACCCTTATAACTAACTTATGTGAAGGGTACTCAATGATCTGATCCCCAGGAATTGGGGGCACAAAGAGATGTAGCCACTTGCCCAGGCTGCACAGCCAGGAAGGCACAGCCTGTCCACTCAGCCAGGATTTGAACTCAGGCAACTCGACTCCCGACAGGGCCATATCTTTATCTGCTGTACGATGCTGCTTCTCAAGGACTGCTCTGTGTCTGCCAGGGCTCCAGCTGTGGCCGCACTTTGAAGTCACATAGGGAACTTTGAAGAAAAGATGGACGCTATTATGGGCTGAACTGTGTTCCCCAAAATTCACATGTTGAAATCCTAATTCCAAGCACCTCAGAACATGGCTGTGTTCAAACATGTCTTTAAAGGGATGATTAAGGCAAAATGAGGTCATTAAGGTGAGCCCAATCTAATAGGACTGGTGTCCTTATGAGAAGATGAGATTAGGACACAGACACACACAGAGGGAAGATCATGTGAGGTCATAGGGAGACCATATAAGCCAAGGAGAGAGGCCTCAGGAGGAACGAACCCTGATGACACCTTGATCTTGGACTTCCAGCCTCCAGAACTGTTGGAAAATAAGTGTCTGTTGTATAAGTCCCGTCTGTGGTATTTGGTATGGCGGTCCTAGCTTCCAAATACAGACGCCAAAGTTCTCTCCAATGAAACCATTTACGACGTCTGATGTAAGACTGGGGCATCCATACTTTTGAAAAACTCCCCAGGAGTTGTAATAAATGGCGGAAGTTATTGGTGCCATGTGTCCCGTCCAAGGACTGATCTGCACCAAGCTGCCTGTGTGACTCGGTGAGAACCTCTGAGGCCCCTCGCCCCATGTGCCGGCCTTCACGATGGAAGGGAAGCGCATCGGACACCACCCAGGGACTGGGGTCCCCCACAGGGCACCCCAGTCTTCCCTTCTCAAAGAGTCCCCAAGGTGGCTCCACTGGACCATGTTTGCTTTGAGGATTTTGTCAGATTCCTTTCTTTACCTGAGTTTTCATTTATTTATTTATTTATTTATTTATTTATTTATTTATTCATTCATTCATTCATTTATTTATTTATTTCTTAAAGAGGTCTTTTATTTCTTTACACTTATGCCATGAATTCATAGGGGAAGGGCTCCAGCAGCTCAGACTCCTTCCCATTGGCTCTCACAAAGTGCGCTTCTCTGGGTGGGGCAGGCTGGCGTTTCACTTGAACCCACGTACCTTTCTCTTTGGCTTCCTCCTTTTTCTAATCATTTTCCTTCACCCGTCTCAGGAAGCTGTCTCGGCTCTTAGAGTGCTTAATATGCTCAATACGAACATTAATTCTCTCGGCAAGAATCTTGCCCTTGACTTGTTTGTTTACAACAATGCCAACCGCATGCTGAGTAACCCTGTAGACCCTTCCCGTTCTGCCCTGGTAACATTTGTGGGCATTCCTTTCTGAACAGTGCCCATTCCCTTGATGTCTACAATATCACCTTCCTTGTAGATTCGCATGTATGTGGCCAAAGGAACAACTCCATGTTTTCTAAAAGGCCTAGAGCACATACAGCGGGTGCCTCTCCTCTTTCCCTTTGTGTTGGTCATTTTGACGAATTACTAGAAGATGGCTGGTCCCAGCCGAAAAGGAGCTTTACCTGAGTTTTCTTATCAGTAAGATCAGTGATAATTTCCATTAGGAAAATGGGTGAACATGATAGAAATTAAAAACAAAACAAAACAAAACAGGATCTGTGAGTTTTTCCAGCAATGGAACTCTGCCTTTACTTAGTAATGATAGTGCAAATAATTAGTAATTGCCAAAACTTCTTCCATTAATAGTCATGCTTAATATTATGGCATTCGGGTGAAATTTTACCTTGATTCATTTGAGCTCACAGTTTTACCTAATATGAAATTAGGGGAAAAAAAAAGTTTCATTTTCCTTTTTTAGTCACCTTGAAATAATGAAAGTCAAAATAAATCCAGTTGTCTGGAAAATGTGTCTGTTTCTAAATATTCTATGAGCCACTTAAAGGTTTGCAGATCATTAAGTGTCTCCCTCTGTAAAACCTGAAGCTCTTCAGTTACATTTCTACTCCAGGCTTCGCTGTCCAAACAACATTATATTTATTGGATATAATAGAAAAGAAGACTGGAGTATTTATTCCAGAAAATGTGAAGCTATGAGAAACATTTTGGATCTCTCTCTCTTTCTTCTTTCTTTCTCTCTCTCTCTCTCTCTCTCTCTCACACACACACACACACACACACACACACACACACACACACACACACCCTAGAACAGGAGTTAATTTAGTTGGTTTTCTTTGTTTTCTGAGCATATAGGAAATCTGTCCTCATGGTTCCAGTTTATTACAGTGTATTTTTATCTCCCTTTCAATAGAGGCGCTGTACCTAACAATCCAGTGTTCCAAAGAGTCTCCTTCAATTCATGCTATGGTCCCTTTAGTGACACTGAATCCTTAAGACATCTGCTAAAAGTCAGCTACATTAAACTAACAGCATAATAGGACTGGGATCTGTGGAAACTTATCAAACAAATGAACAGTATTGACTTTTAAACAGACACTGTAGAGATTGCAAAGAATATCACAAGGCTTCTGTAAAAGCCACATCCACCTGCCGCTCGTGGGTATTCCTGGTGGAGTAAGACGGCATCGCGCAGTTACACAGGCTGAGATAGCGTGAGGCTGGGAGCGTCGCGGTTCTCTTGCCAAAAGAATCTTCTAAAGAAAGAGAAGAATTCTCCCACCACCTGGAGGTGGGATCTGTTTCCTGAAACCATCCTAATTCAATGACTGTGCTCAGTGTCACATCTGTGTGAGCTAATCCAGGCGACAGAATTGTTTCACTCAGTTTTTCTAACATAAGACTCAGATGCAGGTAGAGAGGCAGCTGCTCATGGGCCAGGAGAATGGCAGGTTCCTGTGTCCACAATCATTCTGGGCTACAGCTGGGTGTTGAAAACATATATATTGTGCATGTGTTGGGGGGGGTTAATCACCTGGAGAACTTCAGAAAACCACGGAGATCACCCCAAACCTTGAGGACCGCTGAGTTATTGATGGGAATGGGTCCTGTCCCTCAGGTGAGTCAGAATGAGTCAGAATGCCTGTGACATTCTGTGTCTTACCGCCTGTGGCAACGCGGTAAGAGGCAGGTAAACACCGCCCCTGACCAGCCACTGACCTCTAGGTCTGGATGAGCTGGATGAAGATAGTAGCCAGAGAGCCCTGGAAGCTTTCAAGGGCATGGGCTCAATCCACAGATTGTCTCTTCGAAAGCCTGGGGCACGGCAATGGGAGGGCTCCTCGGGCTGTCGGGGACTCTTCCACAGGGGGCGTGGTATCAGCCCACATTTCTGTCCTTCACTGTGCACTTTGCCTAACATCACTCATTCAGTCCCTACAACAGCCTGTGGGGGGCACACAGCTACCCCGTCTTACGGACAGAGAAGGGCATTCCTAGCAGAGTCAAGCCACGTGCTGCTGGTCCAGCAGCCCTTGAGCACTGGCAGGAGGCTGCAGACCAGGGAGTCTGTTTCTACAGCCTCACCAGTCAGAAATACGCCTCGTTTCTAGTCTGCGCCACTCATCTCAGGAGGGGTAGGCGGCCTCAACAGAAATTGGGGCCACTTAGAAATGAGGGTGGGGGCACCTGAGGCTCGCTCGCTGCCTTTAGGGTCTGGTCTTTCCAAGAGAGAAGAGCTTTGTGATTTACCTAGACCGTCTCCATCTTGGGTCCAACACATTTCGATGTTCCATCATAAGTTTTCCTTCACATCACGAGGCCTCACCCAGATCCTGAGAACTCAGAAAAGTCAACTAAATTACATATGGCAGCACTTTCCCCTTGAAAAGACTTTCTCATAATGAAGAGAAAGGAAGAGCTAAGGCTCTGCTCAGTGGCTGGCCTTGTCCTTAGAATCGTCCCGTGCCTTCTCCCCAGAGCTCAGCTGTGATGCTCCTTACTCGGGATGTGATGCCCCAGGTCCACGGGTGAAGGAGCTGAGGCAGGACCACCGTGAGGCGGTGCAGATGGAAGGCCAGCTCCTCATTAAAAAGGCACAATCATGCAGGAGCTGAGAGAGACCTTGGCAACGGTGTTATCTACTGTGCTTATTTTCATTGGGGACACCAAGGCCAATGGCACCTGATAAAACCCAAATTTCTAATGGCGGAGTAGGAAAGAGAAAGCAGGTTTCTGATTCCTAATCCAGAGTGCTGTCCTTATGTTGGGGTAAGACAAAAAAAAATTGAAAAAAGAAAAACAACAGAAAACATCCACCAGAAGCTGTCAAAGCCGAAGAGAAGTCATCTTGGAATATAATCTAATTACGTGTTTCCCTCAGTGACTATAATCAAAGAACAGGTCGACACCTGCTTACATGGATACTGTTAGAGCATCTGGTCTTACACAACGAGGCTGCCAGATGGTCCACAGTGAAAATGCGTTGCTAGTCTGATGACAGCAAATTCTGATAAACCCAAGTGCTCTCTGTCAGGCCCCTTCCTTGGCCCTGGCTCATCCAGGAGGCAATCTCTATTGTGAAGACGGTGGTGTGTAGGCATTTGTCCACAATTTGCCATATAACTCTTCCAATGCATTTGATTTTAAAAAAGAAGAGGTTTTATGCAAACTTCTCTGTTTTGTTCTGTTGCTCTTTTTCATGGAGGAGGGCCCGATGGAAGGCAGGTTGGTCGCTGCACAGGTGGAGAAGTAGTGGAAGTGGGGAGTGCCCAAAGTGCCAAATAGGGGAAGGTCCAGGGTAGATGTCACTGGGTTGCTCGGTGATTCGTGATGGAGGCAAACTCAAAACCTTAAGTAAGACACTGCCCCGGACTGTATTGAATCCTTTTTGATATTTCATCAAATGTATGCAGGAGAGAGCCTCTACGCATAAGCTCAGACGTGCACACAAAGGGCTAAATGCGAAGAGAGATACCTCTTCATCTTCAGATGCCCCTAACGGGCAGGCTCCTTGGGGCCTGGCCCCTCTCCCTCCCACCGTCTGTTCGTTCTCCTCCTCCCTCGGAAATGTGGAGTCTCTATCACTAATCTTCCCGGGCACTGCGGGCAGGCTCAGTGTCAGGGCTGCAGAGCACAGAGTCCGGGGATGGAAAAACCACAGCATGAAGGTGCCACACAGAGCGAAGACCAGGCCATGTTGAGGGAGGGCCTCCGTGGGCACGGAGGTAACTCGTTCACCATCCACAATGTCATAGGGCAGCCCAAGGTGGGGACCCTCCCTCTGCCCTCAGTCTAACCACAGCTTCTATGGGCAATGGGCTTCTCTGCCACCCAGCCCTGACTTGTAAGCCAGGAAGCTGGGGACCAGGGGCTGGTGAAGGAGAGTGAGCAGGTGAGGCTCTTCACACCACCTCTTACAAGGTGGCTGTCCCCTCTGAGACATACTGGGCCAACCATCTTTGAATGTCCTTGTCCTATTTCTGTGGGGGCTGATGCAGCTGGAAAGAATGGATGGTGTCCCTCCACGGACAGGCCGAATATCCCTGTGATGCAGTGGCCCTCCAACTTGAATGTCTACAACCAAGAAGCCACTTTTCCGTCACTTGGAAGGCCCATGTAAATAATGGCACTGCTACAGGGCAAAAGAGCCACATCCAGACCAGGAGGAAGTTCTTTCGAAATAGTATAAGAGTCTGAATTCATATGGGGATTTATAAAGCTGCAGTTCAACAGATGGAAAGGCACTGGGGGCGTGACGATGGGACCAACGTCAAGAACAGGGCAGACGTGTGAGATAACCTGCCGAGCATTTGATCCGCTGACGTCAATTTTGCAGAAGAATCAGGCCTGTTGCCAGAAGTGCCATGCATCACATAAAGTGCCCCCTCAGAATGTATCACCACTGCCAGCATAAAGCATCTCCAAGCCCCGGTGGAACATGACCTCAGAAATGACTTGAAATGAAGCTTAAAGTGAATCTCTGT
Source organism: Rhinolophus sinicus (assembly GCF_057876585.1). NCBI lineage: Eukaryota > Metazoa > Chordata > Mammalia > Chiroptera > Rhinolophidae > Rhinolophus > Rhinolophus sinicus. The sequence goes on along the minus strand of NC_142502.1, from coordinate 6,044,710 downwards.
TGGTAGACCATGCTTTTATAAACCACTAAATCAGGCTGAAATTGGAAGCGGGTCTACTGAAACATTTCAGTTTCTTAGAACATTACTCATTCGTGTACACAATGCCTCTGAGGTTCCCTCTACCTTGCCCATACTGAGCCTGTGTGCTGCCACTCACAGGTGTGAGGTGTGGTGAGGAAAGCACCGTCACACCAGGAATGGGGGAGGGTACGTAATCGGAGCCGATTTCATTACCATAAATACATGTCAAATGGCCGCAACACATTTTCTCTGATTAAACTGTCAAGGACAAAACCATGTAAGAACAATGATTTTTTTTTTTTTTTTTTTTTTTATCCCCGTGGCAAAAAAGGGAAGAAAAGACAAAGCAATGAAAATCATCTACATATTATGGCTACAGGTCGCCAACTTCTAACCTAGAAAAAATAAAATAAAAAGTCGAGTAACGTGTAAGCAGTTACATGTCTCATTCCAGGCTGCGGCACAAATCATCTCTCCTGTGTTTCTAGACGACAACGTTGCATTTTTTGGCCTCTCCACACCTAGCACCGTCACCGATTATAAAGAACAGCTAAAAGCACCCCCATTGGGTACTGCAGCTTATCTGGAGATGAAAACCAAAAACAGTCCTCCTTTTTCCTTTCCTCAATTAACAAAAATATGACACCAAACGTAAGGGTATGTGAAAAGGCAAGTCCAGAGAATCAGCCGCAAATCTAGATAGCAAACTGGTTTTCAGCCTGTCTTATTTTTGAGTAAATCTCTGTCTACCTAGAGGCAACATGTGTGCGGACCCAGAGGGGAGGTGGCGCAACCCAGGTGACTGACGCCAGGTGTGCTGGGGCAGGCGGCTGCTCCAAGAGCTCCTGTCAGAACTGCAAGAGGTAGCGCTGACTTGATCTACACTCATAAACCTTTTTCTTTCACGTCTGCTTATGTGTTTTTATCCCCTCACTGGGCCAGGATATTCTCTGTCCATCCGAGGGCGAACACCACCACAGCCTGGGTAAGAACCAGTAATGTCACCGGGAAGTAACCTTGGTCGAGGGCCTTGCAGTCCTGGTTCACATTCGCCTCTGAGTTTTCGACAAGCACATCCGTGTTGGCAGGTGCTATTCACCCCCATTGCACAGATGAGACGGGGGCTCAGGGAGAGTGACTTGTCAAAGGTCACATGCCAGGAAGTCCTGAACGTGCGGGGGCCTCGAAATCCAGTCTCCACATTCCAAGGTCCGTCTCTGCTGTGGTCACATGACCTTTACATAACAGAGGATCAAGTGTAATCACATTGTGAATTTAATTCTTAAAGATAAAAAACACCGAAAACTACTTTGGGGGTGATAATGACAACTGGGCTGTGTGTGTGACTCAGTGTTTGTGTCTGTGTGTGTGTGTGTCTGTGTGTGTGTCTGTATGTGTCTGTGTGTCTCTGTCTGTGTGTCTGTGTGTGTCTGTGTGTGTGTCTGTATGTGTCTGTGTGTCTCTGTCTGTCTGTCTGTCTGTGTGTGTGTCTGTGTGTGTGTCTCTCTGTGTGTGTCTCTGTGTCTGTGTGTCTGTGTGTGAGTCTGTGTGTGTCTGTGTGTCTGTGTGTGTGTGTCTGTGTGTGAGTCTGTGTGTGTCTCTGTGTGTGTCTGTGTGTCTGTGTGTGTGTGTCTGTGTGTGAGTCTGTGTGTGTCTCTGTGTGTGTCTGTGTGTCTGTGTGTGTCTGTGTGTGTGTGTCTGTGTGTGAGTCTGTGTGTGTCTCTGTGTGTGTCTGTGTGTGTGTGTGTCTGTGTGTTCGCACATGCGCACAGGGGCAGGGCGATCCTCTTTCTTGGCTCCACTGTTTCCCATGGAGGGTAACCAGGAAGTACTCCTGGCCTCTCCCCTGCTCACCGCTCCCCTCCTCTGCCCCAGGGGAGGAGGAAGGCATCATTGCTGAGACATCTGGGAGCAGAGACTAGCTTGTAGGGCTCAAGGGCCCTTCTTGGCTCTGTTTGCCTGTCCTGGACCCCATCCCACAAAATGTCTGAGGACAGGACCCCACGCAGAGGGAAACCTGTGGTATCAGCCCCACCCGGGACTGAGGCAGCTTCAGTGTCTGCTAACCCTGTTGCGTCTCGACCACACTGTCCATCATGGGAGTTTGCAGGAATAGGCCCATCTGCCTCACGTGGTGCAGAGCTCAGGCAGGGAGAAGGGGTGCGGCGGTGGTCATTTTGCACAGGGTACAATGCCTACCACCCCATCACGCTATGCTTTGCAAGTGACTGCAGACTCTGCTACCCTCTGGGAACTCATAGGCTGGCTCTGGCCAAGCTCTTTCCCAGGTGGATGGGGGGTGGGGGGAGGGGCTACAGAGCCATTGTATTTGAAACTATTGGGAAGCCCCCAGGGGTCTTTATTCCTTACAGATCCAGAGCGCTCAGTGTCTGTTGGGGACCACAACCACTGGCTGCTTAGGCTAACCGTTACTTTACGTATTTTATTCGCCTTTTGCACTTTTTGTTTATTTCCTACCACTTAGTCCTTTCCCATTACAATTATGCAAAACTCTCCATTCCTATGAAAACGCATTTCACTCTCTTCTACCAACATTTTGGTGACTGCAGTTTTAGTCTTCAAAATCAGTGAGACTTGTTTCACGTGATGAAAGAAGCCACTATACTCTGCAAAAACTTGCTTTTCATTAGCTTCTAAAATACAGGTAAATTGAAAATCGCCCAACTTGATGAAGCATTGCTGTTTTAGGCGCCTGGCAGGCAAGCTGGGTAACTGTGGAGCCTTGGAACTGCCATCTGACGCTCAGCTCCTATAGCAACAGGTTGTCTGGATGGGTATGAAACGAGACAAAGAGGTGTGAGATGTAAAGACGTGGCCCACGCGACAGGCTTCATCTCCAGCTCGAGAGTCAACTGGGACTCGAACCGCGTCTCCGCCCGAACGTACAGGGACTCTCAGGGCAGGTGATGAGGTCCTATTGTTGCATCAGCCTCAAGCTGATAGAATCAACCACTGCCTTTACCATCGGGGTTTATTTCAAGAGAGGAAAGGCTCCACGTGAAGGGAAATTATTCAGGTGGGTGACACAGAGCAAAAACCATGTCCTGTCCCAAACTCGCCTCAGAAATAGCTTCTAGAATCTCCTGGGAATGGTACATCTTCTCTTACCGTTAAGCTTTGCTTATTTTATGCAGTTTTGTCATGTAAGAGTGGTCGTCTAGGAAAGTTACGACAATTACTTTTCTGAGGGATGAAAATAAAGTTTAAAGGGGCCGTGCTGAATAAATTAGGGGATTTCCAATGACATTTTAAAAGCCTTTGCTCAGTGAATAGGCTGGAAAGCACGCCCTCTACAGGACTGCATCCCTTCAAATTCTTTAGCAAATATTTTGTATTGTATTTTAAATAGATGCACAGCCCAAGGCAAGAAGGAGTGTCACAAAGGGAAAGTGCCGTGTGGTGCTTTAAACGCCTGTGCCACATGCCGTCCTGACGGGCACTGGCACTGCCATTCCTTCTCCGATTCCTTCACAGCCAGTGAACTCTGCTTATTACCAAACATGGCCCAATATAAATTCTTTATATTCTACACACACACACACACACACACACACACACACACACACACACACGAAGGTCTGACAATTAAGTTTGCAAACTAGTTGCAACGCTGTTGCTAACCTTTTTCATAGCAGAGGGATTATTCATTATGAATTTGTACCAACTGGACAAACAGTTAACCAAGTCTACTATTTGGAAGTGCTGAAAAGGCTGTGTGAAAAAGTTAGATGACCTGAACATTTTGCCAGCAATTCATGGCTCTTGCATCACAACAATGTACCAGCTCACATGGCACTGTCTGTGAGGGAGTTTTTAGCCAGTAAACAAATAACTGTATTGGAACACCCTCCCTACTCACCTGTCCGGCCCCCAATGACTTCTTTCTTTATCCGAAGATAAAAGAAATATTGAAAGGAAGACATTTGGATGACATTCAGGACATCAAGGGTAATACAACGACAGCTCTGATGGCCATTCCAGAAAAAGAGTTCCAAAATTGCTTTGAAGGGTGGACTAGGCGCTGAAGTCAGTACATAGCTTCCCAAGGGGAGAACTTCAAAGGTGACCATAGTGATATTCAGCAATGAGGTATGCAGCACTTTTTCTAGGATGAGTTCGTGAACTTAATTGTCTGACCTTGTGTGTGTGTGTGTGTGTGTGTGTGTGTAGATATTTTTTTTTCTTGAGTGTGTTGAACCAATCATCTAAGCAAACAGTTTAGTTTATAAACTTCTGGCTAGCATAAAACAATGATTTACCTCCCCATGAATCTGCCCTCCCATACACACTATGGATTAGATTATCTCATGCAATGGAATAGAAATTGAAAAGTCTGTCTCATTTAGAATTAAAAAAAATCTTTGCAAGCTGATTTGGAAAATCTACCTTGAAGTAATTTAGCTGTCTGTTCCTTTTGTCTTAGTATTTCCATCTATCAGGGAATTAGTTTTGTCCATAAATGTAATCAATATGGAATATAAAGTCACCAAATTAAAAAAAAATAGATTTAGAGCTCTCATGATAGAGTGTACTTAAAGTTGAAGTAATGCAAAAGCAGATTACGTACAGCCATTCGAATGTCTTGCTTATTGCATTTCTTTGGTAAGTGACAGAAAAATGATTGCAGTGCTTGTTTATTTTCATAAAAATGTTGATCTCTTCCTAGAATTATTGTGATGTTTATGGAATATAATAGAGGATTTATGATGTGGACGAGAATACAATATCATCTTTCATTGAGGGAAGAAAAAGGAAGATGAGAGGGGTCCTGGCTGAGTTTCCAGTCACCGTTAGGAGAAGAACAAGAGCTCACAAGTCAGGAGGAAGAAGCTGAGCTCTAAGAAGGCAGTGGAAGGATCGGGGGCAGTTGGGAGAGGATTTGGGAGAATCAAGTCAAAATCAGACATTCTGGTGGGAACAGAGGGCAGGAAGCGCTCCCTACTGCGGTAAAAATGGGAAGGTTCTCAGAAAAGTGGTTCCCATTTTATAATTTTTTAAAGTACTTATTTATATAGCAATCTTTTGATGGATCAAAGACTTTCTTAATTTTTTGAAGTATAGGTCCACATACTAGGATGTTGCACCATCATTCTTTTATAATCAGTTTTTCTACAGTTTCAAGTTGCAGTTTCTTTAAAGTAAAACAAGGACGTATAAAGACAGTAGTATACATATACACAATCTAAAGGCAGAATTGCGTTAAATATTTAAGGTTTTTCTCCTTCAATTTTTATAATCCTTCTGCTTATAAATAATTCAACAGTAGTTTTCTGAAAACCTGTTTCATCAAATCTTTCCAAATTTCTCAACTTAGGCTTTTTTTTTTTTTGAAACAACTCTGTATTGATGGTTCACTGGGATTTTTAATTAAATTAAGAAGTTCAATATTAAGCACAACTAGCAAAAACAAGTCTGGAACAAACATAACTGACTGTTGTCGAAAGTCTTAATTAAACTGTAGGAGCAGGAATGTGGAAGATAATTAACCTGAAGGCTTCAGCGCACCCTGACCATCAGTGTGACCATCAGTATTTCAGAGGATAGGGGGATGCTGATTAACTCTGCACCTCTTCTGTGTAGCCTGCTAGGCGAACATGCTTCGTGCTATTCAACTTAGAGATAAATTCAGTCGTGCTTACCTTTCTTAAAATAAAATATTCTCAGTGGACTTCTTTACCCTAAAAGTTAAAGCATGTTAAATATAGGCCAGTGAATAGATATTAAAATGCTTATCTTGCCATCTACTTTATATGAGTGTGGGAAAGGTATCATACAATTGTCTCCTGATAGCTGATGATTCAGTTCTCAAATTTGTGTGATAAATTCAGATAGAGAGGGATACCGGTCTCATCTCAAAAATGGTCTGAACCATGAGTTTATCTATCTCTGCTCTCAATAGGTCAATATGTCTCCTGACCCACTTTTTACTTTGCTATAAAAAGTAAAAAGCCAAAAGGAGAAAAAGAAACTTTAATTTTTTGGCACTAATAATAATAATAGTAACTATAAAGTTATTTGTACTGCACTACTGACTTTCCCAGTATCATTTATGTAGTTAGCATGAATTGAATGCCTATTATATGCTGGTTTGATAGATATGTGATTTTTGTCAGCCTGCCTAAGATCTCTCAGGGGTTCACTTAATCGATGCTAGAGAAACTGGTAGAAAGGTTTTGACATCTGTAGCTAATTCTTGTTACAATGGATAAGGCAAGAGACACTCCTACCACCGAAAAGGTGCATCTCCTAAAAGCACAAAGGGAAAAAATAGAGCATATTTCTTAGAAGGGCTCTAACCCTTGTTGTGAGCAATGAGATTTGTTTCACTGATCCGGGGCTTTCCATGTTTGGAAAAGCCAGATTCTCTGTCCCAAACTTCGGCTGTCGCAGGCAAAGTCAAAGAGGCAATACATTTAACATGGAGTAAGTTTAGGGCACTGGACCTGGATTGACAGTCCATGAAGAGCTGTAAGTCAGATTAAGAAGTACAAATCATTTTGAAAAGGTATTACTCTTTGCGTTGTTGTATGTAAGATGGCTGCCTATCAGGCAAGGGTATTTTTTGAAATGGGAAGAAAGTGTACATGGATTCTGACTAACTTACAGGAAGAAGGTTGGTAGATACAGGGATTTTGCCTGCCCAGCATCTCATTGGGCCACATCTTTCCCTGTCCTTAGTTTATTTCACTCAGCTGGGGTTGCCCTATCTCCCAGAGTCAAGTGTGGGCGCCTGCCCTAGTCACAGCCAATCAGGCACCTGCCCTAGTCACAGCCAATCAGGCACCTGCCCTAGTCACAGCCAATCAGGCACCTGCCCTAGTCACAACCAATCAGGCACCTGCCCTAGTCACAGCCAATCAGGCACCTGCCCTAGTCACAGCCAATCAGGCGCCTTACCTAGTCACAGCCAATCAGGCGCCTGACCTAGTCACAGCCAGTCAGATCTCTATATTTTGTTAGTGCTGTTGGTTTGGACATGTGGCTTTGGTGAAGCCAGGGGAATGTGAGCTGGGAGTGGCCTGTGGTCATCTTTCTTACCACCAGAGCAGAATCTGAGATGAGTGATGGGAAGACATACAGCTTCAAGAGGACATCATTTGAGGACCTGGATCCAGTCAAGCCAACAGCCGGGGCTGCTCTCACCGAACAACTCCCTTTTCCGTTAAAGCTAACTTTAGTTGAATTCTGTTATTTACACCTGAGAATCCAGACGAATACAGCCTGACTGGTAGCAGAAGGACGGGTAAAACCTAGACTCTGCCCTGCCAACACCCATATCATCATTCCATGAAGTAAGTACAACAGGTTAGATTTCGTTATCATATTATTTTATAGGTGAGGGAAAAAAAAAAAAAAAAAACTTCAACAAGAAGAACTGTCGAATATTAGATAGTTAACACTTGGCAGAGCAGTGACTAAAACCCAGACATTCTCATTCCACATTTTGTCTACTTTCCTCTATAATTGTGGAGGATGCATAACCGATGAAACTTAGGGAATAAGCTCAGGACTAATTTCCTCAGTGAATAGCCAAAAAAAAGAGTTAAGAAAGAATACTAAGCAATATTTTTGGATGCAGATGCTTAATTTTAGCTCCAGGTACCATTCAACTAGTTAACCACAATCTGAAATGTATTTGACAAAGGAAGGTAGGTTCAGGCAGGCTCAGCAATGTCAGTTTGATTTATTGATCTCATTTATTCATTGGGATTAATGACAACATTACTGAATTTCTGAATTCCTTAAAATCATCATAGTCATTATAGGTATGATTTCAAAGCATTCAACTTACAAGTTTATAAAATGGAAATTCTCATTGAAGTCTTGTGTCATGTATCATCCTACACAGTGGTTTGATTAATTTTACTTTATTCTCATTCAACTATTTTAAGTTTTCACTCAATTTCTTTCATGTCACTTGTTCATTTCCTAGCTGTATGTGCACATGGAATTGTTGCCTAATGAAAACTTCTCTCAAGTCATGAACGAAATTAGAAGGCAGGGTCTTTCACTTTGTACTCCATGGATATGGTGTTTAAGGTAAAAAAAACAAAACCCTGTGACCCCATAAAAATCATCATACAGATAAAGTCACACCACCATGTCCATGAAAAACAGCCTTGAGAAAGAAAATAAGTTCCAGAAGGGTGATGTAGAGAGGATGGCAGTGCCGTGGACTTGTGTGGATGGGTGGTGCTTTAGGGAACCCCCTAGACCCCTGGCACACTTACAAATGGCCCTGATTGCATGAGCACCATCAGACCTTGGGAGCTTGGGATGCCACGACCTTGAGCATGACAGGGATCTTAAGTCTGAGACCTTCAGACTCCCGCAGGTCTGGTCCTCTAAAATTTATATTGATGGTTCCGTCACTGCTCTGAAATCCTGGGTACTTTTCTGAAATCTATGCTAAATTTGTTTTGCCCCTGTAGGAAAGTAAGTACATTTATCAATTTCAAATTTCTTTCTGATAAAATAGATGATCATATTTGCTCTGAATAATGGTAAGACCAGTGGCAGTCAAGTGTAAATATGAGGCTGAGCACTGATGTGTTTCTGCATAACTGCAAGCGCGAAACTATGAATTATTTCATGTAGCAGAGTAGAAACGTCATGGTGTAGACTGGTGTCCCAGACCTGCCACCAAGCAGTTGTGTAACCCACGGCGACTCACTTAACCTCTCTAGGACACGTGTCCTTCTCTGTAGCTGTCATTTCCAGCTGTATATTCTAAACATTATGCATGAAAAAAGAAAGGGGTGTGATAGGACCTGACCACAATGACAGCAGGAATCGGTTAATAATATCTCATGAACAGGTGTGGTTGTCTGCTCCCACTCATCCAACAGCGAGTGGCTGTCAATCAGGGCCCAGGTCTCTGCTCAGCCATTCGTTGCAGTGTGTGTGTGAAATCAATGAATCTTTAAAAACAGAGCAAAGTGAGCAGAGGTGACAAAAAGAGCCAACATGACAATTTACTCAATTGAATCGTTACGCCAGCACAAACTGCCTGTGTTTAAAACTATCACTGGGATGGGCCCAGACATAGAGAATATATTTCTTGTCAACGTTTTCAGTCAATATAAATAGGAAGAGTTTTCTGATTTGGGGTGTGCTGATATAAGCATTCTCAAAATATCGTTTAGAAGAACATATTAGCGGCCTAAATGAGGAAGTTTGCTGATGTTCTAAATCTTTCCATCTTGGAATAGAATTCTGTTTTATTTATTTTCTTCAGTGTTAAGCACATCGTGTCACAGAAATGCTTTTAGCATTAGGAAAGAAATGTTTTAATTTTAATCCTTTTGGATCATTTCTTTTTAAAGAAGAGTGAGCATGCAAAGAGCATAATTAAACTGAACAATAAAGATCTTGATATTTCCCTGCTTCTAAGAAATGTAATATGTTATGTGATTTGCTGGAATGAAATCAATTCAATAAGCATTTCCTTTTCCGTGTTTTGTTTACTTGGGCTTTTATTACTCATCTGATGCTCAGGATGGTTAGAAATGCTGAACCCTGAAGTGTTCTGGTCCTCTGGCATGTTAGGGGGTATCGGGTGGAGACCAGGCAAGTCTGCTTCTGCAGGACAAGGTCTCACACTCGGAGACCCCCTCGCACATCCTGAGATCCCCACATGGTCTTGCTTCAAGGACAGTGGCCAAAGGCAACTGTAGTTTTGCATTATTATTATTATTATTATTATTATTATTATTATTACTATTATTATTTCAAACTCACACAGATCACCAGTAGGACCAACATGCATTTTTATATTGTGAAAATATAACAAAAGCCTGGGAGTCAAGCAGCTGAGTAGAATGTGGACAAAGCTTTGATCTATCAGGGAAGATGTGATGAATATACATGACTTCTGTCCATTATCTCAGTATCTAAATGATCGATATATGGGGCAAGGGTCTGTGTCCGTCTGAGTTTAATGAAGCCCTGGGGGAGAGAAGGATTAACACCTGCTTAAGATCATGTTTACAGGGTCTGTAGACAAGGAACAGCCTGTGGACCATCCTGGGACGGTGCGGAGGCTCAGCCCTCTGGGTCGTAATTATCGCTGTGGATTACCATCTAATTAAAGTGTTGTGCTGCACTCACTGTTAAGAAGAGCCAGAGTAAATCACACTGTCCCTGGTTTTCTGTTTCAACTGTGATGGATAGTTCATTTTCCAGATTGAGACGGCTTGTTTGCCTTTTTAAGTCACTGCTTGCATGAAACCTAGTATTTGCATTTCAAGCTTAGGTTCAGGTGTGTGTGGTAGATCAAAGGCGTAATTCTTTGTACTGAATTGAAGCAAGTTCAGTCTAGAGCCCATTTCACGGTGTGTCAGAGTGTCCTAGAGCCAGACACATCGCCCTAGAGCCATCTAAGAACGTGGGAAATCACCCAAAGTATGCAAAACTATCAAGGGCACTGCCTCCCAGAAAGAAAGCCATCAGTTTAGAAATTACATTTTACTCTCTCTGCCAGACCTTCGCCACATAAGTAACTTTCTTCAAGGATTCTTAAAACTGCATTAGCTGTGAGTTTGCAAGTAGCTCGAGTTACTATGTACGGGTGTGAGTTTAATTACTTTAATATCACAAAGCATTCCAAGATTTGTCAAATGCCCTGAAGCCAGTTCTAACCTGAAAAAAATGGTGGGGAAATACTGAGATAGTTCTCAAAAGTGGAGAGAAAGTTGGAAGACCCAGCTGACTGATGTCAGCGAATGTGCAGAGACTGACCCCCACTCTCCTCCTGCTGTCCTTCTGCAGAGGAGATTCACCGTGTCCTCTGCTGTCCCCGTGGCTGGCCTGGGTTTGGGTACACCTGTGCTAACTGTCAGACCTGCCTGAACCAGTGTCATGATGCAATGGCAGATGGCACATAAAAAGGACGGCCGCGTCTCTGGCCTGAAGAGAATGTTGAGTGATTGCTTGTTCTCTGTTTGCAACATGACAGTACATCAAATAAGAGAAGTACATGTTTTCTTTTACCCACTGGCCGGTCAGCATGTGGTATGCGTTTCTATAAGCTCCATATATTAACCAGGTTCAGGATGGTTTAGAAACGTAGTTCACGGATCTGTATCATCTGAGAAGGAATTTTCCCAAGATGACACAATATTTCTATCTCAAATGCTTGTCTCACCAGGTATGTGGACACTCCTCCACTAGTGTTGGGGCGTGTGTGCTCTCCTTGAACCCAGGCCGACCTTTGTGACGACCTCAAGCAACAAAGCACAGATAAGTGATGCTGTGTCACTTCTGAGGCGAGGTGTAACCATGCCGCACCTCCCCCCCTGCTCTCCTGCCCCATCTTGGAACTCAGCTGCCCTGCTGTGGGGAAGCCCGGGCCACACAGAGGGGACACTGAGGGGACACTGCAGGAGTCCAGCCCACAGCTGGCAGCCACCGTGAAGATGACTCCAGACCACACCAGCTCCTCGAGGTCAAGGTCTCCCAGCCGTCAGGTCTCCAGATGAGGCCAGATGTGTGGGCCAGGGCAAGCCATTCCTGTGCCCTGCTTCCTGATTGACGGGTCCATGAGCACAACCTGTTGTCATTTATCTCACTGACTTGTGGGATGGTTTATTGTTCACTAACAGTTCTTCAGGATTTTGTCCCGGGAGAGAGAATTAAATGGCTCAGATGACAGACTGAAGATACAGTTCTTATTACGTTTTTTTATGATAAGGTATTTCTTTTCAGACATTTATAATTTAAGCTATGTTCGTTTACTTAGCACCTGAACGGCCCAGCATGTTATTTCTACTTGCTTTACACAGTTTGTCTCTCCCCTACTCCCCTGCACTATAATCAATATATGGAACAGATTCATGCCACCAGAAATTTGAAGTGACATCTAGAGAGAGAGAAGAGAGAGAGAGAGAGAGAGAGAGAGAGAGAGAGAGAGAGAGAGAGAGAGATTCTTTGAATGTTCACGTCACCTTATTTACCTCTTTGGCAGTCATCCTTTCCGTGTGGCAATACAGCCAACGTGGCATTTCGGTGTATCTCTTATATCTAGTACACTTAGTAACTTGTAAAGTCCTTTGTCCATTGGTGATGCATGAACTGGCCACATTATGGGTCTGGCCAGAAATGCCTTTGAAATGTTCACCAAATGCACACGAAGGGGCATGTGTGTCCTACCTTCTGGCTGCCTTCATTCTCAACACATCCTCAGATGGGCTCTTTCCGATAATGACTAGTGGCTATTGCCAAGGTTATGCTACGTTTTGTGTTTGTGTAACATCCTGAACTTATTACACAATATCTTCATTATATTAAAATCTCCTTTGTGACTTTGTAAGATGCACTTTTGTTAAATTTTCATATGTACCCGTTCTTTTTCCAATAGATTACATTGAAGACAAGCAATGGATTAAGATGGCTTTATCACAGGGAAATCTAACGCTTCTTTTTAAGAAGAGAGGTTTAGGTTTAATTAAGACATATAGCTAAGATTTATCACAGTAATTAGGCACTTAATGTCTGTGTTTAGAATGTACTAATTAGGTTCTAATTAGTGGGGTCAACACCAAGGAATCAAAAGTCCTTTATCCTCTTGGACGAATGTCTCTCCCCTCATTACACTCACTCTTTCCGGTCCCAGCAGGTACCAGGAACCAGCATGCCCTCTACTCTCCAAAATTATTTCTCCAAGTTCAGCAGGGACATTATTTAGCAGAGCGACCTGGTGGGGGGCTGGTAACCTGCTAGCTCCTAGTGAGTCCCTGAGGCTGGGTCCCCACCTGCATTTGCCACGACTGTCAAGTAATTCTTATGCAAAACTTATTTTGAGAAGTACTAGTCTTAGGCCACTGTGACACTGGTACCAAGTGCCCACTCTTCTCCGTCTGGTGTCTGTGAGGAGAATAAGGATGTCTCATCCCCAGCCCTGCCCTGGAAGGGCTGACAGGTAAGTAAGGCTTGCTCAGAGGACAACCATAACACAGGGTAGCTTCTCAGTTACCATGAGAAACTCTTGGTACTTCCTAAGTCAGTCTGGTTTTTAGTTCTAAATTAAACATTGCAAAATGTTTCTTGTCAAAAGAGACTTCAGATGTCTCCGTATACTGTTTCTTATATAAATCACACACATTAACAAGAGCCCTGTGCTTCAACCCAGACAGAAACGAAAGGTGGTCTGTCCCTCCGTCATATAACATGGACTTCATATGACCCACATGAGAGTCACCTGGGTTATGCATAAGTACACGTATCACCCCCTGTTTGCACAGTTTGATGTTTAAGTGCAGAATTCATGACACCCTGCACGTTTTCCCAACCGATTTGCAAACTGTTTCCATCCCTCATTTTATTATATTATCCTACCCAGAGTCAACCTGTTCGTCTGGCATAATCAATCTGACTCACTGGCTGCGTTTCGTTGTGCAGCATTTTAATTTATGCAGACGTCTACCCAAAAGCATCTCAATCACTCATAGCATGAACCAGGGCAGCGTTAGCTTCATCAGGAAATGCTGTTTTTGTTCTACATATATATCTAAGGACAGGGCCATTTATATCCAGGAAAGTCAGGATGGTGACAGACAGGACTAATGTATCAATGTCAGAAGAAAATGCGAGTTAAGATATGGCAACAAAAGTCCGCCTCAGAAGGTAGCTGGGATGCTATCATTTAACACCCTTCGGGGTCAAAGGGCTATGATATAATCACTGACTTATCAGTCACAAATGAAAGTCTATCCAGCAGAAGATACTATCACCTTTATATAAGAAAATCTTTCACCTTGGGTTCTGATCTAGGGGGTTATGCTGCTTGAAGTATTTTTTAAGACATCGTTGCTCTTAAATTATGTATATAGTGCAGATTTCTGAGACATAATAGTGTGTGTTGATCAGGGATTACTGACACGTAGAACAAGGTATATGTTATTAGTATTTTAAAATAGTAAATAATAACAAAATAGAAAGTAAGAAGCACCTTCTTCATGTAGATAGAAAGAAGTAAAACACTATGCAAGGTTCCAATGGAGAATATGATGTGACACTCTCTTGAGTGACTTATGTGACTTTGTCAACTACTTACTGACGGCTGGAATGTAATCAAAACAGCTACTCAAAGGTAAGAGGAGATGGCCAACTAGAAAATACTTGAGTAGAAACTTCCTGAGTGCCCCAGGCGACCCGAAGTTCTAAAAGCTGAATTTGCTGCTAATGTCAATTCAACCCAATTTTACACACTGCCCAGAAATATCTAGATGATATTATACTCAAGCCTTAGATCTGCCATGAGTACACATAAATCCTTTACTATAACTCTGCACATCTTGCTGCATCAGAAATCAATGCTGACATTATGATGAGCGATACCTCTGTCGCTTCACAAGTGTTTGCCATATAAGACGGAAATCAATGGGGCCGTCTGGGGTGATGTCCGCCAAGCCCCTAGCCTGTGCCGGGCCCTCACTGAGCGATCCATCAATGAAACCGCCACCATCAGATTACCCTCCCTGCCTGCAGACCAAAAATACTCCCGTGAAAGCCGTCCAGGGGCATGCCATGAGTGTCATGCATTTCCTCTAGGACCTTACCTCTACAAGAAGCTGCAATGTCGTTTCTAGCCACGCAGGACTAACTAGTTCACACTGTCCACTGTCCGCCTTCCACCATTCCATAGGGAAACACACTGTTACATGTACCACACACGTCTGGTTTAGTGACTGCAGTCTGATGATTCTGTTGTGTTTTGTGTCTTTACAGATTGTGTATTGTTTGCTAGGAGTGCACATTTCAGTGTGATATTCAGAAGATGGAAGACTCGACTTGAGCATGTACGCGTCAGTGTCACCGCGAAGATGCCTCAGAGGAAAATCCCACTTGCAGACTGCTTAGCCAGCCTGTAACCTGTGGAGCGACACTGCACAGTGACATTCCGGGGCCACACTGCCTGGCCCTTAACGGGACCCCACTAAAACATCTATTATTTGAGTGTTTCAAATGTCATTTAGAGAATTGAACAAGATGCAGTTAAAAGAAGGAGAAAACAAACAAAAGTGAAAAATGAAGTTGCTAAAGATTTAGCAGCTTTTTTAAGTCCAAAGAGTCATTTTTCTTAAACTACAGAATTTTCTCTTTGCATTTGGGCAGCTCCTACTGGCAAATGTGTCGGTCTGCCAGTTTATGCTGCTCACATGTGGCTATTCTGACACCTACTACAACACGGGCCCCTGAAGCCCTTCCGGTGTCATGGCTCCAGGAAAAAGGAGCAAATGCTACTTCCAGGAGGAAGAGGGGAGGAAACAGGAACATGTCCACCCATCAGAAGGAAGAGATGTCTCCTCTGTGCTGGAAGGGACAGGGCAAAGAGCAACGAGCAGGGCAAAGCCATGCTTAGACTCCAGATTCCCTCCCTGGCTTCCTTTCTGGTCCGACACCCTGGAAAGCGGCAGTTTCTTAGAAATTTTCTAACAGCCACGTGTGAGGAAATCCCAGTGCAAGGGACATTTTTATTGCTTCTTCTGATGCAGACCAGAAAAACGCCAGGCCCATTTAGAAGTGTGCGTCCCACATGGAATGTGAGATGAAAAGGCCACTGTGAGTCCAGAAGGGTACACAGAGAAAGGTGGCCCTGGATGGGACATGTAGGTTCCCCGTGGGCACAGTGAGGGCCACCAGGGCCAGCTGATCCCAGCTCTAGGAGGGGCCCTATTCAGAAGAGAGGAGGGGGTGCCTGCCCACTCTAGGGGTGCAGCCTTTTCTGGAGCCTGGATGGCAGGGTGGTGTGAGGCGGGCACACAAAAACCATCACAGGTGCCGCTTAGGATGACAAGGCGTACGCTCTCTGCTGCCCAGGGGCAGACTGGGTGAGGACAGCTGCGGGCATAGCCGTGGCCCAGGCCTGCCGCCTCATTACCACAGCGCCAGTCACACACGTGGTTCTGCGCCCACCCACCCAGTCCTGCTGCCACCACCAGCACAGGCCAGAGTTTAGGCAGGAAGGAGGAACGAGAACCTCCCCTGCAGGAAGCTCCCTCTGCCTGGGGAGAAGCTCCGCCAAGCTGAGGGAGGGAAAAGGCTTTCAGTTGTGGCCAGTACTTCATTCGACTGACTGCATACTATCACAAGAGACAGTTTTACACTGGAAGTACTTAAACATTGTTAAACAGAGTTTACTGGATCGGGCCGAATTTAGTTCTCCTGCTGCTGAGAGAAAATGGCAGCTTGTCAACAAGTTATAGGAGATAAAATGAATTTCACATGTTGTTGATTTCCAGTTCAAACTCACCACAAGTGTGCACAAACACACATGCGTGTGCATACCTACTCACTCATATGCGTAAATATTTCAGTCACACTCTTTATGTCTGTGGTAAAAATCAGAAAGCCTGCTGGGTTGCCTCCAGAATAAACTGTGTCTGGCACAGCTTTCCATTCTGCGGACACGAGCCATGGGAGTCTGCTGTCACCAAGAGCTGCTGTGGCCACTCAGGTAACTCTGGAGCTTGCTTTTTCCACTTCAAATTCAGTGGTACCTCGGTTTTCGAACGTCTCCATTGATGAACATTTCGGTTTGCAAATGCCGTAAGTTTTATGGATATGTGGTATCAGCAGATAGTAAAATTCATGCAAAATTTGCAGTTTTAGGGATTGATTTTAAAGGTCTGGAATGGATTAATCCATTTTCCATTACTTTCTATGGGGAAACCATGCCACAGTTTTCGAATGTTTCGGAACTTGAATGGACTTCCGGAAAGTATTATGTTCAAAAAACGAGGTACCACTGTATTTTCAAACTTTGAAGTACTAAATTATGGGCAGACAACAGTTTGAAAGAGGACCAGTTCTTCAAAATTTCTGTCAACGAGCAAAATATTCTGGGCAGGGGTGGGTCCCTGCCTCGCTTCTGGAATTGTCTCTAGAAACCTCCACACGTGCAGCTCTCACAGTTCCCTTCCCCCGTTTCAGACTCAGCTTTGCGTGCCCATGCACTAGGGTTCTGAGTATGCTTTGGCTTTGATTTCCCATCCTCCTCCAGAACACAGCACCAGGACCTCTGCTCTCTGGCTTCAGAGGCTGATACTCCAGGAAAGGGGCTCCCCCTGCAGCGCCCCAGTCACCTCAAGTTCTTCCATCTGGACCCCCGGGAAAAGGCCCACAGTGCACTTTCTAGCATCTCAAATTATCTTATTTGTTCACATATTTATTGCATATCTATCCTCCCTTATGTCTCTGACTTACCAGGAAGGTGATGTAATATTCTAAGATAATCACAAAATACTGTTTTAGGATAAAAGATGAAGATGGTCCTGTAAGTTACCTG
Organism: Rhinolophus sinicus; assembly: GCF_057876585.1. NCBI lineage: Eukaryota > Metazoa > Chordata > Mammalia > Chiroptera > Rhinolophidae > Rhinolophus > Rhinolophus sinicus. The sequence continues at coordinate 6,027,381 of NC_142502.1, read as the reverse complement.
AAGGCAGAGATTCTTGTCAGTTTTTTCTCCTGACCGTAGAATGGTCCTTCGCATCAGGAGGTTGTAAGGAAACATTTGGTTACTGACTCGCCAACCCACACACCGGGAGCCCACTTACCATGTCCACTGGACATCTTTCAGACACAACAAACTCAGTCCAAAGTTGACTTCGTGCTGGTTCTCCATATTTTCATTCTGCCCCATGGTAAGTAAAGGGCACCATGATCTACCCAACTGCTACACCAAACCCTTGACCATCACACGTACCTCTTCTCTCCACGTCTCATCAGACAGGAAGTGACCAGTCAATTTGGCCCCATGATCTCACAGCTCTAGAACCCCCATGCTGGTTTCCCCCTAAATTTCTGGGATACCCTTCTTTCTGGTTGGCCTCCAGTTAGACACTTGTCCATAGCAGCTATACTTTTTGTCTTTTTTTCAGGCAAAAATGATTAAGATACTTCTTTAAAACCCCCTGTGGCTTCCATGGCTCCCAGAACACAGCACCAAATCTTTGGACAAGTTTCCAAGGTCTGGGATGTGTGGGCCCGCTTTACCAGCAGAAGCTCATGGCCAGCTGGCCATTCTACCCCAGAACCTTATGCTCCAGCTTTTCAGTATTGATTTTGAAAATCCTATTGTATTTTTCTGAGGAAAATCCATTCCAGAACTTTCGACATTCCAACAGCCAAATTCTTAACAAACTGCCAGTTTGAGGACTGGGAATATGTATTCTTCTTCCTACTTCTTGACACAACCTGACTTGCCATTAAAAGTAAATTGGGTTTCCATCCTAGTATGACGCATGCATTAAAAATGTGTACGTTGATTGAAAATATTCACATTTTAAAAGGGCGTCGCTTAAATTTCGGCCACATTACAGAGATTTCTCATTTTCATTACCCAGAATAATAAACTCCATCAACGGAAGGAAATGCGTATACTGAATTGAATATTTTCCAGAAGGGCAATTCCTTTCTGAGATCATTTTAATCAAAAGAATAACTACATTATTCACGATAGTTCCTTTATTTGGAGGAGCTGGTCGATTATTACACAAGATAGCATCACTCTTCACTAAGGAGACAATAGTTCCTGTTTGTTGTTCTTTCAACCAGTGACTTACAACACAGCAGCAAAGTTAATCTTTGAAAACTAGAAATCGTCTTTGAAAAGTCACCCGTGGAGGCGCTTTTCTAACAACTATAACAGCTGGAGAGGGTACTTCAGAGGAACTCAGAAGTGCCTCTGCAACAGGATTCGGATAAAGGTCATGTTTTTAATTATTATGGGCATACATTTTACACATCACACGCTGTCTTTATTAGTACATAAAATGATCAGAGGTGGAATTTGGGGACGTGTGTAAGTTCCTTAAACATCACAAATATTAAGCAGAAGTTAAAGAAAAACTCACTGAGAAGGTGATGTGATTTTCTAAGACAATCACCGAATACTGTTGTATGAACAAATAAGAGATGCGAGGGGCAGGCGTGAGGACTTCTTATCAAAGTGGCCTCTATTTCAGCCCCTGATGGTGTCTAGACCCTGCACGTCACACATATCAGGGTGACAATTCATCTGTTTACTCGTCAATTCCCTCTGTCTAGAAGATTCCAGGCCTGTTTCAGTGGACACAGAAACATGACGAAGGACTGAAGGAGATGCAGGGTGAGTCTTGGGACTCCCAGTGTGTATCTAGCACAGCATCCTCCCTGTACCGTGTTCTTCCACGTTTGTTGAATTCCACAGACATGCGGAATGTCCTTTAAGCATCTTCTATGCTGTGCTCGGATCAAGAAACACAATGGAAAGATTCCTCAAAGAGGCAGCCGTTGGGCCCATCTAATGGGATTGGGGTTACATGATTCATTACGACACGTGCGTACAGCATAAATGCTGTATTATAAGTGCCCAGGTAATTTCAGCTCAGTCCCCTTCAATGAGAAGTGACATTTACTTAGAGCCCACTGTGAGCAGAACTCTGCAGGCAGAACCAGCGCTTCCGTACCTTCCAGCGAACGTGGGCTCAGGGTAATTAAAACCATGGTGGGAATTGTCGAACATTCGCACACAGGGAGAATGGAGAGACCAGTGGTCACGGGATGGGGAGGGCACATGGTGCAGCAGTGGACGCTGTTGTGTTTGTCTAAATTGTCATGAGCGAGTGAAGCGTGGTGCTGTCTGTGCCTTCTGGAAGGTCAGGTTATTGCTGAGCTTACAGAACAGTGGCAAGTGTGGAGCAGACAGAGCCAGGGATGGGTTCTGAGCTGGGTGTGAGGGGTGGTCAAAGGGGAACTCATATTGGGGAAGGGCAGAAATAAGGGTGGTGGTGTCACTAGGGTGACTGGGAGGAAATGTGACAAGAGAGCAGGTGGGATGAGGCTGAACCGGGCGTGGTCTAAATGATGGGGCTGGTGAGGCCTGAGGCCAGATGCTGCCGTCATCCCTGACAAGCTGTGGATGGTCTTTCTAAGCATCTGTTCCTCTTCTGGAAGGAGGGGATGGTCCAGGTACTGGCTACTCTCCAAATTTTTCAGCTTGTAAGTATGGATAATGAGAGATGAGAGAGTGAGTTTGGAGAGTGATCTGTTATCTAAACCCATTTAGTTACTGAGCTCATACAGCAGGAGCTCAGGTCGGGAGGGACACCAGCAATAATAACTCTCTCAGAGCGGTTGCAACAATTAAATGAGACAAAGTGTGTGCACAGCAGTACCTGGCACATAGTAATATCTCAAAAAGCGTCACTGCTGCTGCAAATATAGTGGTACAGCTACAACTAACGCAATGCAGATATTACTTAATTACTGGACGGTGGACAGACGGTGCCGCCATGCCATAATGAAGTGGTTTGGTCTTGATACAAGGAGCCACCGTTGCTCAGCTGTTGGCGGGGGAGCCACAGAATTACAGGGGTGCCCCAGCAGCCTTCCATGGCTGCCGTCCTTCGATGACCCTAGTGGGTACAGGTGGAGTAGCACGGCGTTTGAGCTGGGACATCAGACAAGCTCCTGCAATAACTGTTTGGAGTAATAAGGGCTGGGGGTTATTATCGTGTGTATGAAACTGGAAAAGAGGGTGTGATTCTAAAAGACATTTCAAAGGAAAACATGGGGCTAAATAAAAACTAAAAGAGGATCTCTGTGAAGAACAAAGGCAAATGACTCATGATTTTCAGAGAAAAAAGTGGTGAAATGGGAATACAGAGAGGAATGGGCCCTTTTTTTTTTTTTTTCATGTGATGTACTCTATCACCCTTAGCCTAAGTTAAACTCCATCTTTCTCTCTCCATTCCTCCTTTACGTCCTTTCCTATGAGACTCCAGACGCCCAGGGCCCAGCCCTGTGGTGAGCGGGTAGGATGTGGAGAAACGACACCCCACTTAGTAGAGGGTGGGCAACTGCAGCATGGAGGCGTGGCTTGGGGGCTGGGGAAGGTTGGCCTTCACCTGGAAGCCCCCCCCCCCAATCCATCAGTCCTCTGGGTCCTAATCCACACCCCAAATTCATGTATCAATCAAGTAAAACTAGTTCTTGTAGCAGCTGTGCCAGTGCAGCTTGCTACAGAATCTGCCTCCCCACTCCCACCCCAATCGCTGTTAGCACCTCAGCTCATTGGTAAATTAGCCCTGCCTCTGCTAAGTCACCCCTGCAGAGGAAGCTTCTGCAGGGGATGGTAAGGCCTGAGCGGGAGGATGGGCTGGCTGGCGTGGGCTGTGTGCATTCCCCACTGACCGGGCTGCTGAAAGCAACCCCAGGTGCCCAGCTGTGGGCCTCCACAAGGAGCCCCAACACACAAGCACGGCCCAGAGAATAAAAGAGATACGGCTTCTTCCCACAGGTTAAATTTCTCAGCTAGAGACAATCAGAGCAAAAGAAATGGAGGTTCTTACAGTTGAGAGAAAAAGGTGTAGAAATAGCATTTAAGTCAAGAATGTTTGATTTGTTCCAATTGTCAACAGACTATAAAGTGGTTCCATTCAGGCTTTCTAAACGGCCAGGCTATTTATTGCCTGAGTACAGTGTACTTGTTCAAGGAATCGTGGCTTTATTTATAGTTATGACAACTTCTTAGAGCTGGTATCCTTTAAAATACAGTTGACTAGCAAAGCCAGATGGAAAAACAAAAGCCTAGCGTGGAATACCAAATTATGACTGGTCAGTGAATAAAACAAAGGTACTCCCGACAATTTACACATGTCTAAGTTAAATACACCAAGAAAAACCCCGAAACATTCTAACTTATTTTCTAAACAATGAGAACATTTAAATGGGAAATTTAATATTTCAATATGAATGTCATGTTTCTAAGTCTGAGATCTGCTGAAAGGCCTAAAAGGCTATCGCGATGTGGGAACAGAACAGATAACTGAGGCTGACAGGCAAGGAAGAGCCAAATGTGTCCACTGAACACCCTGAACCTATGTACATCTTCCAAAGGAAAGGCTGTCTACGTATTTCCTTGTGCTTCATGACCATCTGGTATCTGGAAGATTCCATGTGGACGATGCGAGCTGCTCCCTGCCACCCTCCACAGCCGGCAAGTCAGCCCTTCCCACACCCCCTCCTCTCCCTCCACACGACCATGGACATTCGACGAGGCGCCAAGCTGGAAACTGAGACGCGAACTCGTCTGTCCTGCCCTCCGCTCCTGTGGCCACTCCACACTGAAAGCTCTCTTGAGATTGGCCCCATTACCCCTTTAGATCAAGGTGGTGATCTTGATTCAGAGCACTGGTGTTTAAACTTAACACCACCACCAGCAAATCTCAGGGTAGAACCCTTTCTTCAAACTGACACAGAGCTCTGTGTGTGAAACAATGACAGGAAGCAGCCTATTCAGCCGCCCCTTCACCCTTTGGCAGCGCTGAGGCAATGGGACCACTGGCTGAGCACGGGAAGTGTCCCTATGTCATTCTGACCCGGCGCCTGGCCACTCCGGTCCATGGCCATCAGATTCTGCTCCTACCTCAGGGAGCAGCAGGTAGAACAGAGGAGACTGGCCCACCTGGTCTCTATCCCCCAGGTGGGAACTACTCTCCCACACATTTAAGTGGCTTTGACTCATCTCTTAGCTTGTGTCTTCATCGCTAAAATGGGGAGTAAGCAAAAACACCCCTGCGACGACACTCTCAAACTCTCCCTAGGGCCTTTGGTTCCTCCAACATTCACATACAAATTTGTTTGTCTTCTCCAGGAAACAACAGATTGTGTCTACTGGCAATTGATTAAAGTACCAAGAACATCTATAGGTCATTGCCGGAAACAAGGACTACAAGTAAAGTTGGCAAACTTCCTTTGAAAAGGCCGACTTTCCTGGAAATTGTATTTGTTGTATTTTTTTAAGATGTTATTAAAGAAAAGGCAAACAATTCTGGCCCACTTTCAAGTTCTCAGAGATGTACGCATTCTCCATTGAATGCTAGATAGGTTGTAATTTCTGTCCTGCAGAAGCAGCAAGAGGAGTTGAAATACCCCCCCCCCCCAACGCCCCCAACACACTTTGAAGTGGTCCAAGAGTTTTGCTGGTCCCTGGACTCTACTCCCTCAGCTCCCGAGTAGACTAGGCAGCTGGGGCGCTGGCCCACTTAGGTAATTGAAGGCTCCCAACTTCCGTGAGAGCAGAGCAGGTGGGTAGCACGAGTTACTCACGGCTGCATTTCATGGGAAGCAAAGACAATGAATGAACCCCACTGGCCAGTTTCTGTCATGTGTCCTGAAATGTCTGTCCCCTTATGATCAACATAACCAAGGAAAGTCTGGCCTGTAGAAAAATAGCAGCCAATGAAACACTAGTCCCACGGGCTGAAGGGAGCTTTCTGCTTCAGCTTTTCCAAGCCCATCTCCATGTGCCATAGAGAAAACTACATTAAAAGTGAGCCATAGAAAATCAGCACTGGAGTTCCCTCTGCCAAGGGACAAACTCCACCATTCTTCGCATGGGGTTCCCTCTGCTATGGAAAAAACTCCACCATTCTTGACTTGGAATTCCCGCTGCTACGGGGCAAACTCCATCATTCTTAGCATGGAATTCCCACAGCTACAGGACAAACTTCACCATTCTTAGCATGGGGTTCCCTCTGCTAAGACAAACTCCACTGTTCTTAGCATGAGCCAGCAGGCCCTTCACACTGTAACCCCAGCTTTCTGCTCTGATTTATCACCGGCCTCATTTATCGCACTTCCTGCGGTGCAGGCTGCGCTCTGGCCACACCCCCTTCACTGCTGTCCCCTTGCCAGGGCATCCCCAGGTGTGTCTGGAGGTCCTGCATGGTCATCGCATTCCCTCGTCTTCCTTTCTCCCTTCCACAGGTCATCCACCCTGCAAACTTTCTTCACGCCTTTTGGCAGAGTTTATTTTCGTCTCTGACCACCTGAACTCTTCCCTGGCCTTTTTGTTAGAAGATGCTTTAGGTGGTTTCATGGCAGCCAACGATAAGCTGGAGGTCAAGAGCTGGTCTTCCTCGCCTCTGTATCCCTAATGTTTTGCCTGGTCTCAGGCATATAAGAGACACTCATTAAGTTATATGTTAACTAAATCAATAATTGAATGAGTAGTATGTTTTAAATTTTATAGCCAAAAGACAACAGCCTATGACACAAAGATTAAAAGTCAGTTAAACCCATGTTGTGGATTATGGATAATTCTTGGCATAATATTTAAGCTTTCCTTCATTTCCCAAATTTCATATTACACCAATAACCAGAGAAAACAAAAGATGGAGTGAGGAAAAACTGCAAGGATTTATTTATGCAGCCATGCAGACAAGGATTAGTGTTGGCCTTTCTTAATAAACATTATGGGCACCTATTTCCTATATGAGTTTATGAATTAGTGTAATACAAAGTACTTATGGAATTCTCTCAATTGGATGTACGCTTTATTAATTTATTATGACCTAATTCATTAGCCTAAGTTTTTCATGCACTTCACAGCTGTAAGTCTTACTCTATTTTGCTGGGAATAAATCTTTGGTATTATATCTGCTGACACTTCTTAAAATGTATCGATGGGATCCTATCTGTCTAGCAAGACCTTTAGCCCAGAAATACCATTCTTTGTTTCAAAGAATGAAGTTTGTGTTTCAAACAAAAACGACATCATCACTGCAACTGGAGATTTGAATTTCATCATCAAAAAACAGAGTCCCGTGAAACTGGGTACAGATCTCATCTGAGGATTAAAAAAAAAGCAAAAAGCAAAAAAAAGCACTTAGATATTTTTAAACACACTGTAAAATTGCCTGCTTATTAAAAATATGAACAATAATGAACAAAGAACACTCACGAGGACTAGAAAACCTGATACTATTGTGACGATGCTAATGTGAGATATAATCCTGTGAGTAGGGAAGTAAGCTAGGGGTTCTCTGTGGGTAAAGGGAGCGTGCTTCCTCTACTCCAGTCCCAGATGTGTGGGTATTCTTCCCACACCTGGAAACTCCGATTCTCCGCAGACCCCAACTGAGCACCCTACAATTCAGTTCAATTCTGACACCATTTACCAGGGGGCACATTCCACAGATCATACAGATTGTTGTTACCTGTGCTTGGAGCTTCCCTGCTCTCTGGGGGGTGGGGAGGAAGGGGGTACCCTCCCAGCACCTCTACATGCCCAGCAACCGGAAGCTCCACGAACAACACCCTCCCCCACCTGTACCGAGGCCTCCTTTTGTAGGCATGATGGATTACAGCGTTGGCCTTTGGTAACTGACTCAACCTCCAAGACCTCTCTTGTCCCTGGACTAAAGCTCCCACCCTCAACTGATCTGGTTGGCTCCCATGGCAAACAGCACCCACATAGTGATTATCTGGGGCATAAACTCAGGTGTGGTGGAAAGGCTTTGTTATGATAAACAAGACACTCCTTTCACCTTTATCCCTTTGGAGCTGGTTCAGAAACCTCGGACAAAGACCCAAATATTATAACAAAAGATGTTCCCATGGCTCTTATCATTTGGGAAACTACGGGGGTTTTAGGAGTTGTGGCCAGGAAGGGGGACAGAGACCAAATATTTACTTCTTATTATAAATCACAGTATCACACACTGTGCCTGGTCACAGAAGGGCTACTGGGCGCAAGGGCTTGTGCTTTGCTCTCAGAACCATAAATAGGCCAAGACAACCTGTCCGGTGATTTTCAGTAACTCTCTGCGAATGAGGAGCAGTACACTCGTTTTTTAAGTATTAGCAGTGAGGCTGACATTACCAGTCTCAACTCGAAATGTCTCCCGATCACATCATTTCATGGGCAGCAGACGCTGTAGCTCCTCACACTGAAATGAGCGTGGCTCTGACCCACACCTCAGCTGTCCACGTTACCATTTTCAAGAACACACGTCCACGTGATGGCACTTCCTGTTTCTGTTACCACTCACACTGTAAGTCAGCGCGCTCACCATTTTAATGCTTCATATATCAATAAGTCAAGTGCAATTCTATATGGATTTGACCTTTTCAATATTCCACAGTGTGACTGACTGGCTACTCAGTTCCTCCCCTGCTTATAATTTTAGTAACCTCGATGAGAGAAATGAGCTGGTCCACTAATAAAAGGGAGGAACAGCAGAAAGAGCAAAGTCGTAAAGCGAGAACGGGCTTTCAGAGACCATAGTAAGGGATCATAATTTTGATATCTCCCTATGTTTTCGCTTTCCAGAGCAAGCAATCATAAGTTGAAAAGAGGAGAGACAAAAAGCAATAGTGACCAAAATAAACAATGCTTTCATTTTCCTCAGTTACTATTATTACCCAGTCCCTCAGTGGTCTTGGCCTCTGTTTGCTATTGTCCTCATTCTAGAAACACTTTTGCTCAGTCACATTTAATAGAAACTTTAATATAAATTTCTGTTACTCTAGAGTGTCACTGATAGTTTTCAAAATTGTGGTGTATTAAAGAGAAAACCACAGACCCAAAATGGTGTCACTTGTACCACAGCCCGTGATGCCCAGATTTAATACCTGACCTAATTGCTATTTCACCCTCTCCCGGAAATGTCATCTTCATCACCTAGTCTGGAGTTTCTGGTCAACATGAATGTGGTAACCTGTCATGTGGACCATTTTCCATGCCCCTATGTGAAGAAGAGGCAATATGGATGATGAAAACACTTCCATTCCCTTTCCCCCCAACAAGCTGCCCTAGCCCTCAAAACAATCCTTTCTTTTCTTTTGCTTATAGCTCCCTTGCCCCACCCTTCTTCCTATAAAATCCTTCCATTTTGTACACCCCCTCAGAGGGCCCTTCTAGCTGCTAGATGGTGTGCTGTCCAATCATGAATCATTTAATAAAGCCAATTAGACCTTGAACTTTACTTGGTTGAATTTTGTTTTTTAACAGGTGAAATATCATGAGCTCTTAAGATGTTCACTCTTGCTAGTTGTTTTCGCAGCCATGAATATGTTACTCTAAGCCAAGTTCAACTTTCTTGCTGCCTCTTAAAAACAAATCAACCACACTAATAAATTATTCAACCTGCAGTTTATATGAATAACAATCAACATCCCTAATATCTAGGCAGAGTCTGATTTCTGACAAAAAAAAGACAAGGAGAGACAGATTATGATTTATATGCCAACTGTATAAATTGTGTTATGATTCTGATGGGGATTTTTTTTTAAACCTTTCAACACCATTAATTAGCCATATGCCTATTTAAAAATGCTTGACGATAAACAATTCTTCATACTATGTAAATATCTAAACAAAATTGCAATAACTGTAATTAACATATAGATTTGTTTCTTAGTAATTAGTTTTCACAAGCTTTTCACTTAACTATGCTATGGAATGCAAATATTAATCTTAAAGATATCACAGCACATTATCAATTTAAAATTAAAAATACTAGAATTAAATAAGGACTTTTCTGTACTACTCTACAAGCAATTTATTTCACAAGAACTCGTGAGTTCCTGGCTTTTTCCAGAATCACCCCAAAATTAAAATTATTATAAAATACTTTCAGTGGATTTCCTACCCATCAGGCATAAAATTACAATGTCAATGAAACATACCTTACTTAAAAAGATGTAAGATCACTATTGATTAGATCCTTCTAACTATAAATGAATGAAATTGATGAAGCACATACAGAAGCCATAGAACCTTATCATTACTCATTCATTCGAAATACAGGTCTACACTGCTGTCCAGTTGGCCTGGCCTTTTGGCCACTAATGAGAAAAGCGTGAATGAAGTCAAGACAGCCACTGCCCTCATGGTACTTTCCATTCAACTGGGCAAGAGAGAAAACATGATGAAGACTCCAGGGAATGGTCAAGTAAACGTAACTCCTTTGGTGAAAGTGCTGTGCAGTAAGGGGTACCAGAAGTCCTCAGAGAAGACCATCATGATAAAGTACTTTGAGCAGAGACCTGAATGAAGCCACAGCACGGGCCCTACAGAAGCTGGGAAGACATTCCAGACAGAAGGCACAGGGACACAAGGATCCTGAAGGGGAAGCATGCTTGCAGATTCCAGGAATGGTGGGGCTGGTATGGGGAGAAGGCCTGAGAGGATGGTAGTGACGTAGCAGGCGCCAGATCCCATGGGTCTTGCAGCTGCTTTAACTGCTGTGGCTGAGAAACCATGACAGGAGTTTGAGCGGAGCAGGGATATAATCTGACTTAAATTGTGAACTGATCACTCTGGCATCTGTTTGGAAACAGACAGGTGGGAGGGGAAGCATGGAGGCAGACGGTCAGTTGTCAGGCTGTTGCAATAATCCAGGCAAGAGTCAATGGTCAGCTTGGACCAGGGTGGAAGCAGTGGTCAGATTCTGGAACATATTTTGAAGGAACTGTCTGTAGGATTTGCTGAGAGGTAGCATGTGTGGTGTAGAGAAAGAGAAGAGTCCAGGTGACTCAGAGGTGATGCTTTTGGCCTGAGAACTGGGGTGTCCCTTTATGGAGGTGATGGAGGCTTAGGAAGAAGGAGGATTCATGTTCGGAGGTATGAAGTATAGATGTCTACTGGGAAGTCAGAGACGCAGCTGGAGGTTTAATTTGGGAGTTCAAAGGAGAAGTTAGACTAAGAGGTATCAATTTTGGAATTGTCAGTCTATTGCGAGTGACCAATATGCTATACATCTGAACCTGAGGTAGAATAATATTGAACGTCAACTATAATGAAATCTATCTGTCCATCTATCTATCTATCTATCTATCTATCTATCTATCTATCTATCTATCTATCTGTCTAACCATCCATCCATCATGTTTCCCCGAAAATAAGACCTAGCCGGACAATCAGCTCTAATGCGTTTTATGGAGCAAAAATTAATATAAGACCCAGTATTATATTTTATTATATTAATTATATTATATTATATTATATTATACCCAGTCTTATACTAAAATAAGACCGGTTCTTATATTAATTTTTGCTCCAAAAGACGCATTAGAGCTAATTTCCAGCTAGGTCCTATATTCAGGGAAACATGGTATTTATCTATCCATCCGTCCGTCCGTCCGTCCATCCGTCCTCCCGTCCATCCGTCCGTCCATCCATCCATCCATCCATCCATCCATCCATCCATCTATCATCTATCTATCTATCTATCTATCTATCTATCTATCTATCTATCTATCTATCATCTATCTATCTCCATGGGATGTGGAGTACAGCACAATGAAGACAGTCAATGGAATTGTAACAGCTATATATGATGTCAGAGGGTAGTAGATTCGGGGGTTATCACCTTGTGAGGGGTGTAAATGTCTAACTATTACATTGTTTTGTACACCTGAAACTAATAATAATAATAAATTCGACTGCAGAGAACTAACAGCAACAAAAGAGTACATGAGACTACTGGGGGAGGGCATGTGTATAGAGATGAGGAAAGAGAGGGGGAGAAAGGGATCTAGGACTGAGCCCCAGGGGAACCGTTAGACTGAGGTCTTACAAATGAAGAGAACCATGGTACCATAAAGTCATGAAGTAGCATAAGCATGACCTGAAGAACTAGACAGTCAGCACAGCAGCCTGGCCATCAAAGGGTGGCTCTGCCATATTGTTTTTAATCGATTATCTCAAATAAATTGTATAAATGTGATATTACTATACTCGGGATCGTCATTCCTGGTACTGTAGTCCTTATTAGGTTAACTTCAATTGGCGCCTATTCCAGGATTGAATGCCAGAATCATCATGATTCATTAATCCTAAAATGCATGTTTTTTGCACATTTTCACACTTCTGAAATCAGAATGAGTCATACAATTGATGGTATCTTACAATTATAACTGGTGGCATTTTTTCCTTCTTAGAGGCACACAGTGAAAAAGGTGCATCATGAAGCCTGTGCCATCTTAGATGTAATTAGATAAAACATATTTTTTTAAGTAAAGGCTACTTTCCACTGCCCCCTGACCCCCTCAGTTGATGTAACAGGAAAGGAACCGGGATCCCACACAGATTCAATCTGGGATGAGTGTCTACTGGGATGACGAAGAGCCCAGGAAGGAAGGAGGCAGAGACAGGGAGTGACTTGGGATTCTTGTCAATCCCCTTACTTGGCCCAGGCTTTACTGTTGACAAGCTCGGGGCTGCATGCCTGTGGTAACTTTGGCCCGTAGGAGGAAGGCAAATCCTTGAACAGAGGCTTCTTCTGACTTAATTCTCCAGACATTTCTTAGATTTGTACACTGCTGAAGAGCAGAAGCCATGTCTCAGTTACCTTTGAATCCCCAGAATTAACACAATGCCTGAATATAGTGGGTGCTCTCTCTGTATTTTTAAATTTAAACCCAACCCCCCATTACTTGGGTGGAAAGGTTTGTGGCCCACAATCTCAGAGGAAATGTATGACCGAGTGCCTCCCTGAGCCGTGATGATTGAAGGTTACTGTCTGACTCTGCTCACAGAAGGCATCTTATCTGAGTACCCAGGACCGGATCCTGGTGTGGTCTCCATGGAAACACAGAGCAGAGCTCTCAGATCCTTACAGAAACAACAAATGCACACTTTAGGATAACAAAACGAATGCAGCATTTATAGACAGGATAATCACCTATGTTATGAAACATGCAATTTAATAACTCTCTCTGATAAAAAGGCAAAGCCGCCTGCCATGCTGTAATTCGCTCCTGGTGGTTAGGGCGTCTCAGGTTCACGGGCAGTGGTGCAGAGCAGCGAGAATTAATCTCCCTCATCTGCTTGTCAACCCATTCAATGCTCGCTTGCTGCTCACTATGCCACTTTGTTGTTTTCTTCTCTTATTATATTTTCCAACTCATACATCCTAACTAACTATTCTACTTAATCCTCCCCATGCATCATGACCTGTATTCTATATTCCTTACAAGAATGTCCTCAAGGAATTACTAAGGACTTCTAAAAATAAAAACAGAACATATTTTACAGTTCCTACAGAAGTCTTCCGTGAAGTTTGTGTTTTACATGTACTGAAAACACCTAGGAGAGTAGCCATAAAAGTAAATTTGAAAACACATTTGAAATGTAGACAGTATTTGCGGTGGTCACTGATGCTGTTTTAGGGCACCCCAATGTTTAGCAAGGGCTCTGCTGAAGACTTGAATTATCCTCTCCTCACAGTTTCTTAAATTACGTGACCTCTGAGAAATATTCTGAGTCTTCACCAGGTAATACTTGGCATTGGCTATGATTCCAAAGCAATTGACTTTCCCTCTGGGACTACAGCATCTGGGTCTACCTCTGCGGGTGTGAACAAGAGTCATCGAACCAATTTTGTACTCAGTTACTCAACAGAAGTAGAGATATCAGAGTAGTACCTGTTAGTACCTGTCCGAGTAATATTAATACATACTATTAGAGTAATATCTATCAGTATGTAATGGAATATTATTAATAGATACTATTAGAGTAGTACCTAGTGCAATCTATTGGAGTAGTATTCATCGATACTATTAAGGTATCTAACAGTATCTATCAAACAAGGATTTAAAATTTTCTTTTAAATCAGGGACCACTGCTTCATAGATTTGCACTACCTGGAGTTCAACAGATCAACGACTGAAGATGGAGAAAGCTCCTATGTAGCAGTTTTTAACACTGGCCATTTCTAAGACCAGTTAAAATGCCTTAAAGCAGAGTCAACAAGCTGTCCCAGGAGCTAAGAATGTTTTTATTATTATTTGTTTAAGGGTTGGGAAAAGATTAAAAGGTTACTATTTCACAAGTAAAATTACATGAAATTCAAAATCCACTGTCCTTCCAGTTGGAGTGGAAACAGCCACACTCATTCACGTAGTATTGTCTAGGGTGGCTTTTATGCTGCGACAACATGGTGGGGCAGCTGAGACAGAGACCATATGTCCTGCAAAGCCTAAAATATTTACTCTCTGGCTCTTTACTGGAAAAGTTTGCCAATCCCCACCTTAGAGTTGGAGGCCCAGACAAAAGTTGACCTGTTCTGAGAACTTAGCCTTCTGGTTTCACTTAGGCTGCTGCCATAAGAACTTGTGACCAAATTCTGAAGAGTGGAATGGGATACAATCAGAGAAGAACACTCAAGGAAAAATGATGGTCTGTCAGACTACAGGGATGGGAAAGAAAAGCTCCTTGGTGGTGTAATCAGTATTTTAAGTAGCTTTGTGGGAAATGATGCTAAAGTTATCTGCAGTCCTCTATCACATCCAAGCACAGAGCACAGAACCACTCAGCTACTATAGTTGCAAATGTTCCTTAATAAATATGTATTTGCTTTGGCCCCTGTGCTCTATTTTGCATCAATTCTTGTGATTTTGCAAGTCATAAAATGCCCCTTTCATTAATGTATTCTTACCTGGATAGAAAGATATAAACAGATTAGAATAATTCTATGTGCGTTATCCAGGAAACGGGTGATTCAAGCAGATGATGTCGTTTTTGATCTGAAAAAGTAGGACTGATACAGAAGCGAAAAAACAATTCTCTGCAGTGAAGTCTTAGCCTTGTTGAAGTGTTTGGTGTGGAGGATGGTATTGAGAAAATGTAGTTATTCACAAAATTGCTGGATGTCTGTGATACTTCTGCATGATATCATGAAGAGAAGGCATGCAAATGCGATGAGCTAGAACTGAGTCTCAGGTTCTCCACTTCACAGCTGACTAATCCACGACAAACCACTGACTGTCTTCACGCCTTGATTTCCTGAGCTGTAAAGTGGAAGCATAAAGCCAGCACTGCCACAATATTCAGAAGAGATGGCGTCGGTAAGAGTGTTATCAGTACTGTTCAGTGGAAACTTACTGATACCAAAGAGTGCACTGAAAAAGTCTATTAAGATTTGAATATGAAGTTAACTATGCTAAAGTTGAAATTAAAAAATAAAATCTAAATGGTAGCCATCAACCTCACGAAACTAAGAGGAAAAACTGAAAGATTATTATTGAATCTCAGGCTTCACTAACATTTGGGCACTTGGATTGAATCACATGAAGTGTAAAAGAAGATGAATTCATTTATCTGTTCTAATAGCTTTTTGGTGGAATCTGTAGGGTTCTCTCTCTATAGTATCATGTCATCTGCAAATAATGACAGTTTTACTTCTTCATTTCCAATTTAGATGCCTTTTGTATCTTTTTCTTGTCTGATTGCTGTGGCTGGGACTTCCAATATTATGCTGAATAAAAATAGTGAACGTGAACAGCCTTGTCTTGTTCCTGATCTTCAGGAGAACATTTTCAGTTTTGAATATGACGTTAGCTGTGGGTTTGTTGTATGTGGCCATTATTTTGTTGAGTTATGTTCCCTCTATTCCCACTTTGCTGAGAGTTTTTATCATAAATGGATGCTGAATTTTGTCAAGTGTTTTTTCTTCATCTTTTGATATGATCATATGATTTTTATCCTTCATGTTGTTTATGTGGTGTATCACATTAATTGATTTGTGGACACTGAGCCAGTCTTGCATCCCAGGAATAAATCCCACTTGATCATGATATGCAGTCTTTTTAATACACTGCTGAATTATACAACGGAATATTACTCAGCAATAAAAAAGAATGAAATCTTATCATTTGTGACAACATGGATGGACCTAGAGAATATTATGCTAAGTGAAGTAAGTCAGACAGAGAAAGACAAATACCATATGATCTCATTTATATGTAGAATCTAAAGAACAAAACAAACAAACAAAAAGACTCATAGATGCAGAGAACAAATTGATGGTTGCCAGATGGGAGAGGGGTTGGCGGGCTGGGTTAAAAAGTAAAGGGATTAAGAAATTCAAATTGCTAGTTACAAAATAGTCACAAGGATATAAAGTATAGCATAAGGAATATAGTCAATGATATTGTAATAACTATGTATGGTGCCAGGTGGGTACTAGACTAATGGGGGAGATCACTTATAAATTATATAAATCTCTAACCACTTCTCTGTACACCTGAAACTAATATAATATTAAATGTCAATTGTAATTGAAAAGATAAAAGAAAAATTTTTTTTTTTAAAAAAAGGAAAAATTTCACCCACTGAGACTGATAAATAAACACCAAACAGAAATAATATTTTATAGAGGTGAAACCAGTTACTCAGGCACCCACAATTTTTAGTTGTAGTGAAGGAAATGGGCAAAACCATCTTTTAAGAAGTACTCCCAGTGGGTTGGTTATTTATGTATTATAGGTAAGGATGTTGGTTTTAAGATTCTCAAGATAACTTATCCTTATCATGAAAATCAAATTATTTGCTTTCAATCGCAAAAAGTGGAAAAGCTCTATTTTTTATGGGATTACTTTTGTTTTTAAAAGTCTCTTCAAAGTAAGATTAAAAAAAAATAAAAACATGCTGATTGAGAGTCTAAAATACTATTTATTGAGGATATTATGATAAAACACAACAATGAATCATACTTTTCTTAATGAGCTACACGCCCACAAGGAAGTTAGGGACTGTAAACAACCAATTTCTCAACAGAACCTATGAGCTAACAGAGCCGTCAAGGTCATAGGCTTACAGAGAAGTGTGGGTTCTAACTCTGCTTTCTCTACTAGCTGTGTGAGTTGGAAAATGCCTTAATTTCTTTGAGGCTCAGTTTTTACATGATTAAAATGGGGGCAATTATAAGAATGGTACTAACAAGGCCGTTGTAAACATGAAATAATTAGTGTCATGCACTTAGCACAATATAAATAAGAGATTATAAAAGTTATTAGAAACATTAGTATATCCTAGTCTATAATTGTAGACCTCATATCAATTATGGCATGAATCTAAGAAAAAAAACTTTAAATTTCACTTTTATCTTGGTGCCTGCTTTTAGTTTAAAGAAATAATAATTTTCAGGCTTGAAAAAAAGTGCCCAAAGGCAGATCACGTCCATTTCAGGATGCTCTTGCTTATTGGTGTCCCCGAGAAGTTTCTACAGTGTGAACAAGGGAGGTATTTGAGAGAGGGAAGGTGGCACATGTGCGCACACACACGCGTGCACACACGCACACACGTACACACACGCGCACACATGCACGTGCACACACACGCACACACCTGCCCAATACATAATCTATGATTATGATATATGTGGACATAGCCCCAGGTGTCAGTGTCTCCTTCTTCAGTGACAGCGGAAAAGCAATTATTCTTCACTCAATTTCTAGCTCGAATTGAGGACCAAGCCCTCAGGAGTGTCAGTCTCTGGGGGAGGGGGTGGGTTGGGCCTGGTAGGGACGATTCAAAACAACTAGTACACCTTCAACGTCTCCAAGGCAAATACAGTGGGACACAATGTTTTACCTTTTGAAAGCAAACACATCCCAGCGAGGCTTGTGTCCTGGGGCAGCTAAAGATGCCTCCAAGCCTGGCCTGGAGCGAGCCTGCAGCCTCTTTAGGAGGGCTGAGCAGAGCAGGGCACATGCTAGAACAGCTGTAGTTCTGACCCTTCAGCAGCCTTCAGGAGGCATGCTGTACTTGGGCCACCGTCAGAACGTTCTAGCTTTGTCTCCCTCCCCTCCCCTGCAGCCTTTGAAGTGTTTCCCACTTGGGCAAGTCCTTGACAAGCAGGAGTTTTGAGTCTTACAATTTTAACACCAACCTAAAGAACTCCAGACAGTAGAAAAGCACCATAAAAATAGGGAAATGCGTTTTAGTGATGGGTACCCTTAGATTACAATAACACCTTTTTTAGAAACACAATTTTTTATCAATATTTTCGATTCAGAACTAGTTTGTTAAGTGGGATAATCCCAATACGATCAGCCTTGTGGCTGGGGAAAGTACTAGGGATCAATTTCGTTGTTCTAAATAACCTTTCCGATCAAGAGATGGAAATGCAACACGTCATAAAGGATGTGGAAGAGCTCTCTCTCTCTCTGTAATTAGGGCACTGGTATTTGTGATGAATTAGGCTGACTCAGTAAACTACAGGAAATAAATCTGCTGAACAGTTTCATTTTCCGATTGCTAGCTAGGTTAACACGCTTTAATAAACAAATAAATATCTCCATATGGACTATTATCCGAAGCTATTGTAAATCCTCGCAGCCCTGGGCAGCGTGTGGCAGTGACATCCTTCCAGCAGCTGAGTTCCGCTGCTGTCCTCCAGCGTCCATCTGAGCTGCTGCCTAAATGAGGGGTGCCCTTCACTGGTGGAATAAGGTGACACTTTGATTAATGCAATGAGCAAGCTGCCGAATTCTACAGCGAGTATTAAAATGACATGTGCTAATTTAAAATCTCAGCTGTCGTTCGACTGGAGTGCAAAGGGGAGTCACCTTCTCAGAAGAATGTTTCTACCCCAGAGGGAACAGAAGCAGGGCTGACTGTCTGCCACTGCAGGTTTCTGGTAAGCCCTGCTCTGGCTCGGAAACATCTGAAATGATTTTCTTGTTTTGTCCTGCTGAAGACAAAACCAAACCGAAACAAAAAATCGGTACCAAACAGCTTCCTTGTGGAAATATATACAATTAAAATGGAGTCCCAAGAGGGAGGCAGACATGTGTGGCAAGATGATGGACTAAGTCATGTTTTGTTTTCTGAACTTCCTTTGCTCCGTTCCAAAATGGTAGCCAAGACCTTTGTACCTGCCTCAGAGGGTGTTTATGGTATATGTGGGGGGACAAAACAAAAGTTGGCTCTTGGTGACCACTTTCCTATTCTTTGTGAAGCCCAAATTCACTGATTATTTTGGGAGTTCTGGAGGCAGAAGCCAGAGGATAAAGATGGCAGACTCTTCAGAGCTGGAAAAGCCGAGGGATTTGCATGTCCCAGGGTCAGCAGGCGGGTGGGGGGGGGCAGTTGGAGCTCCAAAGGGAAGTTGCATAGTGCTCCCCAAAAGGTAGTTCTACTTGGCATGGGAGTAGAGCAGACCACCTTGGGACATGTAAGTGTGCGGGTTCAGAACAAATCACCCCAAGATGTGTGTCTGTGGTACGCACTGTTTTAAACCAGAGTCACTGCAGCCACAGGCTCAAGAGAAACTTCTGTCGCTGCCATAACTAACCAGAAGAACTTGAATTAGGGGCCTTGCCCATAATAGGCAATTATCAGAGATGACCTCTTTTGACCTATCTATAGGGCAGGACAAACTTCTATTTACTAAGCACTGCTCTTCTTAACATCCTGCAATGACCCTTTGAAGCCCCCAGGGAACCTTACCTTATTCCTAGCTCAAGATGTCTTACAGACCCACGTTCCCTTTCTATCTCTGAACCTCTCATGTATGTGCAGCCCCTGACTCTCAGTATGCGGGGTTCTCATACATACGCACGTATTAAATTTGGTTAACTTTCTTGCTAGTCTGCCTCCTGTCTATTTGCTTATTAGACCAGCCAGAGGAACCTTGAGGGGGGGAGGAAAGTTTGTTTCTCCCTCACATGAGCTTGCAATATGGCACTAACTGCTGTCACAGAAGATTCCCAAATTCTTACGTGACTCAAGGGAGGAAAAGAGAGCTCCACTAAAAACACCAAAAAACAAAAAGAACAAATTGGTAGCCACAGTATTGCCACGGGGACAGGAAAGACTGTTGGGGAAATATAATTAATAATGTTGCAAAGATTTTGTAGGTTACCCGATGGGCACTTGTCTTACTGGGGAGACCACTGCATGGACGGTGTAGATGCCTGACCATTGCACTGTACACCTGAAGCTGAAGCTGAATAATAACAAATGTCAACTATAACTTAAGATACATACAGTCACAGGATGTGGAGTACAGCGTAGGGAATAGAGTCAGTGGAACTGTAACAGCAGATACGATGTCAGAGGGGTCGCAGATTGGGGGAGGGGGTTATCACTGCGAGGAGTATAAATGTCTAAATATGTCATTGTTTTGTACACTTGAAACTAATAAAAATAAATAAAAAAGAAATCCTAATATTAAAAAAATGTAAAAATAAGAATATACCCTAAAGTATTTTACAAAGTCTATATTGAAAATAATTAAAATTTTGCTCATTCCTTTTAGGAAAAAAATGTTGGATGCAAGGTGTGGGATAACTTGTTAAAATTGGTCTAATAGTCTTTAAAAATTGATCTAACAGTCTTTAAAAACGTTTAAAAATATTTAATAAGGAGAAAATCCACTTATGGCCTCCTATTAAGCAATGACCAATTGTCAGTCTTTCTGCCCAACTGGCTAAGAAATTTATGTTACATGATAGAAGTCATAATATTTACAGTATTATATCCAAAGTTTTGTGTAATATCTCACTTTCCCAGTGCCGATAAAATCTGCTGTACACCTCATTAAAGAAAAGAAAAATGTCCACTGCTTGCTTCTTCCATGGTCACCACCCAACGAGCTGGATCTGTGACAATCCAGCCGGTGAGCACCTGACTGCCGGCTGGGTCGCTGCATTCTGCCGTCTCCTTTGTTAAATGCAAATTGCAATAGAAAGGAAATGCCACCTTTCCCTGCTTGGAGAAGGACCTTTCAGAAAGAAGAAACTGACACTGTATCATTAAAGCCTTTGCCTCGACTGTCTGCTTCTGTCTGCAGATGGGCGTGTGCCCTGGCGGGAGTCCTGTGACCCAACACACGATTCCTTCAGTGTCAGGATGACGAAGCCATGTACTTGGCACAGACCCTTCTGGTGAACAACTCAGAAAAGCAGTAATTGCAACCTCGATTTGCAAACTGGACAGGTAATGTTTTCTTACTATAACAACTCGCTAGTTAAGCCCTTTTCAGAATCTAACAGATCATGGACACATTATCGTCACGCTTAAATTTATACGTATCTGTGGCCCCTCGTGTCGTTTCTTCCCTGCTGTGTAGAGGAAATGCCTAATATCAAATATCTATTTTTAAAAAGTTTTTGGGTATATTGTTAACCATCATTTCAT
Source organism: Rhinolophus sinicus (assembly GCF_057876585.1). Taxonomy (NCBI): domain Eukaryota; kingdom Metazoa; phylum Chordata; class Mammalia; order Chiroptera; family Rhinolophidae; genus Rhinolophus; species Rhinolophus sinicus. The sequence continues at coordinate 6,006,120 of NC_142502.1, read as the reverse complement.
ATAGCTAGGTTTCAGTCAATGAAAATGGTACTTTTCAGAGCACAGGAAATTTGTGGTCACCTTTGAAGTTGCTGGGAGTTTTGGTTATCAGCATTTAGTTAATGAGCAATACCACCTTTTCAGCTGTGGTCCTGCTTCTGTAATATAAATGGGGGCCTACTACCCTTTGCAAGATTTTGGCCTGTTTAATGGTTCTCCAGTATGTCACTGGATGGAGAAAAAAGTAGGTGCCATGATACAGAATATCTGTCTTTCCTCACGCCTTCTCCCCATTCTTCTCACATGTTTATGTCTGTCTTTTGTACATGGTTCAAACCGTAAACGCTGTGGGTAGGAATTATGTGCACCTTACAATTTTTTACAAACCTGACACCTTGTTAACACTGAATAAAAATTAAAAAGCATAAATCACAGAAAAAAATATGACTGATGTTTCTTATTATCGATCTGATCTACCCAGTGAATTCCCCTAACCTTCAAAATAGATTTCAAACTCCGTAGATTCGTTCCAAACAACACAGAACCTGTCGCCAAGATTTTCCAATCTTCCTGTCAGCACACAGGGCTCCGGTTAAATCAGAATTATGATCTCTGCCTCCTTTGCTACTTCTGTGCCTCTGCCCTGAGATGCACTTACTCCACTCGCCGTTGTATCAAACGCGTTTAAACGACGCCACCTTTTTCAGGAAGTTTCCAGTGTCCCTGTGGGCCTGCGCGTGTTGCTGCTGTAGCCCAGAACACACGTGATCTGCGAGGTGCAGCTGTTTGTTACTCATCTTACTTCCTCAAGGACAAAGCAAACTCAAAAGTGAAGACAGAGGAGGTTTCTTATAGCTCTCGCCATGCTATACACATTATTTATGGGAGCTGAAAAGGGTTACATTGACTCAAGAAGTAATGTTTTGGTAGATTGGTAATAGAAATGGAATGAACAATACTATTTTTTTTTAAAGAACAAAATAGAAAATATAAAAATAAGATCTAGGTATATACACATATGTACATATAGTTTTCAAATACATATTAGACACATTTTCCTGTTTTTAGAATCTGATGACATATAACATCAGAAAGCCCTTACTGTCTGCTCTCAAATGGAAATCTTTGCACAGCTGCACTACACCCCACTTTAATCATTGACTGAAAAACACTAAATGTAAAATTAATAAGAAATTGTTTTGTGGAGTTCTTTCCTTAGGCTCCTCTTTACCTCTTCAATTTCATTTTCTTTTCTTTTTATTTCACGTCTCCAATCCACACAGAGGGAATTTTATTTCCTGCCCTCGTTAATCTTTTAAAAATTTTTCCTCTAATTCCTACTTCTACGATTCAATTTTCTGCCCCTAAATCAGCCTTCCTGTCACTAACAACTCATCTTATTCTTTCAGTTGTATTGCTTCTCTGTGAATTATGTGGACGCTTTAATAAAGGAGACAGAAACACTACCAGAAATGGTATATAAACACCGTCAGTGGGTACTTGGGGAACTTCTGATTATTTTCAGCCCTCAGTCCTGGGACTGATTCCAGCCTTCTGCTCACTTGCCAAGGGAAAGTGTCCCTGTGGGTTACTTTGGAAGAAGTGATGGCATTGTGATTTTCTCCTTTCTCCAGGGGCAGCACATAACAGGGATGGAAGGGAGACTATTAACAAGACGTGGCCTCAAAACACATAAGAGCCTGTGTTCTCACGCTGACGGATTCCTAGAAATGGCTTCCACCCAAAAGCATTACTCAACCCTGTAAATTCATGCAATATTTTTAAAATAAGAAAACTACAACCTTTTTCAAAGATCAATTTCATTCGTTTATGAACTTCAAATTACTGCCCCCAAAAGCGTGCTCGCTCTGGTTTCTGTCCCTAGTACTTTTCCTTCAGCGAGTCTACACTGAGTGTAGGTTATGCCAGGTACTACTCTTAGGGGGTGAGGGTGGGGCGAGATGGACACATCTAACGCAAAAGGATGCACATTTCAGTGGGTGAATTCACTTCTTGAAGAAGGAAGTGAATGAAGCATCCACCACTTAGCTGTTCCTACCTGCTCAGTTATGCCCCCTGGGCTCAGATGGGCTCTGGACCATGCTCTCTGGAATGCCAGTTCTGAAGCAAAGACTTGCCAACTCATAGCCGTCCTCTTAAGTGGCACAAAGCTCAACTTAAGACACAGAAGTTTCAACTTCTGCTTCCAAGTAAACAATTCTACATGTGATTGCCAATTCATTCGCAGTCTAGTCTGCAGAGCTGGGCTGAGCTCACCAAGGGAAACTGGAAGCTTATTGTCTTCCAGTTTTATTTCTTTTAGTGCTAAGACCACGAGGAAAATCTGTTCTCAGTCAAAGAAAGATTTAATACAATGCTCCCTGATTTCTTCTATTGAATTTACACTGGCCTGGCAATCCCTGCAGTGCATTCACTGTGTGTTCAAGTTTTGCCTTGATGTTTGTTTGCATCAGAGACAGAATTAAATTGTCCAAAAAATAGTAAATCCAGATCTTTGTTCCCTCCAGGCTGGCCTAAAAGTTATTGTTTTTATATCAGTTTTAATCAACTGTTTTGGTAATGCTCTGCATGTCACCTCGTTCCTGTGCTAACACTTTTATTTTCTAAGGATTAACCTTAACACATGCAATTTTGCCTTAGCTTAGCCATTCCAAGTGATACAATAGTTCTGAAGGAAAAGGTCAAATGTATGAATTTCCGGACTGTTCAGCACCCTTCAGGGACTGTGTAAACCTTATTTAATAAAAGCTATTATTTTCTAGGCCAAGAAATGACTGGGTCATTGGAGGCCGTGGGTCTGTCTTGCTCACCGTCCCAGCAGGCATGAGGCAACGTTGATTGATGGACTCCTGAGGTTAACCTGCTAGCTGCCCTCTTTAAACAGCAATAGTTTGCATGCTCAGCTTACCCATTCATCAGGTTTTTTTTTAATGTTAAATAATTCTGAAGAGAAATAAGCAATTAAACTTAGAATTAAGTTCCTTAGAACAACACATTTTGCAACTGGAGGTGGGGTTTCCATGTGCTAATTTCCTCACAAACCAGTGAAGAGCACATGCAGATGACGAGACTATAAGATGTGTCCTGCAAGACGAAGTCATTTCGATGAAACGCTGCTCAGGGTCACGGTCGGCCTCCACCACCCTCGCCACCACCTTTCCTATGGCCATTGCTCGTGGCCTGCTCACTTAGAGAGGGCTGTCCTGGCAACGCAGGCACTGCTCCGGGCCTCCCTTACCCTCTGGCCATTGAGAGCATTCTGGTGTGCGGTGGGATGTGTAGGGGATCTACAGTAGGGCAGGCCTGGCTTTGAATTTCAACTCTAATGTCAAGAGGCCTTGCTCAGTTATGGGTGTATCCTAGAGTCATTATAAGAGGAAGAACCTGGAAGATGTTTGAAGCTCATAGACTTAGATCCATCCCTAAGCTGCTTTACTGTTTATCTCCTTAGCTAGGAACCTTGTAAATCTAAGAACCTTATAAACCTGTAGTTTATAAACCTGTAGTTGAATCCACCAATCAGATCCTTTTTTGTCTTCGGCACTAACCCCTCCCTCTGTATCTCTGTGACCAGAGCTCAGCCTCTTGAGTCTCACCTTTCTGTCCCAGGCTCAGCCTTTGCTGGTTGCCCCTCGCAGATTTGCCAGACCTCCTGGCAGGACCAGCCCCCTTCCACTGGAGGATATGCCTCACCCATAAATTAAGCTAACACTTTTCCTGAAATTGAGGGTCAAGAAAGTCTGGGACCAAAAGCAGTACCAACCGATATCCAGAGAGGAGAATCTACTCAACATGGGAAACGCGTCTTTCTGTGTCTGTATTTTTGAGCCCGCAGGTGCAGGCTGTCTGGAGCCTGTATTTAAAATGGTTCCAGGCTACATTGCTAGAGCGAACACATGGCTACTATGTTTCCAGCAAACTTGAAAGGTGAAAAACTGAATATGCAGAACAGAAAGGCAGGCTTGAGAGTGAATATTTAGTTTGCAAAAACCTGCACCATGAGATTCTTTAAAAGAAGTCTGGTACGTTTAAATGTAAATGAGGATTGGATTTTGATTTAAAAGCCCACTTTTCACAACACAAATATTGTAACATGTGATGTACAATGACATACAGTTGATTCTCGTAATTTGCCGTAGTTGTGTTCTATAAAGTCACTTTCAACACTGAATGAACAAATACTGCAGCTTTGCCCCCAAGGAAATACAGGGGTGGTTTCTTTTGAGCCTCTGGTCACTACATTTTCATCAACTAATCAGCTAATCAATACATGACCTTGTTTTATGTGTGTTTCTGTCTTAAGACACCTTATTTAGCATATATTGTTGGCTTAAAATATTGAACTCATGGCCAACAACAAACTAACTCAAGCCTAAGGAAGCTTCTCTAAGACATGCATTTGCTCCATCAGGCACGTCACAGCCTTCTCCTGGGGTGGATGTCTAGGCAGAGCTTCAGCACCATGCCTGGGGCCCTTTTAAACAGTGAAATCACCAATGAAAAGCAGAAAAATGGGAAAGATGTGTGGCTACATAGACTGTGAACAGGACAGCTTTTTACGGCAGGACAGCTGAAACAAGAGGCAGCGTGTCGTCTTCTGAGGCCTCACCTGGGAATGTGCACACGGAGTGACTCAAATTTTCACAACTCTGCGCATGCCCGACAATGTTCACGGCAGCGCCCAACGTATAGACTTTGGGGTTACAAATAAATGTTAGCGAGTAGGTGAATTTGCAAATAAGGAATCCGTGAATAATGAGGTTTGACTGTAATTACCATTTTGAACACGAGATTTTTGTTTGCCAATTTATGGATTAGCCTAAATTGGTGCTAATTCTTTATGCTCTCTCCAACATTCTATGTTTGCCTCTCTGCATATCAGTAGACAGCACCCTATGAAGGAAATGGGAAATAAAGATGCAGGAGAAACTTGGTTATCAGTGTAGGTTTTGCAAGGTGACCCTGAAGCCAGACTTGCTTCTGACATAATGCTGGCTGCTCAAGTTGGGGGAGAACTACTTAGGATGGAAATATCTGCTCTAAGAAAAACAAAAACAAAAACTAGACAAACTTGAGTTTTAAAATAAATGCCAAGCAGGAGAAAACACAGTAAAAACATACATTTGTGACAACATGTTTGGATCTTGAGAGTATAATACTAAGCGAAATAAGTCAGACAGGAAAAGTAGAGAACCAAATGATTTCACTGATATGTGGTATATAAACCAAAAACAACAAAAGAACAAGAAAAACAAATGAAAAACAAAACTCATAGACACAGACAATAGTTTAGTGGTTACCAGAGGGAAAGTGGGGTGGGGGGTGGGAGATGAGGGTAAAGGGGATCAAATACATGGTGATGGAAGGAGAACTGACTCTGGGTGGTGAACACACAATGTGATGTATAGATGATGTAAAACAGAATTGTACACCTGAAATCTATGTAATTTTACTAACAATTGTCACCCCAATAAATTAAAAAAAAAACATAAACAATTTCATTTTATAGACTTTTTAAAGAAACATCCAAAAAAGCAAAATTAAACCTCCAGACGACAATCACCCCTCAAACGAGTGTTGAGCAGATAATTACTCTCTGCTGCTGAAATCATGACACGGCCCCTTAGCCCCAAACCTTGACTGAGATCAAGGACGAGCCCAAAGCAGTGAGTGGGCAGTGGTTTCACATATTTTTTGCAGGCGTTGACATTCTAGTCTTCATGGGGATCTTTGTAAGAGGAAATTGTGACTATGGTTTTAGGAGCAAAAGCTTTCATTTTAATGACCAGAGGATGAGAGAAAGATGAGAAGCTGCTATGACAAAAGTGGGTGCATCTCACTACATATTTTAAAGTGAAGTTGGCGTTAGCAATCCTGGTTATTTTTTATCTTTGACTTTAAAGATAATATATTTCTGATTACAAAAATACACATTTTTCTGATCATAAAAGTAGATGCTAAATCTTTAGAACTTGAAAAACCCATAAATGTATAAAGAAGATGATTTAAAGAACCTATACAACATGGAAGAAAAGCCAGTCCTAATGATTTTTGAAAACCAATTACAAACAACATCATTTTAAATGTGTCCTTCACAGAACAATACAAACATAGATTATTTTGAAAAGATAGATTTATTTTTCTCTTCTTAGTCACCTTTTAAAAAAATGGCTTATTTTTTTCTACAGGGGAATAAGTATTTTATCTTATTAGGTTTCATTTCAAGCGGAAAATATATGTAACTTATTACATATATGTTGCAATATATGTAATAAGTGATAGCTTAATACAGGCTGACCAAATAATAAAATTGGCAAGTTTGGGGCACCTTTTTGTATTCAAATTCTCAGGAAAAAGATAGTCAAAATTATCTGTCTCTGCTAGAAGATACACGAACAATAGGAATTTTGGAGGTTACAGCTTTAGGGTTCAAAACTATCTTAAAATGAATATTAGAAACTCTTCCATTTATTTCTAAAACTCACATCTTTTATAATTACTAAGTATCATGAACAACTCAAGCTTTCCCAAATTCAATCATCACTAAACCACTTATGATAGGTTTTCCATCCCATACTTAATTTTTTGGAAATTCTTATACATATAATTACTTCTTGTAATTGCTGCACAGCTATTAAATGATGCACGACCAATTCCCAAAGTTTCAAATGGATAAATATTAGCCTAATGTGCTCAATCAATGCATAGAAATAGCTCTAAGCCCTTTTCCTGAAAGGGAAAATATTTACCATGTATCACAGTTAGATTAGCCACAGGCACTAACCAGCTGATGGAGAAGCCCAGAATCCCTGCAAACGTCCTTGCACTTCAGGGAAGGACATCCTCAAGAGATGGAAAGGAAAAGGAAAAACCAAAACCAAAACCGAAAACCAAAAGCGAAAACCAAAAACCACAAACAAACCAACGGTGTTACCCTGAGCATTTAAAATGCAGTAACTAGAATCAGAGCGCGGTCCACTCCTGGAGACACAGGAAGTGACTGCCTTTAACAATAACAATAACCAGATGCAATAAAAATGACAGGGGACTTTTGATAGTCTTCTTTTACCAGATAATTTATGATACATATATATATATATAGTTTAATTTATATATATTTATACATATAGTTTAATTCAGATAATTTATTATATATACATATATATATATACATATATATACATATATGTGTGTATATATATATATATATATATATATATATATATATATATATTGGATTACATGTCAGTTAAAAAAAAAAAAGCTGTTGACTATGGAATCTGAGGCAACCAGGGTCACAACAGACCAACTGTATAACAAAATCTGCAGAAAACCCAAACACTGAAATACTAATGATACGCATTTCACATACTTTTGCCCTTTTTAAGTGGGGTAAAATACACATAGAGTAGATGCCATTTATTATTTTAAAGCTGTTAGGCATATAGTGTACAATTTATTCCTACTACGAACCAACTCTGTTCCCCCTTTGAATAGTCACTATGGATTTTTTGGGAAAAATCTCAACTGTAGAAAAGGATGGTATTTTTTCCTTTCCTTAAATAAGAAATTGCCGACAGTGGTGCCATGTCCATCACTTGCCAATGCTCAGTATTGGCTAAGAACTCGAGGCACATGCAACTTCCCAGTTCCCTTTATGGGGACCTACAATTCCTTTCTTGGCACTGGCAGAGGTATTTCACACTCTTTCAAGGGCATGTGTGGGTGAGGGACTCCCTATTTGCCAGTCTGAGGAGGAGAGCTACGGACGTCAGTGCAACCTAGGGAAGCATCCCAGACAGACTTGCTCTGAGTATAAAAGGGAACTGGCTGCTTTGTGAAATGGGGATTCCAGTGCTTGGAAGTACTGAACATCTACAGTAAGTCACCACACATCAGAATCTCCTGAGAAGTGTCACACAACACAAATACCCGGGGCCGTGTCCCTGTAATTCAGTTTCAACTGGCCTTGGGAGGGACTAGGCATCGGTACCCTTTAAAAATCTCCCCAGGCAATTTCAGTGTGTGGTAAAGCTTGAGAAACTCCGGTTAATCAGAGGCCAGAGATCCACAGGTCAGCCAGGGTGGCCTCCTGATGTGCCCTTGCCCCAGCCCTAAGACTGTGGCATGGGACACTGTCCTGCCTAATGGCCGTCCCTGCCTTTGTCACAGGAGGATGGAGTTGAAAAGCATGGCAGCACCTCCATTGACTAAACCAGGAATTGAGAGCTAAAAGGAAGGCACATGGAGGCAGAGAATACTGGAAACCAAGAAAATCTATTCCACATACTCAAAATCAGGGAGGGCTTCCCTACAATAATATATAAAGGATGGAGAACACAGTTCCCATGCTGTTTTGATCTAATGAGGACTAGTCTGGGGTAAACGGGATGTTTTCCCGTGCTCTATACTTTCTTTGCTCTTTGTCCACTCTTTGGTGTACCTGGTGACCACCCTTCAATAATCCTTGGTCCTTAATAAATGTCATTTCAGGGGCTGCCATCCTATTTTTCATGGTCAAAAATATTTGCGTAGGGTATCTGGAAGTCTCCATGCTACGGAACTAAACTCTTCAATGAATAAAGGATAGAACTCTGTTTAGCATTATGCAATTTATTTAAAGCCCCAATACAAAGTAAAAAGTAGACTAGACCATTGATATATCTCCCTCAGGTTTTCAATATTCCACATGTCCAGTTTAAGAAGACATCAAAATCTAATGGTATTCCTAACTTCTTATGAAAAGTTTCAGAGGTTATTTAATAATAATAAATATTCAGTGGTCAACTTGGAAGCTAATGTTGGCCTTTCTATTTATGTAATAGTTTGCACTGTGCTGTGTGTGTGTGTGTGTGTGTGTGTGTGTGTGTGTGTGTGTATTTCCTAACCAGTGCATTTTGAAGTATAGGGTTATACTCCTTATGAAAATTTTATTTATTTTTTAAATCACTTCAGAAGCATAGAGCATAGATATGAATATGTGTATTAAATTTAGCTAATTAATGCTATGCATGCAAATACACTACATTTTGTGATTTTATCATAAAAAACAATATTTGCACGGTCAGTCCTCCTCACCACTAAGCATCCAGTTTCCCAATTTGCTAATATTTTGTGGGTAGAACTGTGTGCTGGACTCAGGGCCTAAAGGACACATGTCAGCCTGACCTCCTTTCTGGAATGGACTGGAATGGTGAATAACATGTACACAGTCACTATTCATGGGCACAAATGCGGTTTCCTTACTCCCAATATTAAGGGGGAGCTGGCAGCATTTCAGGATCACCTAAACTACACAAAACGGCAAGGGATCCTGTGCTCGCTCTTTATGTGGCTAAGTATCAAATGGCCTATTCGTTCCTAAGCATCAGTGTATGAGTGAATCATCGTATAGGATTTGAAAGGTGGGAACCACAGGCAGTTCTCCTACTGGCCTGGATCTTTAGTAATAAGAATGCTTCATGTCTCCTGAAGGTTGTCTTCCCATGTAGTGGTACTATGAGAGCGGATGGTTATAACCTCCCACTCGGGCCCAGGAGGAAAGGCGGTGATGTCACAGCATGCACACACTACCACGCGGCTCTGAATCCCCGCTTCCTGTGGAAAGCGAAAGGATGGATGCATTTCTCTCTCCACATAATAACTGTGTTCTGGCAGCCCCGATGGAACATGGTCCCCTCACAGTGAAACGTTCCAGATCTAATCCTGACCAATCATAAAGACCATTCATTGCATTCGCCCATCTCAGCGCCCTTTATCTCTGCTGTTGGTTAATTTACTCCTCTCACGTGGCAGTATGTGAAATACACTTCCGCTCCCCAGGGCTGATGGCAGGATTAGGGTGTTTCACTGTCTTTCTTCACTAATCTTTTTAAACCATAGCTTAAAATAGCCATCCAATAGCAATTTGCGAACACATTCTCATCGACCATCGTCTAGAAAAACTCAGTCCACCATGACCTTTAAATTGAGAATGCTCTTAATTAAACATCAAGGATGGATGAGTGCTGACAATCGATCCCTGGCATTTCCTAATTGGAGAACAAGTTTCCATGTCAGAGTCCATGTTTATGTAGATGATTTTACTTTTTTTTTTCATTTTTATTAATTTCTCCCCCAATTCTACAGTTACAGATTTATTCCCCCGTCAGCATCTACCCACGTAAAATGTTTCAAGGGCTCCTCTTAATCTCTTGGATTATGGGCTATCTAATCTCATGCCTAACACTTTGGCAAGGAACATGTTTAATTACAAAATATAGTTGCGGTCAAAATCCAACCAAGCTTCTAGTGTGAGATTAATCAAATAAAATTAATCATGATTAAATTAACTAAATGCATCAATTAAAATAAGAATCCTACAAGTTTCAATTATGCATTTAAAGATCTATGGATTTAAAATCTCAAATAGCAACATGCAAAAAAATCACACTGAATACAAATTATGTTGGTAGACTACGTGTCGAGAGAAGAGTCTCATAGTGCAATAGGCCTTATCTACCAACAAATTTGAGAATTTACAGTGAATTAAATAACACAAACACATAAGAACACTATACAAGTAAAACAAAGATCAATTATTCATCCATTGAAACAAATGTTTATTGAAGATGATTGGAGTCTAAATTTGTCTAACATAGCATAGTTCTTAGAATGCATCCCAGATTAGGGAGATGGTATCTTTTTTATATTGAGCATTTATCATATGACAGGCAGTAAGTTAACCATTTTATTGAAGGACCCCATTTCATTCTCACACTAACCCATGCAGCTGATATGGTTACACCTATTTTACTGAAAAGGTACTGAAGGCTTAGACACGTTGAGTCACTTGACCATGCCACAGAGCTAGGAAGTGACAGAGCGGGACGTAAGTAAACTTTCCCTCAAGTCAAGAATTGTGATTGACTTGCCCACCTGGGTAAAAGTTAGGGACTAGCCTCTGGCAAAGGAAAAAAAAAAGAAGATAATTAAATGAGCAATTAGACAAAAAATAAATGAGGAGGGGTCCATCCCACTCCAAAGCCCGTGCTCTTCAACAATGTATCACAATTCCTCCGAAAGAATGTTCGCCCCAATCCCAGTTTTCCTTATCAATTCATTCTATATCCTTCATCAATACATTTACTTGAACATTGCGTCTTAAATATACATTATAATTTAAATCAAAAACAGGGAAGAAAATGTTCAATTATGTCGAAAGGGGCGGAAAGGTTAAAAAAGAGCAAAGGAAAAAGAGTACATGTTTCTACCATCCAGACTAGAACAGCCCGACCGTGTTTCCCCAAAAATAAGACCTAGACGGACCATCAGCTCTAATGCATCTTTTGGAGCAAAAATTAATATAAGACCCAGTATTATTTTACTATAAGACCCGGTATAATATTATATTATAATATAATATAATATAATATAATATAATATAATATAATATAATATAATATAAACCAGGTCTTATATTAATTTTTGCTCCAAAAGACGCCTTAGAGTTGACTGCCCGGCTAGGTCTTATTTTGGGGGGAAACATGGTTGTAGTGAGGAATCATTGGTCCTACACCGAGCAGCTGCTCAGGACGCACCTAACAAATCATGAAAGTAAGATGTACAAGGATCAAACCATTTCCAAATAAATTAATGGTACTCCAGAAAAAACAAGCAAACAAACAAACAAACAAACAAACAAAAAACTCAAGAATACTTACAGATGAGGGTAAACGGGATCAAATACGTGGTGATGGAAGGAGAACTGACTCTGGGTGGTGAACATACAATGTGATGTATAGATAATGTATTATAGAACTGTACACCTGAAACCAGTGTAACTTTATTAACCATTGTCACCACAATAAATTTAATTTTAAAAAAAGAAAGTAATACTTACAGAAAAATAAAATACATAGCACCCAACTTATTAAAAATCACAATGTCTGGCATGTAATCAAAGGTTAGAATTATCAGACAAAGACATTATTAATCCATTGCTCTGAGAATTTAAGGCCTGTCATAATATATGGAGAGATATACGAGGTCTGACAATTAAGTTCGTGAACTTGTTGCAACAAAGTTGCTCACCTTTTTTTTATATCAGAGGATTATTCATTATGAATTTGCACCAACTGGACAAACAGTTAACCAAGTTTACTATTTGGAAGTCCTGAAAAGATGGTGTAAAAAAGACGACCTGAACTTTTTGCCAACAATTCATGCTCTTGCATCACAACAATGCACCAGCTCACACGGCACTGTCTGTGAGGGAGTTTTTAGCCAGTAAACAAATAATTGTATTGGAACACCCTCCCTGCTCACCTGACCTGGCCCCCAATGACTTCTTTCTTTACTGAAGATAAAGAAAATATTGAGAGGAAGACATTTTGATGACATTCAGGACATCAACGGAAATATAATGAGAGCTCTGATGGCCATTCCAGAAAGAGTTCCAAAATTGCTTTGAAGGGTGGACTAGGCACTGACATAGATACATAGCTTCCCAAGGGGAGTACTTTGAAGGTGACCATAGTAATATTTAGCAATGAAGTATGTAGCACTTTTTCTAGGATTAAGTTCTCCAACTTAATTGTCCGACCTCGTACCTTGTGCATGGGTCAGAAGACTTGATATTGTGACGATGTCAATTTTACCCAAATTAATCTATAAATTCAATACAATGTCAATTGCAATCCCATTGACTTATTATTTTTTTGGAAAAATTGAAAAATTAATTATAAAAGTTATATGGAAATGCAAAATACTTAGAATACACAAAACACTTTTAAAAAGAACAAATCTGAATGACCAACACTATCTGCTTTCAAAATTTATTATGAAGCTACATTTATCCAAAAAAAAACGTGGTATTGGTGCAAGGATAGACAAACTAGATCAATGGAACAGGATAGCAAGTTCATAAACAGACCCTCACATATGTGGACAACTGATTTTTTACAAAAGCGCTAAGGCAATTCACTTGAGAAAGAACAGTCCTGTCAATAAATGGTGCTGAAATAATTTGATAGCCACATGCAAAAGAATAAACTTTGATCCATACCAATTAGCACAAAACAGATAATAGACCTAAATGTAAAATAGACCTAATTTGTAAAGCTTCTAAAAGGAAAAATAAGAGAAAAAACTTTGTGATTTCCAGTTAAGCAAAGATTTTTTCGCTATGACACCAAAAGCACGATCCATAAAAGAACAAATTGATAAACTGGACTTCATCAAAATTAAAATGTCTGCTTTTTGAAAGACACTGTTAGAATACTAAAAAGACAAGCCATACATTGAGAGAAAATGTTTTCATGAATCTGATAAAAGATTTGTAACCACAACATAGAATAACTCTTAACATTCAATAATAAAACCATTCAGTTAAAAATGGCAAAATATTTGGATGGACACTTCACCAAAGAAGAGATAGAGATGGCCAATAAGCATGTGAAAAGATGCTCACCATCTTTAGTCGTTAGGGAAATGCAAATTTAAAATACAGGAAGCACTGCCACACACCTACTAGAACAGCTACAGTTTAAAGCACTGACATACCAAATGTCAGCAGAGAGGTAGAGGAACTGGCATCTTCACGCTGCTGGTGGGAAGGTGAAGTGGTGCAATCACCTCCGAAAATCGTTTAGCAGCTTCTTAAAAAGTTCAACACATATCTACCATATGACCTGGCTATTCACTCTTAAATATTTACCCAGTAGAAATGGAAGAATATACTTGGAGAAAGATTTGTTACACTCATTACCAGTTTTGTTTCTAGTAGCCCATAAATGGGAAATGATCCAACATGTCTACCAACAGGCACATGGGTAACAGACAATGGAATATTAAAAAAACCCATGTTGATACATATTGCAACATGGGTAACCTCAATATGATCTCAGTAATATATACCTAAATGTAATTATACTCAGTGTTGGAAGCCAGACAAAAAAAGAGTATATACTGTATTATCCCAGTAAAATAAAATGTAAGTGCAGGGTAATCTACGTTGATAAAACTATATCGGTGTTTGCCTGTGGATAGGGGAAGGCAGGGAAACACAGGAGGAAGGGATTGGCAAGGGGAATGAGGCAACTCTTGTGGGTGATGGAGATGCCCATTACCTTGACTATAATGGTGGTTTCACAGGTTCGCACATACGCCCAAAATTATCAGGTCGTATGCTTTCAATATGTGCATTACCTCAGTGGAATTGTTTCCAAGTTATATAACCTCTTGATTTCCCCTCCTCTCCATTATCTACAATTTTGAATTAGGTAGAAAACGTTAGAAGCTTTTCTTGGACACCACCTTACTTTGCCTAAGAGGCCTGTTGTCTTGGGTCTTGCTAATCTTCCTCGGTCTGCTCCCTCTTCCGTTGGTTCCTATCCATGCTGCCATCACAAGCTCTTGAATCATTACTGATGTTATCTGCTAAGATACCACATCCTCTATGGTCTTTAAACATTTTCCATCTTTTTTTCCCCCTAATTCTAGTGCAGGTTTGGCCCATGTCCTCTGCACTCTGATGTCCAGTTATATTAACTCTTTTCATCTGCAACAATGCACCATACTTCACCTTGGCCTTGAGTCTTCTTCTTCAAAGTTCTCTATTTCTGGAAACCTTTTCTTCTACTGTCTTTTCTCCTGGCTAATTTCTTCACATTCTTTACGTCTCAGTGCATGTCAACTCTTTGGGAAAGTCTAAGTATTTCCTCCATGAAAATTCTCCTTAAGTAACCCTGACATATGACCTCTCAACTTTTCCAATTAGAACTTGCCCTCCTGAATTACGCTTGCCTGTTTACTTACCAGTATTCCTCTACGATATAAAATTACCTTGATCTGAACTGATTGGGGACCTGACAGAAGAAAGAGGAGATTGAATTGGCTAGTAGAGTCTACAGTTTCTCCATTTACCTGGAGAAAAGTGAAGGATATGTTTCTGACTAAAGCCAAACAAAATATTTACTACCCTTGAGCCTAATATAAGAAATTCAAAAGGTATGATCAGATCTGTTGTTGAGCATCTGTACCAAAAGGGGACATTTTGGTCCAAAGAATTTCTTCCCTGTGCTTCCTTAATTTAAGGAAATTTTGAAATCGAAATTACTATATATTACAGTAGGTTTCCCAAACGGAGGATAGTGTACCTTAGTCAATCAAAGATGAAGTGGAGATCTGATCCAATTTGGGACAGTCCAAAAGAAATTCTAAGGAACGTAACTTTCCAAAGTATGGAGGTTGCTTACATGGATGGTGTGCAATATCTGGCTTCTTGGCATTTTATTTTGTTTGTCTGTATAGACAAAGAATATCAAAAAAGGACAACTTTCTGTTTCTAAAAGTGGGGGAAAAAACACCTCTTGAGACGTATGATGTAAATCAACAAATCTATAATTCTTATAAATGTATGTGTTGATCTGTGAGTGGTTAAGAAAAGTGATAGGAACTGAAGTCGTCCAAGTAGAAAATGTCACAGCGGACTCCTCTGGATATTCTGTCCCTATAGTTTGCTTGATGTGCAGGAAAGAGCGCTTCTGGTGGATTAACCAGCAGCCTCACACAGCCTCCTGCCCACACAGGACATCATGCTTATTTCAGGACTAGTCCAGGAGTCACCTCCCTGAGGTCACTGTCACTGACTGGTCTCCCAGGTTCACGTGCCACCAAGGGGCTCCCATCACACCCTGGGTTCCCTCCTGACAACACGCTTCTCAGACACATAGTGGAGCTTTGTCCAGCTCTCACCTGCGTCTTGACTGCAGCAATGGCGCCTGACTCCTCTGCTCCAGAATGTGACGGACACACAGGGAGAAATCGACAAATGAAATCGACACAGGGAGGGAAAAAGCGCCTCCTAATCTACGCCTGCAGAGCTCCCGGTGGCTCCCTTATTCTCTTCTTACACATTTACGAAATATTTGAACAGCCAGGAAGAGAAAGGGTTTCAATGTTATTTCACAATAATTAGAAGAGACAAGAAAACGATGTCTTTAGAAGAACTACAGAAAATTTCACTTTCCAAACCATGATTATCACATACGTGTCATAAACCTTTTCATTTTTCAGGTCTATTTGTTGGTGTTATACCTGGATTTGGTAGCTACAGAACAACAAGAAATATTTTAGGTCTAAAAAATATGGACTTCAATTTTATGGTTAATTTCCAGTGGGATGCACCATCTACTTCAAAAATAACCCTTGGGAAAGTGGTGACTTGTCATTTGCATATTTGAATGTTAGCAATAAAAATGGAATGTGGTTCAGCTTTATAAATCTGTATGGTCACGAGAGAAAGCTGAAGATTAATTCTGAGTGGGTCACTCCTGTTACCATCAATAAAGTATATCATAATCCTGCATTAAGGAAACGTCAGAATGTTAAGGTGACAGAGCAAGAGTCGCTACATAAGTGGTCTCTTGGGAGTTAATGAAAAATCTCTTTCTCCAACAGGAAAGGAATTCACTTTAAAATTTATAATACCATATGGACACTCAGGCATACGGATGGCTCAAAGATGCTCTGTATCAAAGCGCTATTTTTACATTTTCAACATAACAAATACATTAAACAGGTGTTTTAAAATGTCACATTTTTGAACAGCAGTAATTTAATTAACATAAAAAATTCACTGTTCTTAGTAGTGTTGCTGAAATATTAGTGGAATAAAGATATTTCATATGCAGTATGTTTCAGCTCTATATTTATAGGTGCTTTTGGATTTTACCGAACGTGCTTTCTCTTTCTTTGAAATCAGTCTCAATTTCAAAATATTAAATTATTTTTAATATTTCGTGATCAAATTTTCTTCAAAGTGACAATGACTCAGTGTTTTTTATCCACACGTTTGTGCCTGGCTGCTGCTTTGTTTTACCCAAGCCAAGGACTCTTCCTGTTGGATTCGAACTGACAATAAATCAGGAAGGACTAGGCTGGCTACACGCTCTTACATTTATAGACTAGACGTTTTCCTTTAAAAATAACACTCTTCTTTGAAAGTCTAAAATGACTCTAAATATTCAAAAACAAAAAAATGGTTAAATAAATACTTTACATCTCACTTTTGGAATTTTTGCCCTCATTTTTAACACAGGATTGTGAAGTGTCTAGAATTGTGCCTAGAATTTGTAATGAAAAGTATGTATTCCTAGTTATAAAACATGATTCTTCCTAATAATATAAGAAACTTCTATTAATAGAATGTTTAGTGAAAACAATATAAAACTGTGCATACCTGAGCTATGTTTTAAGAGCTTATGAGTTAAAAAAATTAAAATGACTGTCTGATGGTAAAACATAGGAGACATTTGTTTTATAATTTCTACGGTAGTATTTTTATGTTTTTCTTTTATGGAATTAGACAAATATAAAATGAAAATCAAATATTCAAAATATTACAAGTAAAAGCATCTTTTTCCATTTTATCTCTGCCCCAATTACTTAGGTCTATTGAATATTTATTTTTTAGAATGGAAAGAAAAAGAGAAAATAATATAAAATTGGAGAATTTGGTGTGTGTGGTGGGGGGCCTTGTTTTTAGACTTGTGAGTTGTACTAAGAATATCACTCATTTATTCCTTCAAAAAATACTAAGTTTTCAAAATAATTGTAATAACGATAACTGCTAGTGTATAAAGAGCACTTCCTATGTTTTAGATTTTAAGCAATGCATTATCTCATCCAACCATTAGCACGAGTTTGTGACGCAGATATTCATTTCATTATAAAAGAGAAAATGAAGTCTCAGAATGATGTAGTGACTTGCCCAGGTTTGCGTGTAAGTATTGGAGTCGGTCTCCAGAGCCCTTGCAGCGGGAAATGATGGTACCCACTGTGCTTTCCAGAAGAACATTTAGTGAAAATGGAGATGCTGCACGTCTGCATGGTCCAACAGGACAGCCACTAGCTACACTCGGCTACTCAACACTTGAAATGTCAACTTTAAATGTTACTTACTTTTAATGAACTAATTTACATTTACATAGATAAATGACTGGCAGCTACACTATTGCACATCTCAGTTCTAAAGGCAGAAGCCGATATAAAGTGACATTTATAAAACAACATTCCAAGAATAAACATTTTAAACATAAAACAGTAATCCCGGTACTCTTGAAAAAGGTGACATCTGCTGCTATTACAATGTGTATACACCGCTTTCTGAGAAACATTAAAAGTTTCTCACTTACACTGGAGATATAACGTTAACTGTTTTAAATGGAAATAACTGGCTTGCAAGTGGTGAGTCAGCATATATTGTTATTTCTGCTCTAAAGGAAATTTATTAGGGTCAGTAATTATTTTAATCAATTTCAAATGACTGTGCATGGAAGCTATTTCTTCCCCCAGAGAAAAAGTGTGTGTGTGTGTGTGTGTGTGTGTGTGTGTGTGTGCGCATTCTTTGTTTCTACCTCAGAATACCTACCGTGGAATGAGTTAAAATGTGAACAAATGCTCCAAGAGGATCTTTAGAGACTAATTTAAATTCTAGGGGTAAAATTCACATTTTTGCTCAAAGTGTACAAATGCTACATTATGAAAGGAGAATTGTGGGCCAGTAAAACATGCATTTAGTTTGATTGATATTAAATCACAAGACAATAATTTGAATAAAGAGCACAGACTATAAAATCCTTAACTTAAGAAGCTAAACACTTCCTGTATTTTTTAAAAGTTTATTGTATTTGATTTGCTGTCTCCATTAAATGTCAAATTTTGGTCTAAACTAATCTCAGGATTTCCATGTATTAAGTATTTAGCCTTTTACAAAAATTCTGCCTGTAAATCATCTAAGATAAAATTTGAGGATGAAGGAAAAAACACTGTAAAACACAAAAATTACCAAGATACCTTAAATCTCTTTGGAATAAAGTACAACATAACTAATCTTGTGGAAAAGTGAATATATTAGAAAAGTTATTCCTTCTAAGTAAAATTATCATTCTTACTAGGCAGTCAATAATTCACGGAGATTATTAGATTTCCATTAGTTTCCCGGGTGGACTCCTGATTAAATGGTTCCCGTGATTAACTGCAACCCAATTCAGAATATTGGTGTTTACATATATTTTCCAACTAAAGATGACATGTATTGGGACGATTCAAATCAAAACACCTGCAAGAAAGAAAGGAACTAACTCCCCATGCCATTTTGCAAATTCAATCGTTCGATTCCTTCATTCTTCAAAAACAAAACAAAACAAAACAAAACACAGAACCTAGATAATCTTATCTCACCTTAAAATATAAAATCACAACTCTATACTTTCGCTTCTTATGTTTAATGTCCTCCATGTCCCGCTAAGAATACAGGTAATGTAGGTGTGGAGTGTGTGCGTGTGTGTGCGTGTGTGTGTGTGTGTGTGTGTGTGTGTGGCAGTGCTGCTCTGTGAGAATGTAACTATCCTGGGAACGATTTATCCTCCAGGTTTCTGTTATGGCTCTGATCATATTCCACTTCTATGTAACTGTTCTAGACACAATGGCCAAAGGGCCAAAGCGAGCGGCTGACCACCTGGCTCCATCTCCCTGAGTCACAGCAAGAAACAGAACACGGTCTTGCTTTCCATAGCTGCAGAAATCTTTACTCCCTCTCTCTCTCTCCCTTCCCTTTTTCTTTCACTTATTTCACCCAGCAATAGACATGGGGAAAGCATATTTCTAATTTTCATTGTCTAAAAGACATACAAGACCAAACATTGGAAAAACCTATTATTTGGGACACTGTTTAATGGACACGGGAAAAAAAGTAGTCAAATCACCTGCCTTCCTCTGTCTCTGTCTATTTACATTGAGAGAAAAGAAAATTTAGAAGGCAGAAGTGAGGAGAGCTAGCAATCGAATTAGCAATACAGTAACAGAATAGATGTTGAAAGAGAATCATTTGGCAGTGTATTTCAAATGGGGGCCTCAGCTAAATGCATATCACATGACAAATAATATGGAGTCACAACTGATACTTAAAATGATTGTGAAAATAAGTTCATTAGTGAATACATTATTCTAACAGAACCAACAGGATGAATTAGGTGAAATGGGGTAGGGAGCTTGGTTAGGGTGTTGTTATATTGATACAGATCTTAACAGAATTTGAAAAACATCTATGATGACTTTCCGTCCAGGACTGGAATCCACTTTATGACATTTCTGATATGTGTCCATTCAGACTCTCAAAAACCTTTCAGTGTCTGGGAGCTTATGACTTCTCTACAAGTCCCATTCCAATTTTCAGTAGTCCTAATTCTAAAATGTGTTCTTATTTTGAATATAAATCAGTTCCTTATTAAATGTACTTCCATATGGATCCAAGTTCTTCCTTAAGAAACAGCACAGATGAAGCACACTCCTTTCTCTTGATAAGACTGCAGATATCTCAAGATAAGTACCACTGATTCTGCCAGGCCTCCCCCATATCCACTCTTCTCCAGACCCGACTTACAGGTGTCATCCCCTGTTCCTCTTAGTGTCTCACTGTCATCACATCACCCTCACACTCATGGGTTCATATTTGCATTAAAAGGGGACAGGTGTTTATACTGCCGTCCTGCAGCTGTGGTGTCACCACAGCAGACTGTACTGGACCTGATATCAGCAGAGGGTGATCAGCAAGTGTGGCCATCGAGAATCGCAGACACTCAGGGCAGGGAGGAAAGAGTCCAGCCATCGCCTTTAGAAGGGGAGGAGGGCGCATATACGCCATTGCAAAAATCAAAAATGAAGGCAACGCAAGACCCCAAACACTGAGAAGAGGAAAGTAAAGGAAACCCCATCATGGACCTCACACCTACGAAATATTTCTCAAAAGAGCACGTCGACAACTGAGTGCACTCTGAAAGAACGTGGGCAGTGAGCATTTCTGCACATGGGTGAGTACGTGCGTTGTGAAAGAATACAGACGGTGAACACTTGCGTTATGATTCCCAGAACAGAAGCAAGAGAGATGCCCTGTTGGTTTTTGACTGTGATCCTGATGACACATATCAGTGTTTCCGTCGTTGAAATTAGCATTTGTAAGTTTGATAAATCCCTCCAATAAAGTAAACTTCCAAGAGCCCACGTATCTTTCAAATAGGGGTCTTTAGGGCCTGGTATTTATTATTCTTTCCCATTCCTTTGCTGGGCCCCTTAATATCCACAGATGATAATACTCCTGGCCCTTTAATGTGGCTGAGGGCTGTAATGCCACAGTTACAAGCAATTGTGCATCTGCTCGGTTCTCATTACGGGGTCCCTATTATGAAAGCACACATACTAGATGTTTTTATAGTTTTGCCTTCTTGGAGGTAGAATAGCTCTGGGACCAGCCATTCATTGATATTAGGTTGCCAATGGTAACACAGACTCCTTTCTAGCAGATAACAAGGGCCAAGATAATTTGCTTCAGACAATTGCGGGGCTGGAAGATGCAATAGAATCATTCCTGTTTTCTTTTAACCTTTAGAGTGATTTGAAGTACTTCAAAATGTCCGGTGGTCTTTTCTTGGTGATGGGATTATATGCATTTCTTGGTTTACTTATTTTTTGTTTATCTGTATCTTATTATCATTATTCAATGACTATATATCACTTTTCAATATGAATAATGTGAAAGTAGAAGGTATTTGGTTAATAATGATAGTTTTCTGCTCATCAAAGGTGGGGTCTCCCACCAAGTTTTTACAGAATTAGGGTGAATTAGCTGCCTCGTTAAAAAGAAAAGTTGACACTGTTTCTTCCTGAAAAGGGGGTGACACAAAGAGGTCCCCACTGTTGCCCAGACCCTGGTCCACTTCCAGCTGAGTTCAGATCTTGCTCCCACATCAGTGCTGGTTGGTGTGTGTTACATGGGTCCAGTGTTTCTGGAACCTGCTCAGAACACCAGTAACTGAGGGAAGCGTCGGGGAGATTCACTGCCTTCCAAGCTGCCCCGCCATCCTTGGGGATGCCCTGCTCTGCCAGCTGTCCCAGCAGAGTCCTCAGAGGGAGAACCCCATGCCAGCAGCATCTGCAAATTCTTTAGCAGCACCGACTACAAAGCTGCACCCTAGACCTACCAAATCGAAACTCTGGGTGTGGGGCCCAGTCACCAGGGTTTCAACGAGCTCTTCAGGAGATTTTGATGGGCCTAGAAATATAGCTGCGACAACTGGGTCCACCTGGCCACCTCTCCTAAACCACCGGGAGGCCCTGCAAACATCACTATGCCTCTGGTTCCTGGACACACAACTACCGAGGGGCCTGAGCTCATGTGCTGGTAACTGCAGCCTGGCTTCAGATGCCTGGGGAACGTCATCGCTGGGGAGAAACCCTCTACTGGCAGATGTCAGTATGGCAGTGCCGATGCAGATCAGCAATGGGGGGGAACGGGCGGCCTTTCCTGGGCCTGTGCTTTCTCCTTATTTCCAACATGCCACTGGCATGAAATATAGCCGGGCTGCGTGGAAAGCAGCAGTGTCTATTTTTTTTTTTTTTTTATTGTACCGAAATCCTTTTCCCTTGTGTGTGGGTGGCAGTTTGCTGCTAGTGGCTTCAAAACCATGGCTGCACTAGGAACAGAAAATGCTCTTAGAGGCTGAGCCCTGGTGACCTCCTTCTCCCAAACAAACAAATCAACCTCGATGCTGTGTCTAAGTCCATCTGTCAACAGGCTTTTGCTGACACCTACTGTGTTTAAGGGATCTTATGTTCAAGGTGTCTCAAGAGGGAAAGAAAACAAATACAGAGTCCTGTACTTATGGTATTTTCACTCTAGTTCAGCAGAAAAGGCTTGAGAACAATCATAAGGGAATATATTGTTCCAATCACAGAAAAACAAAACCAAAACCAAAAAGCAACATAGGGCAGAGTGAATCCCTGGCAGCACGGCCCTGCAGCAGGCGGCACCACCTGAGGGTAGGCGGTGAGTTTCCTTGGCTGGAGGCAGCGGAGATTCCCATGACAGACCTGGCTTAGCAACAATAAGCAACAGGACACCACTTTGGGTTTCTGAGCAAGGGAATGACAAGCTGAAAATCAGCTGCCATACTTAGGGAAATATGACAGTAGGGTGAGTTACTTCCCTAACAAGCACTTGTTCTAGATGCTGTGTGCTAAGAGGCATAGTACAGGCTTGGCTGGCAAAGGCCAGCTCCTGGGATCTTACATCCTAGCAGGGGATGATGTGAGACAGCCACAGAAATAAAAATACAGGATAATGTCTGATAGCCACGAGGGCTGTAAGGACGATAGAATAGATACACGATAGAGGTGCTGTGTTAGGATGGGTCTGGGTTCCGGGCAGAAGGTCACGTCTGGGGGTCGTCAGGCAGTGAGACATTGTAGAGAAGGAACAGACAGGGGAGGAAACGAGCTCACAGCCGTGGGGAGATGGGAGGAAAGGTCTTTCAGCGTCCCTCATTCATGGATACTGTGATTTCCTGTTTGCAAATCCGTGTTAGTATTCGTAACAGTGACATCTTGTTCATATCACATAACATCTTCAATTTGAATCATGTTTTGTAATAGCCATGAAAACCTGTGAGGTAGCGACAATCTTCTCACAAGATGCTCCAGGAGACTGAGAGAGTCTCGGCATCACACCCCCAGGCGAGGGGGCACCGGAAGTCGTCTGGGAGGTTCCCTGCCCCCTTTCCAGCACACTGCACTTCTGGAGGCGGTTTCCTCTTTCCCTGCTGAGCAGGACCTAGTCAGGTTCTTAACATCACCAGGCACATATGACAGAGGAGAGGATGCCACAGGGGAAACCGCTCAGCTGTGTCTCCAGATGCGTGGCAGAATGCAGAAGGAATGCATTGGCCAGAGTCCGCTACTTTTGAAGTCACTAGTTATTAAAATGGAGCAGTTTCACAATTTTTTTTTTTTAAATTCATGAATCACTAGGGTTCCATTTAGGGGTTGGAAGATACATTTTTTCAGGAGGGCATTTTTTCACTCCGCACAGTTGAACCTGAATAAGGCAACTTTCTTAAGTGAGAAAATGGATTTGCAAGCAAGGCAGAGGGTGCTGTCCTGGGGAGAGCGCCTACTGAGAGGCATCTTAGGTGGGGGGGCCCAGGGAAAAGTCTGCTAGACTGAGACATGGGTTCTAAGCATCATTCACCCAACGATTCCTCTGTAACTCAGTTTCTCCACGGAGACTCTGAGCCCCAAAGGGGAAGATAGGGGCCCTACTTCTTTGTATCCCACACCAGAGTATGCTGGTTCAAGGTAGGAATACATATTCTTTGAAGGTACAAGTGATGATGGCTTCAGAAGTGAGAAAACTGGTCAGTGAAAGGTAGGTTACTCAGTCCAATTGGAGGTGTCCAGACATGCCCTGGAAAAGCCATGCTTCCTGGGGTGGGGGGTACACCCTGAGAACCACATCCCAGCAGAGTCAGGGCTGTCCTTCAGCAGGCACCCACTAGTAAAGCCCTGTCGTGGTCTGTCAGGGCTGTTATAAACAAATACCACAGACTGGGGACTTATAAACAAGGCTTTTCTTTCTCAGGTTGCTGGAGGCTAGAAGTCCAAGATCAAGTGGCAGATTTGGTGCCTGGGGAGAGCCCACTTCCTGGTTCATGGCTGGCGTCTGCTCAGCGTGTTCTCACCTAGTGGAAGAGGCAAGGGAGCTCCCTGGGCTGCCTCTGATAAGGGCACTAGCCCCAATCATGAAGGCTCCACCCTAAGCACCTCTCAAAGGCCCCGCCTGCAAACATTACACTGGCGATAGGATTTAAACATGAATTTGGGGGAGACCCAGATATTCAGGCTACAGCAGGCTACAACCATAGGATGCTTGTCATAGACAGGCAGCTAAATATTTTAAATGTACCTTCTTCCTGGATGTTGGTGTGGGGGGTGATGGGTTCAGGAGACTTTTAAATCTTCCTCTGGGCTCAGGGAGTTCTACCTCTCGGGGGAAAAGATTGAGAATAACTGCTTTAGTCCATCTCTGAGTGTCGTGATGAAAGGGCGAGTCACGCAGCTTTGGCACATCTCACAGTGTACAGACCAACTTCTTCCCCTGGAACAGGCTGATTATGTCTCAACCCCTTCATTCATAACCAAGACGGTTATTAAAAAGCCAATGCTACTGCCAATTAAAAAGACACTCATTTGCTTGTTGTTTTAGTTACACATTATTGTTGTTATCCAACTGACCTGGTACGTGGGCTGACTATTTTTAACCAAAGTCTTTGGAATTGGGTAGGACTTATTTTCTAGAGGGAATCTTATAAAGAATTATTTCCACTGGTCAGTTATCACACTTAACGTGACTAAAAATGAAGGTGCTGGCCCCATGTTCACAGCAGCATTATTTACAATAGCCAAGATAAGGAAACAACTTACATGTCCATCAATGGATGAACAGATAAAGAAGTTGTGGTATATATATACACGCACACAATGAAATACTATTCAGCCATAAAAAAAAAAAAAAAATAAGGAAATCCTGCCATTTGTCACGATATGGATGAATCTTGAGGGCATTATGCTAACTGAAATAAGTCAGACGGAGAAAGACAAATACTGTATGATCTCACTTATATGTGTAATCTAAAACAAAACAAAACAAAAACCCCAAATTCATGTGAAAAGGAGATCAGAACTGTGGTGACCAGAGGCAGGAAGTGAGGGGAGAGGGGTTTGGAGGAAGGTAGTCAAAAGGTACAAGCTTCCAGGTATAAAATAAACAAATACTCGGGGATATAAGGAACAGCATGATGACGACAGCTAACAGTGCTGCACAATACGTACAGGCGATGGTAAGACAGGAAATCCTAAGAGATCTCATCACAAGAAAATTTTTTTTCTTTTTCAGCGTTTTCTTTTTATTGTATCTCTATGAGATGAATGCTAACTAACCTTATTGCAGTAATCATTTCACACTATATGTAAGTCAAACCATTATGCTGTATACTTTAATCTTATATAGTGACGCATGTCAATTATAGCTCAATAAAACTGGAAAAAAAAATGAAGGTGCGAGATAGCATTTAATCCATAACCAGAGATCGTATGCGTTTGGCGAAATTTCTCGTGTTTCAGATGTACATTGTTGTTGTTTTAATTTAAAAAAATGAAAGGAAAATGTGATTTTGATCCAACTTTGTATGTATCGAATACAATTAAGGAATTTAACTTTGTTAAAGTATACAATGGCGATATCCCTTGAAACATGGCTCAGGGACTTGTCCATTTCATTAGAATCTACACTGTATAGAGTGAATTTAAGCATTTTCTTCAAAATTCACTTTTATAGTGAATTTAGAGAATGCATTAAGAGAGCTTCAATAGAGTTTTCTGGAAGGGCAGCATAACAGCATTGCTATAATAGTATCTTCCGTAGTGCCGGTATTTGAGCAAGAGTCAGCTCTCCTGGCTAAAAATGGAGACATAAAATATACACAGAGGGCATACAAATTCTAAAACTACACAGTGACTATTTTTACTTGTTCAAAGAATAAATTTTAAAAAGGCTTCTAAGACTGGTCTTGCATGTAGCACCATAATACTAGAAAACTTGCATGGAGTTTACTCACATGAGAGTGTGAGACCCCGTAAGGTGGGCTCTGGGTGCCCACTTGCCTGGGGTCTGCCACGCCTGTGTGCTTGTCCGCTCCGTCCACTAGAATCTGCTTCCTGCTTCCCGTGTGCTGCTTCCCTGGGTCATGGTGCCACCCTCACTCAGCGACTGGGCAAAGTTAAAAGTCTTAAAAATCACTGCCCCCGGTACATTTCTTCTGCTTGGGCTGTGCTTTCCATGTGAACCTCAGCTTTTACATATTAAGTGGAATTTCTTTGTCCCCCGGCTCTCAGCTAGGGATGAAATGAGAAGTTTTTGAAGAGGAGATTAGAAAAAGACCTTAGAAGTACTTGGTCTGGAAGCTAGTTTTTATCCACTCAAAATGACAGGGAGGGAATCTGTTCAAAGCACCAAATGATGCTTCCAGACTATAAAGGAAAGATGCTTGCTCTTTCTTCTGTAATCTGGGAGCCTTCCCTACGTCTCATCCTTTGGTGATGCAAGTAGGGCTAGTTAACCTTCCTGAACCCCATCTAGTCCTGAATTAAAACCTTTCACATCATCTCCACCCCCCATCCCCCCTCACACACACAAAGAAAAGAAAATCTGTCTTCTGATGATGTAGAAAATTTGGATAAAACAGGAAAGCTCAGATACCCATAATGCCACTAGCATACAAATACCATAGTTAACATTTTTGTGTGTAGATTTTTTTTTAACATAGTTGGATACAAAAGGAAAAGTTGTTTTGCAACACAGTTTCAGTCAAGATATCCCATGTCATTAAATACATGTCTACAATAAGGGTTTAGTAGCTGCAGAGTATTCATCACAAGAGTCTGTCGTGATCTAGTTAGCCCAACACCTAGTGCTGAATTGTAAGTTGTATCCATTTTTTTCACAACAAAACAAGGCTCTAAATAACAAAAGTGAACATAATTCTGGTTATATCTGATAATTTTCTTAGGATAGATTCCTAACAATATATTTGCTGGTCCAAATGTATGAACATTTTAAGGGTTTTGATGTATCTGCAAATTTCTCCCCCAGAACGTTGATCCAACTTATACTCCTATCAGTCATGTTTCTGATTCCATGAATCCTTGACAAAACGGAATGGTACATGCATGTTAAAAATATTTGGTAATTACATAACATGATGTTTTATTATTCTCATTAAGAATTAGATTGTCCAATTTCCTGTTTAAGAAATTGTTTGGTCTTGCATTTTCCCAATGTTTCTACTAAAAAAGTTCTCCTTCTGGGTTTTCTCTCCTGACTTTATACTTTGGGAGATTTCCCTCTGCTTTTAAGTCTTAAAGCATCTCTCTCTGAAGACCTTTATTAACTTCCCCTTTTCTCCTAAAAGTGGTCCTCATTTAGGAGTTCACAGTTGTATGTTTACATGACTGAAGCATCATGCAACATACCACTTTTAATTACAAAGTCTTCTACCATCATATTTGTTAAAATGCGTGGTGATACATTTATACTGTAATTCCTTTCCTATTCCCACTGCTGAACGGGACGAGGTTTTAGGGGTTGGGAGGCTCCATGAAGCCCCCTGAGTTGAATTACCCGTCTGGAATTACAAATTCTACATGTACTCAGCAGGGATCTACTGAAGACCCACCATGTTCCAGGCAGGGTGCTGGACCCTGGGAGACAGTGCCAACGAGCCCCTCCCCCACCACACCATTGCTAGTGTGGTTTAGCAGCTTTACCTGGGGTGATAAGCTAAGTATTTGTTTCCTGAAATTTCTTATTCATCACCCATGCCCTTTTCCATGAGGTTTTCTGAGGCCAGGGGTGTGGAGTACTTGTGACCCAATCCTACCTTCCTGGGAAGAGCTTTTACACTCATTTTCCAGGTTGTAGTTTCTCTCTCGAGTTATGGATTTACTCTGCCAGGTCCCAAGCATTTGTTTCTTTTGTTCTACCATTTCGCTATCATGTCTATAGCTATGTATGTGGTGTGTGGTCGGGACAGTACAACTCCTGCTGGGTTGCCATCTTGAAAGCCCTGGGTTTCTAGGCACTGTGATGGGTGAGGTAAGGAGGCTGGTCTGTGGGCTACGGGCAGCCCCAGGTCCTGAGGTCCAGCGGGGGGTGGAAAGTTGCAGGGCAGATACTGTCTCGTGACTGTAGAATCGATAAACAGCCTGCACGAAACTGAGTCTAGCGCTTTACACCAGGGCCTCTGGCCAGCTTGGAAACTGAGTCACGTGCTCCTGAAACCACAAAGTGCAGCCACAGATCTGCGCACAGACCTCCCCGTGCTCCAACATGGTGGCTCTCCTTCCCCCTCTCCTCCAGGCTCCCTGTGGATGGAGGCTCCCTCAGACCATCTCAGCGCAGAGCCACCCTTCATTACAGCCTCTGTCCTGGAAAGCAGAGGAGAAACAGGCTGGGCCGACGGACGCATCTCAGCCGACTGCTTCAGCTCGTGCCTCCTATGTGCGGACTTCCCAGCAACACTTCTCTCTTCAGTGATGCTGCGGGAAGTAGAACTTTTTTCCTGGTGGGTCAGTGATGTCTAGCTCTCATGGTGCCCACTGACTGATCCTAAGAAGGACGGGAACAGGGGCTCCACCCTGTTTTCCAGGTCCTCATAATGCAACCAGAGGGGCAGACCTGCAGAACCAACGCCTCCCTTCCCAGTAAATTGAAAGTGATACCGCACGTTATGTGTGGATCGAAGCCCCAGCAGCCCTGTAAACGGGCAAGCACGCAGTGTGCATGTGCGAAAGACGGACATGCAGAGAGACAGGTAACAGACATACTTCCGTACCTGAACAAGAGCCCTACATGAGAATTTCTGTAAGAATTCGCCCTGTCAGGAACTACCCGTGGTCGGGAAATGGTGCTTCTGAGGGTAATAAGACTGGAATCCTGAAAACTACACTGAATGCTGCTGACTACGTTTACCAACGTCCACGCAGATTTTCACCTGCCCAAAGCCTCATTTATTTTATCTACTTGCCTAATAGCACTTAGTTCCTGGATGCTAGGCCTACAATCATTTTCCAGAAGTAAAATGCTCGATTTTTATTTTCTTGCAAGTGTATCACATAGGCTGAAGAAATATGAGTATTTCTTTATAATTCTGGGACCGATTAGGTAGGTGGAAGTCTGGGGTTACTAGAAATCACCACCCATTATCTGAATAAAAATATTAATAGCTGAAGTTTAATCGTGAATACATTTTCAGAGGACTAAAATTTTTGTCTAATGTCGATATTTCAATAATTCAATGGCCTGAGTCCCTGGAACTATAAAGACAGTGGGTAGGGCAACCTCAGATGAGTTCTCCAGATCCTAGATTGATTGAAGAAGTAGACTTAGGACGAATCAAAGTAAGAGCGACGTGACTTGGTGCCTGACGATGTGAGAGATCACTTACTTTCCAAAATAGCGTCAGCTAAATATTTAATGGGTTCACTGATGACAGATGCAAAATGGTTTGCCATGGGGACAGGCAGGACAGAGCCTTCATCTGTTAAGGTGCAGATAACAAGGACACCACCAGCGTCCACTGAGTGTCCCCCTAGCCACTGTGGCCCACCGCACGGTTCCGGATGCCTGCTTTGCAGGTGACAGGGTCATTATGCTAACAGCGCAAAGAGCCTGCAGGGCTTGGGGACAATGGAGCCCACCCCCATGTCAGGATTTCTGAGACCCCGGTCTTAGGATGACCAGTTAACCGTAACCCTAAATTTCCTCACCCATAAAACAGACTGAGTTCTTCTGTTTCAGGGCTGAAGTGAGCATTCAATGAGATAATTTTGGCAAAGACCCCAGCACCAGGCCTGGCACCTACAGCGATATACAAACCTGTCTGCCTCAATCCTCGGTTACTGCTGGTGACTCATTGGTCACACACACTGTCAGAGTGCGAGGTCAGCCACAGCAGCTCTGAGCTCTGTCCTGCACCTGAAATGCGCCCCACTCTTGCTTCAGCACATGGAGGACCATTGTGCAAGAAGAAGGCAGTTTGGCGTGCGACCTGAATGAGGGCATTGCCTTCACGTCACAAGTCAGAGGGCAGACAGCCATCTGGGCTTCTGTCCATTGCCACCGTGTAAATCTGGGTTCCTGCTGCAAGACACTCACTCCTGAGGAGAGGGATGGGAATAAACTTTAGCTCACTTCACGTAATAGAAATGACATTTATTTTCTGTGAAGATAGCCCCCCGGTGGATTCAGAGATGTGCCATATCATTCAATTCATTTCTGGAAACTGTTTGCTGTCGAAATCCCAAGGACCAAAGGAAGGCATGGATACATAAATAGGGCAAATGTGTGTAATAATAATAAAGATCATTCCACTGCTGCCTGTGAAGAAAAATCTGCTGCCAAAGTAACTCACGAAAGCACCTAATGTGTTGCCTGTCACACAGCAGGTGCCTAGTAAGTGTGAGGGTCCCTTTTCCTCACAAATGATGGATCCATGTGGTCATCTTGACCTTGAGTCCAATCTGGCAGCATCATTGGAACACAACTTGTAAGACAGATAACAAAACCACCATTCACAAATAAGCAGTTGAGCCAAATGCCCCTCCACCTAATAGAGCGACATCAGTTACATTTTCAAAGTGGTAATATTGTATCAGAACTGAAAAGCCATGACATAGAAATCTGACTAAAGAAGCAAAAGTAAGGAAGATAATACAATAGAAACGTGAAAGGGACCAGAGGTATTGATGCTCGGGATTTCAAACAGCTCTACCAATCAGGAAACACAACTCGTTTTTCCGAAATGATGAAAACCGAATCCAGACTTCCAGACTTTCCAATCAAGTGAAGCTCTTCCAGTTTCAGTTTGGCTCGTCCACACCAGTGGTGTCACTAAGCCGTGTCTGAAAAGCTGGCTTCTGTTGTCCGGGGCATCATCGCTACGTCAGCGAGCGAGGGAATGGTTGGTTCCCTCCTAACTCCTTTCCTCACCTGTCAGTCCCTGGACAGAGCCTGACCTTTAGTGACGCACGATGACCTTCGCATGCATCCAAGGGGAGAGGAGAGCGTTACAAAGACAGCTGACCGCCGATGGACATTGGGCTCACAAAGCTAGTTGTAATTTCCCCACAACAGGAGCCCTACTTTCTTGTCCTGAAGAAAGGCGGGGTGAAGGGACAGTCTCACATGTCAGTGCCCAGCCGCAGCCACACGAATGCCTTGGTTTCCTGCTAGTCTCCTGAGGACTGCCCTGCCCACGGAGGATGGGGGTGGGAAGGGCTCAAGGAACACAGCCCCTGCAGCCCCTGACCTTCATCCCTTTGTGACTCCACAAGTCACTGAATGGTCCCTGTTATAAGGAAGAGGGCGTGATGTGCTATGAGAGAGCGCATGCTCTTAAATCATGAGGCTGAGCTGGAAGCAGCCCCCACATGAAGAAACATGCAAACACTGAACTGTTGATCAATAAACACAACCCAACTGATTGCAGAATTAGCTTCGCTTACTTGAGTCTCTCATTTTATGGGTTTTTCAAAATGCTCGCCACCACGACCCTGTGTGGATGGAGCCACATCAAAGGGAGGGAGAGGTCTGGTCTCTTTTGGACCTCTGTGTTTGTCTTCAACAATTTAACACACAGGCATCGGAACCTGAGTCGCTACGTTGGTTTTCATTCCTCACAGACTTTGTAATGTTGATAAAGAAAGCCAGTCATTTTCACGGCATTGGCTGATGCTCTGTAACTTACAAAGTCCCAGAATGTTTCATTTTTCTTGGTTTCTGTGAGATTTCGTTAATTTATTGCTATGTATGAATAACTGTTTACGCATTGCTATGTATTTTCTCTAAATAGCAAAAATTTTTAATAAGAAAGAAAAAAAATAAAAACTTCTGCATCCCAGAAAATGATCCTGTACATATCATTTTGTTAAACACAGATTTTAGAGCTTATTAAATAAATCGAGAACTAGGAACTCGGGCATTGCAGAAGAAGAAGTTTGCCACCACCCATTTTTCCTGCCCAGATGGGAACTTCCAAGAATGAAAGTCTTTGTCTCGTCACTGAAGTGTTTTGACTACTTTGCACATGCTAAAAGATGCTGGGAAAGTTTTTGGCAATTTGCAACGAGTAGATCTGTTTAAATTTCTCTTAGGTCTCAGCAGGTGGAGCTAAGAGAATGAATTTATTTTTCCGTCAAATTTTAAAAAAATGCTATTCCATAAACAAAGACATTTTAATCACAGAAAATTAGTGATTCCCGACTTGGGACCAATGATAGCAGGTTTTTTTTTTGTTTTTTTTTTTTGGCTAATCCTGTGTCTCCATCTACCTTGCTGTTTTTCTTCAAGAAGATCCATCCACATGATCGGTGGTGCCCTCTCTAAACCCTGTCTTAGGGGTTCCAGCCAGAACAGCGTGATACTTGCCCAGGTTGGGAGGAAGATGGGCTTTTTCATCTCCCCTACATGACTGAACACAGGGCATATGTCAGGACAACCAGAATGCACATTTTCTGTACAAATTTCTGGGGAAAGTCTTATAAATATTGTTTTAAACTATCACTAAAGTAACAGATGCTCATGGTTAAAAACAAATGAACAAATTAAAAAAAAGGTGAGACTTCCTTCATGTGCGCATTTTGATCTTCCCGTAGAATATTTTCTGGAGGTTTTTGAACCGGGCCAAGCCCTCATAGGTGGGGTAGGGAATTTTGCCCCATCATGTAATGACACACAGGTTCCTGAAGCAATTAATCAGATCCCTGCTACACTATGCTTTACAAAACACACAGGCCAAGCCAGGCAGACACCTAAGAACAAGGCAGTATTTTTGTGATAAAAGATGAGCAGTAGCGTACACTTAACACACGGCCTCACACATTGTCCCTTGTCCGACAAGAATGATAAGCGTGGAATTCTGGAGTCTGTGTGCAATGAGCTGATGCAAAGTCAGAATCAGAGACACACTCGCTTACTAAGAAGTCTACCAACAGCCTCTGAAACAACAGCAACACTCAAAAATGGTGAAGATTAATGAGGTAAGCAGAAGGAATTAATTAGGACAGGACAATTACTCTTCCTTGGTCCAAACTCTTCCCATGAAACATAATTTACTTTGGCTATTGTAATTTTCAAATTCAACTCAATCAATCAAGTGTCCGAGACATTGTATCACTGATCTTTAATTAAGAAGGTTTAATAATTATGCCTGGTGACGTTTGTACTTTTCTATAAGCTCGGACTCATCAAATCTGACAACACCACAGGGTAACAACAAATGGAAATCAAAGCTTTACATAAACCTAAGCTTCAAGCATAATTAAAGGAAAAGAACCTACTTTGTAAGAAATTCTACAGACAGAATTCTTCTTTCTTAATAATTAAAAACACGACAGATTGATTCCGCATGTGTGTATACAGTAATCGTTAAATCAATTGTATTTTTAAGCGAAACCATTATTACATTTGGTCATTATAGGCTGGAACAATGTCTCTGGGAAGAAGAACAACCAATTTAAAATGTCCGGCCACTTTGTATTCATAGGCCATTTTACAGCTTGAGACCATTTCTCGTTCCTTATTTCATTTCACCCAGTTTAGAAACTCAGTGCAGCTCTTCTTTAACATGATCCACTGAGATGTCCAACTTGGATGTGATGTGTGTCAAAGGGAGCTTGTGATTAATAATAAAGTACTCAAATTTACAAATTAAAAACATATGGTAGACTATGTTGAAGGGGAAACTTGTGAAAACTTCACTCCAAGGCAATTGTATTCTGTTAAGTGTCTTCCTGGGGAGATGTAAAAATGGAGCTGCACCCAGGGTGACAGGAGTAACGCACAGACAAAGCACAGGCTCAGGGCTTGGGTTTAGACGAGACACTCTTGCTGGGTCACAACGGAAGAAAGATGTGAAGTGAACTAATGGCAAGGGGGAAGGACCACCACGGGCTTGGTTTCCTTCCTCCTATTTGGAAATCGCTGGGACTGTTTATGGAAACTGTAGGCTTTTCTAAACATCTAATGGTTTTCTGAAATTAAAGTACGATTTTATACTTGTCATATTAAATGAATTTACTTATTTTGAATTTAACATAAGGCATAAGATATTTTGAGATAAATGTCTTCATTTTGAGCATGTATTTCCTTATATTGTGTACCTAGTGTGTGCATTTTGAATGTTTTTCTAATAAAAGATTTAAAGGTTTTAGAAAACAGTGAAGTGACTGAGCCACATAAAGAACACTGAAATGAAGAAATGCAAATGACAAATTATAGGATGAATGGACTGGATTCCAAATCAGAAATTAAACTCTACAAAGACAAATGGAAAAGACAGAGAAGTGCAATTGGAAATGAGAACCAATTAAATAAAAGTATTGAATATGAATTAGCAACGAGCTAAAATTAACATGGGAGAGAAACTGTGGGCACCAAGTGTATTGTGAATATATACACATCAAATACATGTACTAATTTTACAGGAACAATTA
This sequence comes from Rhinolophus sinicus, assembly GCF_057876585.1. Taxonomy (NCBI): domain Eukaryota; kingdom Metazoa; phylum Chordata; class Mammalia; order Chiroptera; family Rhinolophidae; genus Rhinolophus; species Rhinolophus sinicus. The sequence continues at coordinate 5,971,197 of NC_142502.1, read as the reverse complement.
TGAAAGTCTGGTATAAAGGCATATATTTCCGTAGGTACAGCTATTATATTTAAAGATGTAAGAGTCTCATGGGGCTTTTGAGTCTCAGTTTTGTGTCCAGGGTTGTCTGTATTGTCCTCAAGCAATCAATATCTGACCCCACCCTCGCTTGTCATGGAGATTTTCCAGAGGAAATGGTGATCTCAAATGCCATCCTCATGTTCCCCCTATGAAGCAATAGGGTGATGATGAGGCCATAGTAACTTCTCAATAAATGTTGCCCTTCTGCTTGAGAAAATGTTGCTAATGGATCAAAACAAATGATTTTTATAAATTTGATAATGAAACATTTAATATCAGTCATTAAACACATATGTAATTATTATCAGAAAGATATTAAACAGTTACTCTTGATTTCTACTAGCTATATAGAGAAAATTTGCCCACATTTAATCTGATTTAGGGCAATATGGTTTTTTTAAAGTCTTCAAAGTAACAGGAAAGTTTACAGAATCTCCTTATATAGAAAAGTACAAAAATAGGCCAGAAGTAAAAGCACTGAGAAAGATGCTGTCAGGAAATCCTTTGTAGGTTTATAACTCTTTTTGTTGTTGTTGTTGTTGTTAAAATGGCTGTGCTTTGTGACTGCCAATTTTATAGTCTTTCTGTGTCAGTCCTGTTGTGCAAACAGTAATGCCCAGGAAGGACCATCTTCAGACATGAAAGGCAACCGCTATGCCTTTCTGGGGATAATAAACCATAATATCAAAGGCAGGACACTTGGGAAGTGATTACTAAACTTCCCAGGAGTTAAAAACTGCCTCAGCCTCCAGCCTGATGTTTCTTCAGACAACTTGATATGGCATAATTGTCTGGAAAACAAAGCTTGAGCCCTAAGAGAGAACACGTTCAGTCATTGGCAATACTATTGACCTAATTTCATTTCTTCTGGATTATTCACAATAGCGAACAGGTGGAAACAATGTAAATGTCCATCAACAGATGAATGGATAAAGAAAAAAAATGTGGTGCATGCATACCATGAAATATTATTCAGCCATTAAAAAAAGGAAATCCTGGGTGGCTGAATGGCTTAGTTGGTTAGAGCTCAAGCTCTGAACAACAGGGTTGCCAGTTTAATTCCCACATGGACCAGTGAGCTGCACCTTCCACCCTCCACAACTAGATTGAAGACAACGAGTTGCCACTAAACTTTCAGAGGGGCGGTTGGATGGCTCAGGTGTTTAGAGCGCGAGCTCTCAACAACAAGGTTACTGGTTCAATTCCCGCATGGGATGGTGGGCTGTGCCTCCTGCAACTAGAGATTGAAAATGGCGACTGGACTTGGAGCTGAGCTGCGCCCTCCACAACTAGATTGAAGGACAACGACTTGGAGCTGATGGGTCCTGGAGAAACACAGTGTTCCCCAATATTCCCCCAATAAAGTAAAAAAAAGACAGCTTAGTCCCTAAAAAAAAAGAAAAGAAGAAAATCCTGTCACTTGCTACAACATGGGTGAACCGAGAGGACATTATGCTAAGTGAAAAAAGCCAGTCAAATGAGGACAAATACTACATAATTCCACGTACATGAGGAATTGAAGAGGCAGCCAACGTCAGAGGAGTGTAAAGGAGAATGGTGGTTGCCAGGGGCTGGAGGGAAGGGAAAGAGAGCTGCTGTTCAATGGATGTAGAGTTTAGGTCAGGCAAGATGGAAAGTTCTAGAGATCTGCTGGAGAACATGGGGCTTATTGTTAACAATGCCATATCGTACATGTCAAAAATTTTAAGAGGATAGATCTCACGTTATGTGTTATTTGCCATAAAAAACAAACAAACAAATAAAAAACCCAAAACCATACAGTGGATGAATAGATTAAATAAAAATCAACTCTAGCTTCAGGCAAACAAAACAGCATTGATTGAAGCCACTAAGTTTGTGGTACTTTGTGAAACAGCAATACTAACAAATGACTAATTTCCCTGAGAAGGTAGGTCAATTTGGGTAGAAGTTCTTGGCACAGGTGAAGTTTTATTGCTGATGTTTTAAAGCAGTTGGTTCTTTCAGTCGCTATTTCATACACCCCCCAAGCAAATGATAACACACTGAGCGGGACTCGAGGACTAAAGTATTTACACTCTTTGAATTATCTACTGAATTGAACATATTTCAGAGTTTTCCTAAACGTCACGTCTCTTTCCTACGTCACAATCATGACGCACCTAACAGTCTGAACACTGACATCACCAGTATCTCCTTTTCGAGCAGTTGTTTTCATTAAACCCAAGCTTGCAAACAGACTTTCCTTAGAAAAAAAAACTGTCTTTGTAGAATGCGATGTAACTTAAGGAACTACAGAGAAGCAAAAAGGAGGACTTTCAAGTCACCACGGAGTCACCATCCAGTGCCGGTCCCTGCTTTCCTGTTACGGCATGTTCTCTGGTTCTCTTTCCCCTTCTGCATAAGTATTTTGAAAAGTGAGAGCATAACAATCTATTGTGCACCCCTCTTTTGTTCTGTATTTATTTTTCCTTTAAACATATTTTGACTCAATAAATATTTCTTGACCACCTGCTTTATAAAAGTAAGATAACATGTCCTTCACTGGAGTCACGGGAAAAAAGCAAATGCATCTGTTCATTCATTCATTCATTCATTCATTCACTATTTACTGACGTCTAAGCCTGCACAATGTGTGGGGGACATCCAGAGTAAGACAGAACCCGACCCATCAAAGAACTCAGCCTAATGCTGACACATATTCACATGAACACTTTCCAAAATGAAAGAGATTTTGAATCAGACTCCTGCTGAAATCTGGCCTCTGCTGTCTGTAGCTGTATCATCTTGGCAAGTCATTTAACCTCGCCATGCACCTTTACTTGTCTGTGAGATGTAGACTACAGTATGTAGGTACCCGCTGACAGCAGCAAGGTTTAGTAGAGATAATACACATGGGTCTAGACTCTCGGGCTTCCGGTGCTCAGTGGCTAATGGGTTTAGTACGATGTGATCCATTCTGTGATGGGGTCTGATTCTGAGAGGAAGGACTTCCAGCCTGTCATCCACTCCCTCACCAGGAGGCATCCGGGGGCTGGCGCCTGGTCTAACCTCTTTGTCACCCAGGGGTTGCTGGAAGGAAGAGGCCTTTCTCCTGAAAAGCCCTCAGTAGGATACCACTGGGTAAGGGTTACCTGCTGTAACTAGGACCCAGGCTGTACAACACATGGCTTCCTGGAGAAGTCATGTGAGCCATGTCACTTCTCGTGGGTACAGACTAGAGACATTTCATGTTTCCAACGCTTCCTGGTGCAGGAGAAGCTCAGACACCTCATCTATTCTGGACAGAGGGGCATGTCCAGTGTAGGAAGGAAGAATCTGGGGAGCTGCCCTTGTTGCCCCAAGTTTTTCTCTTCACCTGAGGCCTCTGATTGCCTGCACCCTTGACATTGTCTGGAGAAGCTCGGTTATGGGGAAGCTCCCTGGGAGCTCAGTGTACTGCTCTTGGAGGAAGGAATACAATGCAGGAAGAGTTACAGGACATTGGCAGGCAGAAGAAAGAGACAGGAAGGTGAGACAGGCATGGTGTGGGGTGAAAGGCCAAAGTTCAAGCTCCACAGGAAGGGGAGTGGCACCTGGTTAAGAAAGCTGGACTTTACCATGGAGACCAGGGGAAGCCACAGAATGGTTTTAATCAGAGATCACTTGACCAGAATGATAGACCTTAAGAGGGAATAAGGGTGAAGTGATTAGGGTGGGGAGGACCCCTGGGAAGGCTGAGATCCGATGAACAGGGTTTCCAGGCAGGAATCCCTCCCCATTTTCAGGAATTTCTTTTGCTTTCCCATTCCCGAATCCCGAGAAAATTTGGTCAGGAAATTGGGAAAATCGGCTCCTTGAACCCAGTAATACCCGCAATGGGAAATAAACGTACTGCTCACAGTGTATCTCTTAGACATTTTTTCTATTTATCGCTAGGGTTTCCGGGCAGGAATTCCCGCTCGATCTTGGGATTTTTTTTTTGTCTTTTTTTTTTTTTTTTTTTTTGCTTTTCCGTTCCCGAATCCCAAGAAAATTTGGTCAGGAAATTGGGAAAATCAGCTCCTTGAACCCAGGTGGTTGGTAGTATTGGCCGTCACTTTGTGGAAACGATTCATCACGGAGAACAGAAAACAGTATATATCTCAGGATTCGGAAAAGGGAAAGCAAAAAAAGTTTCTGAGAAGGGGTGGGAATTCCCGCCTGGAAACCCTACAGATGAGGGGCAAGAAGTGAACGAACGAAGAGTGTAGGCTGCGGTTGAAAAGGAGGGAAAAGACTAGAAAGACACATAGGAGTATGTAAGACTTTTAAGAAGCTTTAATTTAATAAGGGAGATAAAATGTGGCTAGAAATAACCACAAAAGGAATGCTAAGAATCTTAGACCATATTTTTCAGCTCTTCAATTATGTCAGTTGATAGTGCACATGCTTCAAATACATAAACTCATTAGAAACTTAGACTAACTCTTTGAGGTAAGCTCTGTCATTATCCCCAGTCTATTTATTTTTTTCTTTTTTAAAATTATATTTGTTGGGGTGACATGGGTTACTAAAATGATATAGGGTTCAAGTGCACAATTCTATAATATATCATCTATATATTGCACTGTGTTCTCTGCCCAGAGTCAGTTCTCTTTCCATCACCATACATTTGACCCCCTTCATGCTCTTCTACCCCTTTACCCACTTTAAATATGTAGAAAGTGAGGCCCAGAAAGATTACACAGCTCAGAAGTGGTGGGGTCTTAGACAGTAAACCAAGACAGTCCAGAACCCAAACTCTTAACTTAATATTAGTGTATTCCATAAATATGGTAGAATATCACAGAAGCCATAGGGGAGGCGATACCAAAAAAAAAAAAAGGGAAGTGTTCAGGGCAGGACGTGCTTTCTGGCTAGTTACACGAGGCCGTTCTTGAAGAAATGGACTCCAGTTGCAGAACGCTCCGTATGACACCTGCTTTAGCACAGAGCACCCCATATTATACCTGCTATATCACACATTAAATGTGACCCATTAAGCTATTGTTGTAATTTGGAAAGACCACGCCTCTAAAATAAATAATGGTTTTGGAAAAAAACACACCAAAAAACATTTAACAAGCTCTCCTACCTAAACCTCCCATTTCCTATAGAAACCTGCCTTCTTTGATAGGACTTCAACATCAAAAACAGCAGATGTGGGATTTGATTCCTGTTCAGAGTGAGTTCAAAACTGAGAACAGAAAGCAGATTGTTCTTACAATGCAGCTGATTCCCCATTTTAGATTTTATTATTTAAAGAAATAGCAAAGAAGTATTTATTTCTCTGAAAAGTAACACCAGAGCTTCACTTAAGAACATGGAATAACCTGTTATGAAGCGTGTGTCTCACAGGAATTGAATTTGGGGACAAAGAACCTTTATCAGTTTAAGGTGCTTTCAGGCAAATAGATGATTATAACAGTGGATGCTATAAACGTCCAGGCATGCTTACTTCAAGAACATGTCATTTTTGTCTTTAATGTAACATCGCAAAGGGTCAAGTGTGCCCCTGGGGAATATAGGCACAAAGGACCGCATGTTTAGTGCCACCAGCTGTCACACACAGAGATTCGGGAGACATGTGGGCTTTGGACCCAGTGCCAAGCAGGGTTGGTGGAGAAGTAGTATGAGGTGGGGAGACAGAGGCTGTGGCAGGCGACCCGCAAGGCGTGGTTCCCGTGAACTTTACATTCATCACTGACGGAGTTCCACATCCATCTAACACTTGTGGATGGGTGTCCTAGCAGGCAGACTGGCTGCATCTGCCACTACTCAGCTGGATCCCAGTAAAATCTGTGCAGACCCATATACATATTTCCCTGGCTGCAAATCTGCCTCAGGTCGATCTGGCCAAGTATCTAGATTACAGAATTTAATAAGGTAACTAAGTATTAAGAAAAGGAAAAAAATGTAAGGAAAACCATGGGATATAGGTAAATAATTGTCAGATAAGGTATGGGTTGGGTAAAAGCACCCCCTGAAAACCAGGAGACGCTGCTGGGCCAGGCCCTCTATGTGAGAACTCAGTTGACCTCACTGGGTCTGAATTTTTTTCAATTGGAAATAAAGGGGGGTGCAATTGTTATTTTAAATTAATTTCATTTGTGAACTTTGCAATTTTCGTTTGAATCATAAAAATTAAATAGGTGTAATAGTTATGCACATAACTTAATGTGGAAAGACATCTACACCAGTTGTTTAAATCCTCTCACAAGAGTTCTTTTTACTATTTTTCCAAACTATTGTGTGTGAACGATGTTTGCCCAATGAACAGTATTTATGTAATTTTCCCCATCTCTCTCTCTCCCTTTCTCTTTCTTCTTTCTTTCTTTCTTTCTTTCTTTCTTTCTTTCTTTCTTTCTTTCTTTCTTTCTTTCTTTCTTTCTTTCTTTCTTTCTTTCTTTCCTTTTCTAACTCAAAGACACATGTAACTATCAATGCAGGCTTGGGGTCAGCCTGAGTTAACTAGAATTATCAAACTGAGTTGATATAATTTCTACCCAAAGCAATTTGACATTTCAGCTAAACGGTGTAACCTTTTACTTCTCAAAGTAAACGGTACACTTTCTTTTAAATTCTTTTGAAATATTAAAAATGGCACCTGGACACCTGTGGTTATCTGCATGGACCCTGGAATTGGAGCTATTCGGATGCACTCTGCCTTTGAATTTGAAGGTGTTGTCACTGCCGGCGGTCTTGTTGTGTGTCAGCTATGTCGGTATGGGAGCAGCCCTTTCACGTCCCGAGGCCGCAGACCTGTGTGTGCAGCTCATCACTGCTACCTGCCCTGCCTCCCTTTCCCTTGGACTGCAGGAAAGTTACTTGTGGCTTCTCAGTCTCAGTTTACCCTGGGGAGTCTCTGATCCTCTGGTCGAGGAAGAGAAGCACCGGCCAGCTATGGCTCCTGCAGGCAGCAGCCTCAGTCCCAGGCTCCCGAGCAGTAATTCTGACCTGGCCCTTTTGCAGGATCCAGGAACACATTGTAGAAACTGGATGTGGTGGCGGAATCAACTGCAGGTTTTACCTGTGTCATGAATGGCTGACCCTCCGGCAGGCAGCCTTGCAGTAAGAGAACGGGTGGAACAGTCGGGGCCTAAGCTTCACAGCCAACTAAACGTGGAGGATCATACCAAGACCTGACCCGTAGATCATTCAAGAATAATTTATCAGAACAACAACTTTTGGTGAAACTGTGAAGAGGAACGTCTATGAAAAGCCAGATGCTAAGAGACCACAGGCCTGCGTGATTGAGACACATACCGGGTAGACTATGTTCTGACCTCCAGGGAACAGGTGGATTTCCATGTGCACAAGACTGTCATGCAGTCTCAACTGAACCAGCAATTTAAGGATTTTAAAATACTGATAAGCCCAGATTAGGAATAACTGAGTAAATTACAAATAATTGGTCACTATCCTATAAGTCTAAAATTTACCCCAATACATTTGCTGGTGTGTCCACAGCCATTAGCCTGTTCTCCAGGGTCTACGCTGGAGTCCAAACTTTTGACGTTACCCTTGAGATCATTCAGGAGACTGTCTACTCCAAGAAGCTTAAAAGCATCTGTCAAACAATTAGACAATTTCTCCAACAGCTTGTATTCATGTAAGGGTGACTCAATGAGTTCTTTCAGGGTCATGGCATCTAATCGTTGCTCTGAGGACCTGACTAAAAACCCTTAGAAATGAAGTCTAAAAACGGAAACAATCTGCAAAGGTAACAAACCTTTGAAATGAAAATTCGCAGAGACAGATAAGCAAACGAAAAGGAGCTGACACAGAGGCTGAAGGGGGCTGCCCTACACTGGACCGGGAGCAAAGAACTTTGTGGCAAAATCAGCCTGGAGACAGTGTGTGTGCCTGACTGTATCCCAGCAGGCAGGCTCCTGTCTTTCAAGAGGAAAAGCCATGAGACTCATCTCCGAGGCAGTGCGATCCCTGGAGGGCGGGAGGCCTGCTTGTCTCAGTATCAGTACCCAGCACGTGGCCTGGGCAGTGAGCACCAGGTAATGGATGGAGCATCCGGGACAATGGTCTTACTGTTGCCCAGACGGATTTCTACCTCTTTGCCTTCGGAAGAACATTACTTACACCACCCCAAATTAATAAGAAGTACCCCAAATTATTCCTACGTTTCATCTTCTCTGGTGTGTTGAGTACAACATTCTAGCAATCCTCATGTGTGCCTTGAACGACCTTCCCAGGCTCAACTCAGAAAGCAAGAAGTGGGCGCCATTCCTCAGCAAAGCTCTCACAGATTCCAGAACATGTCACGCTCAAAGGTCCCTAGTCATCAACGTGCTCCTCCCCTTCAGTTTGCTGATGAGAAAATGGAAGGTCTAAGAGATAAAGACGGCAGCCTCCACTGAGCCTCTGGGGTTATGCTGGGCACCTTCACAGCTCGGCTCCAGGAACTGTCACAAGCCCCTGGGAATGCAGCACCAATGACCACATCTGCACAGAGGGAGACACAGCTGGAAGCCACAGCTGGGAGTGCAGACGGAGGGCTTGCGTGCCCTCTGTTTGACAATAAGAGGTCACGGAGCTGGGAGAGAAGTGTCGGGATTTAAAACCAGCCCTGGTTTTGGGGCTTTCCTGCCCTCTCCCCGATCCAGATCACATAGTTTAAGGCTCTAAGATGCACCCCGAGCTTGCGGTGCTTCCACAAGTCCTCATCGCCTGCACAATACAGCCGCTTTCCGGTAAGTTTCAGCTTATTGGTTTCAGTGGCTATTTTTTCACAGACTAGATTTGGCGTGAATGGTCTGGGAAGCGGGATGTTCTGCCCTGTGCTCTGGCCCTGCTGCACTGCTTTCTAGCTTATTCCGTAATCATAACCATCTCTGAAGCAACACAGAGGTCATGCCGCCCCTTCTCGCCCACCCCCACTAGCGTGTGAGCCCCTCAGAGGCAGGGCCTCGGGCCACTCGTGTTCCCTAGAACAGCGCCGGTGCCCAGTGCCCAGTGAACGTCTGCTCAGAATGTGATCATGGGATGGAGCTCGGTGGGGGGTGGCTGCCACGTGGTGTGAAGGGAGAGGTTCACGTAAGGTCAAGTTTGGCTCTTCATTCTCTGTTTTTTGACTTTTCGGTTAAACAATGTTGACATTCCAACTGGCTTGCATACATATGTGAGGAGGTATAACCAACAATATAATTCTGAGTTGAATACATTCTAGGCAATAATTCTAACAAAATAAGGCATTGGGAAGTCTGGTATACCCGGCTGCAGGTTTGCCCCATAAGTAAATGTATATAAAATTTACGTGCGTGTATTTCTTAGTGGTGTATCTTTGCTATGAAGAAGCAGTTACCAAACTATGTTCCATAGAGCCCTGGAGTTTTGCTCCTGACCTAAGAGGCCTTGGAGCGGGTGACAGGGAGGGGTCCTGGGCAGCCCACCCTCATTCTCCGGGCACAGCCACTGTGGTATATGTGGTATCTGCTTTAGAGTTCAGATGCAAGCGCAGTTACATATTTTTTTTATCTATCTATCTATCTATCTATCTATCTATCTATCTATCTATCTATCTTTTTGTCTATCTATCAGCAAATTATATATGTGTATATAATTTGTTTTTTGAAAACCACTCTAAATATTCACTCAATAACTCAGCTAACTGCACTTTGTTAATTATTATCTTTATTTTTTACAAGCTGGGTATAATAAGGCTCAAATTGTAAAACTCATAAAAAGTATTTTGTATCTGACTTTCATATTTCCACAGCAAAGTTTCCAAATAACCATACCTGAGCTAATGGCTTGCGTGGTAGGTGCAAAAATTTGCCCTGGATTGAACCACACTGTGAATTAGCACAAAATTTTAAAACCCATGACAGTGAGAGGCAGTGTTAGATGGAGCACAGAGAAGCAATAGGGCCCATGTGTGTAACAAAACCACAATTTATAAAGTGTCTGCTAGGAAATCTGCGCCAGCTTTGCAGACCTGATTTCCAGTTCTCATTGTTCACTAGGAAATATATTACTGAATTAGTAATAATATTAATATTCCTAATATTAGGAAATGATGACCAAGACTCACATGGACGAGGCCACAGAGCCGGGAAATCCCCAAATGGCATCTAATCCTGGTCTTTCCATCACCACCCTGAGGCTCCCAGCTTCGAGAATGATGTGTGGGCCAACGTGATGTCCCATAAAGGTTTGTGAAGTGACCAAATGAAGTACAAGTCCAAGAAGGTACCTTCCACAGGACATCCTAGTTCAGGTTTGAACAAATCCAGTCGATGGCATTTGCAATCGCTTTCTGAGTGACAGTGACAGTGATAAGGGCAGCAGCTCATAGGCACTGAATGCTGACCTCATGCCAGACGCGACCCTAAGCCCCTCATACAGTCTGAGTGGCCCTACGAGGCAGACATTCGTATTATGCTCACTTGACAGGTGAGAAAACCAAGGCCCAGAAGGGTGTGCCCTGGATGAGGAACAACACCGAGAAAAACTTTTCATCTTGAAGGCCGTAATGATTGTTTACTCAAAGTTTTGTGTTTTAATAAATTGAGTAGGTCTTGTCTTCTAGGGCTTTTTTTCAGATAAAGTACTAGTAGACTTAATTCCTCAAAATAATAACAATCTACCCTTCTTTTCCATAAACCATGGCAGTAAAGTTACAGAAACACACATACGTATTTTCACACATGGATACGGAAGGATGCTACAAATAAGGAAGGAGTCTGAGAGTGGAACTGCTAGTGAAATGAGGACAGAGAGAAAATATGGGGGTTCTTGGGAGGGAAACAGGTTTAGATCTTGGGTTGGGTAAATCTTGAAATCCGTAACCCAGGTTGCAGCAAAGGCAGTATGCAATTACCACCCTTTAATTACTCAAAGGCTATGCTATGGGAACGGGACCTGCAACACACCGGACTTTCCAAGCAAGAGGGCTCGGGCGTGAGGGGGGGAGGGGCAAGGAGAGCACTGCAGGTCAGCTCAGGGATGAGCTAATGTCTCACGTTTCTATACAAGCCTGATGGGAAGCACCGTGATCATTCCTTTCCAGTCAATTAGACATAAGCATGACTGTTGCTGCCTCGTGTGGATTCAGTTAGGATTGTAATAGGATTAAGAGAAGGACAAAGGGTTTGAAAATGTCGCTGTGTCTGTGCATGAGAGCAAGGCAGACCCAGAGCTCCTGCTCTCGCCTCAAGCAGAGCCTCGGGGGACCCTTCCTGTGGGGGCCTCTTCCAGGAGGGAAGAAAGATTTCCCACAGGAGAGCCCCGACTTCCCCCGGACAGGGCATTCTGGAGCTGAACGCAAAGGCAGAAACTTGCATTCATGAAGAAGCGACTAAGACCCAGGCATGTCTCCCTGTTGTCACAATTCTCTCTGTGAACTAGACATTATTCATCTCATTTTACTGATGAAATAACACAGTGAGAGACCAAGGAATTTCCTGACGTGGTACTGAGATTCAAAACCAAGTCTCTTTGTGAGCAAAACCCAGGACCTCTTCACAGCGCACACCTACGTGTGTGAGTGCCGTGCTGGAGGGCTCACGCAGGGCTTCCCTAAGAGCAGAACCGCCAGCGCCCCGTCTACGACGGCCCTGAAACCTAGTTATGGGGCAGAAGAGACCTCTGGGCAAGGCCAGTCCTTGTTTTATAACTAGGTGGTAATTAGCTGGGTCTGTGACGAGATTCTTCCCAAGCCTAACACTCAAACACACAGAGAGAAGAGAACACGAGGGGAAAGGCAGGGAGACAGGCATGGAGAGAGATCAACAGTGAGGCAAGAAAGTGGCAACTGGTGGGTAAAAGCAATTTACAGTGTACGTGTGCGTGTGTGTGTAAAATACTGACGCTGCAGAAGTGACTCCTTTAACGACGATCTTATCCATAAATACAACTCGAAGCCTCCAGTTTTATACTGAGCTGTCAGCTCATTTTCATATTATTGTAGAAACATTGTCACTTGATGTGGCAGCGTGGATCAAACATGACTGAGGGCTTCCTCTGTGTACAGCACTGGCAGAATACACACGTCTGTTGAGTCAATGGGCGTTTTATTGAACATGTACTGTGTGCTGGGCTCTAAAGATTCAAGCATATGAAAAAAACAAGGTCCCTGTCCTGTAAGAGCCTGCTGCTTGGAACGGATGAAGAAACACTGTGACGAGAAGAAACTGCCATCAATTTCCCATTCCCCTCTTCTGAGATTTCTGTAACAGAGGTGATGAGAGTTACAACCACGTTCGATGGCTACTGCTTACCTAAAGAGAAACTAAAGAGACATCAGCCTGAATTCACATCAAGAAAACGCAATTGCAGTGATATGAGGTTCTTCTCATCATCATATTGATGACTAAAAGAAATCGCAGAGAGAGAGAGGTAGAGATAGATAGAGATAGAATGAGAGAAAGACAGAGAGAGAGGGAGAGAGAGGATGGAAGGGACTGATATGATGACAACCCATCCACTTCAGAGTTGACTCATGAACCGTCACAGTTTATGGAGCCGCGTGACATTCTGTTTGGCTGCCAAGTATTAATTGAAACAATTAACTGCAGAAAACACGTGGGCACAACAATATTAACAGCGCATAATCCTTTCTAGTTAAGAGTTCCTTACTGGATTACTGCAGAAAAGCTCCGCAGTTCTAATTACCTGTGGAAGTCCCACAAGGTTACTGCAAAACATGGTAATTAGATGGTTGTAATATAAGGTGTTAGCAGGGGATTGAGGATTTGCTCTAAGTACCACGGCGTTTTCATGGCTATTTACTGAGCAGAGCACCAGAATTTAATGGAATTTGGTGGAATTCTCCAGTGACTGTTGTGAGCACGTAGCTGACAGAAACGTGTCTTAATGTGCGTTTCCTGAGTTTTGTGGACGTGCTGAACATGGAGTCCTGAACTGACATACGGACAGAATCAAACCTGAGAGAGGCCGATATGTGGCTTTCTCCTCGGGGCGTATCGTCCTGGTCCTGGCGAGGGGTTTCATTCAGGGGCATTACCCAGCCTGAGGTCAGGTCTTGACGAGGCAGGACGCGGAATTGCAGAGGAAACGGCACAGAGCTGCCCTCAACCTGAGACCCACTTATGTGGCCCAGTCCCCTCTTACAACAGACGCAGGGCACTGTGACACGTTTCGTAAGGTTTGAGGATGGATCTACAACCCACGCATGCTCGGAGAGAGAGACTGCATATATTGCAGTGATTGGCACAATATATTTCTTCAAAATTGTTGTAAATATAAAAATGTATCAGTGGAGTGATACATTTCTTTACTTGTTGCCAATCCCAAATCACCCTCTTATATTTCTTTGTCTATGTACTCGAGGGTTTACATAAAAATGAAACTCAGACTGTAAGGTTCCCTCGGCTCCCAGAGCACAGGGCATAAATGTAATCTAAAGAAAATGTTGGCATGAGGTTTTTATCCATGCTTTCATCTGTGCTCAGGAAACGGCTCGTCCTCCCGAGGGCTTGGTCAGCTGCCCACGCCAGCAGGCAGGAGCCGGCTACACCGGTCCCTGGAGGAAGGAACACGGCGGCCGCCTGCGTCTTGGTCCACACAGGGGCAGTGCTGGGGCCCTTTGAGAGTGGCATTAATTAAGAGTCGGCTCCCTTCCGCAGGTAGCTTTAATGAGGCAAAAGTGAAAAGGGGCTGCCAGGAAGGCAGGGCTGCCAAGTGTCTGGAGCCGCTGCCACTGCTTCTCTGGGGCTCTCACCTCTAACACCACTTCCCTTATGCTTCAGCTACTGAGGGCTCAATGCCTCCTTTCAGAAGGTGAAGCTGCTCTGCCTAAGAGCCTTTTAGTCACAGGCTTTATGTGAAACTTGGTGGTCTTCCTTGTACCTGATGTAAATGCCACCAGGCACGAAAAGGTGACCAGGAGAACGAAGCAAACACCCAGCCTGAGGCAGCTGGGAGGCATTTCCACTGGGGCAGATAGATGGAGGGTCTGGCAGGACCACGGAGAGAGTGTCCTGGCTCTTGTTCAATAGCTGACCCTTAGCATCAGCTATTCGGGAGCAGGGAGCTGGCCGCGTGACCCTGATTCTGCACCTAACCTGGCCGGTCTCTCTGCTCGTGGCCACAGTGCACACCCCACCTCGAGGGCACAGCTTGTTTCTCTGACAACTGCAGCATCTGGGAAGCCAGGTGCCACGCCACACCAGTCTCTGGAAACCACACAACAAGCAAAGTGCTGAGTATGTATGTATGCATTATGTATCCACGCATGTACGTATGTATGCATACGTGTATATGATGAGATACCATTTATGCATACATATGTAATTACACCTCATTTGTCTATGTTAAATTGTATTATACATCAGTTTAGTGCTTTCAGGGAAGAAGGAAAGTATTATTTACAGGATGGGTTTCTAAGTAGAACAGGTGATTCCTACTATATTTTAATGCCTTAAAACTTTCACTAAGTCTTCAACTCCAGCAATTTAAGTTTTATCAAGGTGTCCTGGGTTTTGCTGCTTTCCTTCACCTGTACCTCTTGCTGTCATGAAGGAAAAGAAAATCCCTTCCTTGGAGGGCTCTGGAATGGTCTAGATTCCTTTGAGGAGAAGCAGCACTGGATTGGGGGGCATTTGTGGAGAAAAGGGGTAAGACTCTCTGACCCCAGAGCCCCAGGCTGACCCAGTTTGGATCTAGCCTCCTCTGGTAAACCTCCCTCACCTCAACAATGTGTGCAGTTAGATCTACAGAGCACCTGTGTACTCAGTTGTTCCCTCTTCACCATCCATTCTGTCTCCGTTCACTTCCTTCACCTTTCACCTACAAGAACTGGAAATCAGAATGCTTTGAAAAACAACAAAAAGGCCACTGTTGTCTCATATGTATATGAAATGCTGAATTTATATTCTGTGTGTGCATTCCCTTAGGTTATGATACATAATTCCTTTCTATAAACATAGGTATAGCTTGGTTAAAGAAATAAAATTTGACTGGAATATTTAAATTAATAGGACATTAATGAAAATAGCACAAGTATAAGTCATACACACACACACACACACACACACATTTAATTCTGACAAAATTGTTTTGTCTTCTGACTTATAAAACCTGGAAGCCCATTCTAATTCTTATTACATAGACATATGAGAGTTTTTATGTCTTAGCAAAATATGGGCTGTAATTTAATTGACTTAACAACACTACTGCATAACACATTTATACCCCAGGGAAATTTCTTTTTCATGCTTTCCATTGGAACTTCTAATTGACTTCTATTTCTGAATAACTGTTGAACCTAATAAGTTGGAAGAAGGGCTGGTGATTTCAAATAGCCATAAAGGAGGCATCAACCCCTTCTTACCCCTCCCTGCCAAATCCATGAGTTAAAAAGTCAGTAGTTTATTTTAAAAGTCAGTATTGAAAAATCTGTCCTTTGAATTGCTTTAATAGCTGAATCAAGAAGTCTGTGTGACCATCATGATGTAAGAAGATTAAGGTCTGGTTACACCAAATATGAATCATGTTAGTTAGTCACTCTAAGGGGATGCACTGTGTCCCACTAGTCACAGAGACACCAATACGGAGAAGACGCACAGCAGGCAAGAAGTTCAGATGAGCTTGTATGTGACATTGCCTCTCTCCGGTTGGGTGCATTTGGTTTGACATGAACCTGGGATCTCCCTAAACATCCTATGCATTATTTTTCATTTCACTGGAGATGAGTTATCAATGTCACAAATAATACATATTGGTGAACTGTGTAAAACAAAGTTCAATTTACAAACAATATAAAACATGTAGTTTTAGAATAAGTGTCATTTACAGACACCTATTTTCTCGCCCAAATCGTAAAATTCCCCTCTTCTGGCCAATACCTACAAGGACAAGGTGAGTAAACAGGTAAGAGCTCTTCAGGTAAGACCGCTTTTCTGTTTGGTTTCCTCCAAGGGAGAGACAGAGATGACGGACCCTCGGATCCATCACCATCCATTAGCCAGCTAAACACCCTGGTTCACGCGATGCCTATCATTTATTAATGTCTTCCCATTTCTGAAATCTAAATAATAGCTGTGGTTGTTATCTAGCATTAAATCCCTACCACATTATAAATTTACGATGACCTGTCAATTTCATGCTGATCTTTAAGTTTTAAAATATGTTAATGTTTTTAAAAGTGCGTGAGACCATAAACAAAATTATACAGTCATAAAATAAGTTAAGAATTATAGCAGCCTCCACACCAAGGGCCAGATTCCACCTTCTATGTCTTTGTATTAAGTAACCCAACTGATAATTTACTGTGCCCGAGATGTGTCTGCAGACACAGCGATCGAGCCGAGCATTCCATTGTGACCAAGATGACATTGCTCCTGCCTCCTGAGAGACGGCCTCAAATAAACTAACATGTGACTGAGTAATTGCAAATGACAACAGGGAGCACAGAAAAAGCACACACAGGGCGAGGGAGCTGAGGCAGGCGCCGGGCTTATATGATGTCTGATTTAACGACGACCTTTAAGGGGGGAAGTATCACGTAAACCATATGCCACAGAAGTCACATCACGTAAGGGGAATGGTGTCCCTGGGCGATGGCCGGGACCGTATAGAGTCCCAGACCAGAACAACAGGCTAAAAGGCAGAGGGTACAGGTTAGTCCACTGGGCCTGGCGGGAGGGTTCAGCTGCCCGGGGCAGCTCCAGGAGGGTGAGGAGGCGGGTGTTTGTTGGGGACAGGGGGTGGCAGGTGCAGGGCAGTGGGGCTGTGGTGGCGGCGGCTGGGCGGTCAGCCTGGAGGGTCGTGAGGCCCCTGCGAGGAATGGGCGTGCTGGACTCAAGCACTGTGCTCCCACCCTGAGGCCACTGCTGCTGCAGATTCCTTCCCCTTCTCCTTTCGGGCTCTCGTCACCGTTGGTGCCAAGCTGACAAATATGGGTTAGAGAATTTCACAACATTCCTTACATCTAGTTCACATATTTTAGACTCTCAAATTCTTATTTGAAATAAAAATACAACTGTCTCAACATTAGATCATGAGGTTTACCCTGCTGCACGTGGCAGAATCCCTTTCGGAGACCTTAGGAAGCTTTGGAACATCTCCCCAAACCAGGGTGACAATGGTCACACCTTCTCAGGGGAGCTGAGCACTGAAAATGGTTTTCTTTTTTTCTTTTCCTTTGGGATACAGCTGATACAGTCCCAAACACATAAGTATTTTATTGGTCACTTTCCCTGACTTACATGTTTTATTCAATGATAATATTGAGCACCTACAGCGTGTGAAGATTTTCTCGAGGGGCTGAGCGTACAGTGACCACAAGAGTGCCCGATTTCTTGTCACCAGGGAACTTACATCCTGGAGGGAGGTTATATTATTATCATCTCTGCTCTCTGAAAAAAACCTTCATAGGCAGCACATCCTTTCAAAATATAGCACCATGTGACATTGGTAGGAGGGAAACTAAACAATAAAGACGAGGAATGCAAAAAGAGAGCCACACAATATCTGTCATTCTTCTTGGTGACCTATCATATGACAGTAATACTCATCACTCGTACTTCTGAAATTGTTGGAAAGATCCGATAACCATTACCACAAAGGGGGCTGGATTAGAGTATGGAAGAATAATGCATCTATATTCCCATCATGTGAAAAAATAAATACGTATTACACTCCTAACAGACAGTGGGTTATGGGTAGTGTGTGTGTGTGTGTGTGTGTGTGTGTATTAGGTTGGTGCAAAAGTAATTGTGATTTTTGTAATTATTTTTAACCTTTTAAACCGCAATTACTTTTGTACCAACCATATATATATATATATATATATATATATATATATATGGAAACATGTACTTAAAACAATACCTTACTTATGGTAAGCAGTATTTAAGTGATTGCTATTATTATAATGCAAAAATATTTTATTGATGTCATTATGAAACACATTACAAAAATGAATACTAGACAAACACTATTCATAACAATTCAAAGTGAAGCCACTGGAAGTAAAACAATGTTTCTATTCTCCAGCATTTCATCACTTAACATTCTATGAATCAGGACTTAAGGGCATCATTGGCAGTCTGTCCTCTCGGCCACCGGTTCACAGAGAGTATGTTATAAAGCAGGTGAACAGGAACAAACTTCCCCCCCAGAGGTCATCAGAACTGGCGGTGCCCTCTGTTCCAACAGATGGTGGCCATGTCTTGTTAGACAAAATGCTGGGGACTTTTAAGTGTGAGCCTTGAGAAAGGACTCATCAGCCACGGAAAATGAATAATCGGCTGGGGCGCAACTGATAAATGAAGAAATCAAAGTGATGAAAAATGAGATTGATTAAAGGCAAAGTGACAGAAAAGCTAATGGCTATTACTTAGAAATCATAGTTCATGCAAATTAAAATAAACATTGTATTAAAGAAAACTCTCTATCCGTTTTTAATTTTTATTGCTTACTATTCTCCAAATTATTCTTTATTTAGAACATTTTTGCAATATGCAAGACCAAAAGTGCTGCCTTGTTTTCTTTTTTCTTTTTTTTCCTTTCTTTTTCTTTTTGGAACTGACCTCCATATCCTGTGTGGCAAAGTGAAGTTAGTATTGAACTAAAGATCAAAGGATATGGAAACAAGGCTGAGGCCCCTCAATTAAAAAAACAGGAACCTAGAACAGCCCAGACAACTTGGCAAAGGCAGGACAGAGTTGAAGGATAAACACTTCCTGCTTTCAGTAATTATTAGAAATAGACATTCATCAAGACAGTGTGCTGTCGGCATACAGACAGACACACGGATGGCTGGAAAAGAACGGGAGCATAGAAATAGATCCTCATGTTTAAGGCCAGCTGAGTTTTGACAAAGGTTAAAAGTTAATTTGGTGGAAAAAGAATGGTGTATAAACAATGAGATATCCATATGAAAAAAAATGAATTTTCATACTTTCCATCATACACAAGAGATAACTCAAACTAGATCAGTGGTTTAATATAAAACCTAAAACAAACTTCTAGAAGAAAACATGAGGAAACCTTTGTGACATTTGGTTAGGCAAAGATTTCTTAGATATGACACACAGAGCATGATCCACAAAAGAATCAACTAATAAATTGGATTTCATCAAAATTAAAAACTCTGTTCTCTGAAAGACACTGTTAAGAAAATGAAATGATAAGGCACAGAAGGGAGGCAATAATTGCAAATCATATGTCTGCTAATATACTGGCATTCAGAAAATATAAAGAACTCTCAAATTTTTATAATATGGAAACAATCACATTTTTTTAAATGGGCAAAAGATTTGAACAAATAGTCCATCACAGAAGATACAAGAATGGCAAATCAGCACATGAAAAGATGCTCAAAATCATTAGTCATCAGGGAAATGCAACTTAAGATCATGGTAAGACACAGCTACACACATAGCAGAACATCAAAATGTAAAAGACTAGACACATCTGATTACTCTGTAAGTTATATTAATGCTGTGCACCTGAAACTAATACAATATTGAATGTCAACTGTATTTGAAATGAAAAATGACTCATCATGTCAAATGCTGAAGAGCATATGGAGCAACTGGAACCCTCCTCCATTCTTGATGGGAATGCAAAAGGTACAATCACCTTTGAAAAGAGTTTTGCAGTTTCATAAAAAAGAAACTCCTAAAAATACAATCAAGTCATTTAACTTCTAGGTACTTACACAACAGAAAGAGAAACATACATACTTATAAAATCTTGCATAAACTTTCATCGCAGCCTTGTTTGTAATAACCGGAAACTGGAAATAACCCAAATGTTCATGAACAGTTGGATGGATAAGCAAATTGTGGCTATATACATCCAACAGAATACAATTCAGCACCAGAAAGGAATGAACTTCTGATACATACAGCAAATTACCCTTCTAATTAACTCAGGCCCCTTTAGAAAAGAATCCTTCCAATCAGAGATCAGGACGCCAGAGCTCAGAAAAGTGGAATAACTTGCCTGAGGTCACACAGGTAGCAAGAACTGAAATTCAGTCTCAGATCTGGGTATAAAATCTGTCTTCTCCTCCCACAATATCATAGCCACTTGCCTTAACCTTTCTGGGCCTCAGTTTCCTCATCTATAAAATATTCAAGTGGGTAAAATAATCTCCAAGGAAGATATCAAATCTAGTTCTAGGAGTCTATATGAAGCAAACTGATTTCATGTATAATTTCATTCATTTAAAAACATCTCTCATTTCAGAAGACACCAAAAGCCTTCAAAACATACAATTAGCATAGCAAACATTTGGGTGTTCGAGCCAATGGCTCCTCTGGGTATAACTGATGCCCAGATTCCCGCTGGCACTATCTTCACCAGGAAGGACCCTGCGAGAATTTCTGTGACCATCCATTGCAATGTGTTTGGTGGAAAACTTGGCCCTTATGGTAAAAATGAAGGTGCTTTTCTGAATGCTTCAGAAGGCACTAGAATGCCATTAGAAATGAGACATTACTGGGACGACTGTGTCCCATTTCCATTACTAATAACCGTGACTCACCCTCAGAATTCCTAAGACGCGAACCTTTCCAATAAAACAATATAGACTTTCATCACCTGCCAGATTTAGGTAACATTGATTTCTTCTTCTTTTTTTTATTCCACATGCTTTCTATGCCAATGATATATGTCATATTTCAATTATCTTTTTTTCTAGTCACTGACTCCGATACATTCAATGGCTTCATCCCCATATGCTGCTTTTCCATCGTTCAGCTGATGTGTCCTTATTTGTAGAGTTAATGGTCACACACCTCAGGCCATGTTTCTCAACTATCAAGTGTGTTTTGGGTTCCCTGGATATAGAAAATATAGAGCTAAGCATAAAACTGGGTTCAGCTTTCTCAAGTGCGACCAATTAGTTGACACAACTGATAGCTCACTAACATGAAAGAAGATTTGTGATGAAATTGAAGGATGTGTGTACTTTCAGTGACCAGGCGTAACGGCATGAATGTAACTGATTGACCCACAAATCATGTTTGTCAATCAAATGGCTCTTTGTCTTTCTTATCTAGAAATATACTCTTTTAACACATAGCTCACTCTTAAAAAAAAAAAAAAATCCTGTGGTCATAATGTCAATTGCTAACTTTATTTTCTGTTTACATCATCCACTTATGAATGCCCTTTTCCTCTATTTAATTAGTTAGTGTCACTCACACTTTAATTGGTAACAGTGTAAGACTGAGCTCAATTTGAAAATGATGCCACCATGTCACACCAAGCCACATCCATCTTGTAAGTACACACCACAGCCTGAGCACAGCTAAACAACACCCAAACGTATGTCCGTATGCTGGAGTTGGAGTCTTACATCTTTATTTTAATGATAATGATATATTAAATAAAAAGAACATCTTTAAATATGAGAACGATCTCCCCCGCCCCTCAAATTCAGTTCTAATACCTTCACTTCAGCATAACCAAGACTCAGTGCAAAAGAATAGTGAAATCTAGTAAAACTTTGACTAGTAACTCCTCATTGGATGTATCACTGGCAAGTAGTTTCTTCCATTCAGTAGGATGTCTTTTCGCTTTGTTGATGGTTTTCTTTGCTGTGCAAAAACTTTTTAATGTGATGTAGTCCCATTGCTTAATTTTCTTTTTGTTTCCCTTGTCTGAGGAGGTATATCAGAAAAAAATATTACTAAGGGAAATGTCAGAGAGTTTGCTGCCTATGTGTTTCTTCTAGGAGCCACTATGGAAAACAGTCCGGAGGTTCCTCAAAAAATAGAACTACCATATGACCCAGCAATTTCACTTCTGGGTATTTATCTGAAGAAATGACATTTCTAACATTTCTAACTTGAAATGTTACATGCACCCCTACGTTCATCTCAGCATTACTTACAGTAGCCAAGATATGGAAGCACCTAGTGTCCATCAATAGACAATCGAATAAAGAATAGGAGGCGCATATATACAGTGGAATATTACTTGTCATAAAAAGAAGGAAATCTTATTATTTGCAAGAACATGGATGGACCAAGAGGGTACTGTGCTAAGTGAAGTAAATCAGACAGAGAAAGACAAATACCATATGATCTCACCTATATGTGGCATCTAAAGAACACAATAAATGAACAAATAAAACAGAAAGAGACTCATAGATACAGAAAACAAATTGATGGTTGCCAGACTGGAGGGGAGATGGGGGCTGGGTGAAAAAGGCAAAGGGACTAAGAAGTACAAATTGGCAGTTACAAAATGGTCTTTGGGATGTAAAGTACAGCATAAGGAAAATAGTCAATGATATGGTAATAACTATGTATAGTGCCAGGTGGGTACTAGACTAGTCCGGGGAATCACTGCATAAATTACATACATGTCTAATCACTATGCTGTACACATGAAACTAATATAAAATAATATTAAATAAAAAATAAAAATAATAAAGAAGAAAAATTAATATAAAGAACCATTATGTTGCAACAAAATATAGCAGGTATTTGCTTCTAGTAAATCAGTAATTCATTGTTATATTTTTGGGGTCTGTTTCCAAACAAGACTGGAAGCCCCCTGAAGAAAGAAAGTATGTCTTTTGTCTGTTTCATTTCTCTTACTAGCACTGTGCACTGATCTGAGGAATAATCCAGTCTGTGGATGGCTGGATGGCTGGATGGATGAACGGATTCATACCCCGTAGCACAAAGTAACAGGAGACCTTGTAGAGCGTTACAAAATGTTCTCATGCCAAATGACCATCATCAAATTACCAGATGTGTAAGTTAAAATCAGCAATTTCTAACAGCTGGTAACATCAAGATATACAAGGGGACCAAGAGTAAAGCAGATCAGAAGACGTACTTTTTAAATGTACAGAATTTTAAACTGGTACAACCTGTTTAAACTGGCAGAACCATCAGCCCAATGTCCTAAATTTACAAGTGAGGAAAGTATTCTGGATGGTGAAGGAAGGAACCAAGTTCCCCCCGAGAACTAAAGACAGAGCTATAACCAGAAATCAGAGGTGCTGTCCTCTTCAGTGCACGGCCTAGATGACCTCTGCAATTCAACTGATGCCTGCTTTTCCTGAGGAAAGGGGCAAAAGGAGGATTCAAAGAAAGAAGATACGAAGGTTGTATTCTTACAATTTACTTGGAGTCATAAGAACAATTTCTATCATGTAATTAGGTAGGGATTGTGGAGTGGAACAGGATGGCATCTTTAGGACTTGACATTGGACCTAAGGGGTCCACCAAGTAGAGAACACACCGAGGTCTGTGGGGTTATAGAGGGAAGTGGGCAGACAATTCACACATGGGGCATAGATATTCTCCAGGTGAGGATTCAGAAGCAAACTAGTGCTGCTAACCTAGGCTGCTGTGAGAGCTGAGGAGAGAGGGACGCAGGCAGTCAGGAAAGACTTCTCTGCGGACGTGATACTGGACTTCAGAAGCAGTGTGAAGTCATAGTGGGCTCGGTCAGGACAATGACGTGAGGAACATGGAATTTCGATTAGTGCAAAGAAGGGAGCAAATAGATGATAGTGGGACCTGGGAACAAGGAGGTCGGTTTTGAGATTCCTGCAGAATTAAGGAATGAAGTAAGGTATGCATGTTGATAGCTACAAAGCTGGGACAGACGTGAACAAAAAAGACAAAAGCATCAGAAATACAACTAAGAAAAAAACCAAAATATTTAAGTTTGGGTATTTTAATTAACAAGTTATATTCAAGCTATTAATGAGGAAATTTCAGACTATTTGATGTCCTGCTGTACACTAGAAATTTCTATGATGGTGAAATGTTCTATATCTGCTCTAATACGGTAACTACCAGACATATTTAAAATGTTTTATGATCACGAGAAACTGAGTTTTAATTTTGTATAATTTTAATGGATGCAAATTTAGATGTAAATAACCACATATGACCAGTGGCTAGCTATTAGACTGTGCAGGTAACATATTCAGTTTACCATCGAGCAATGTAATAAATGCCTAAAGAAAAGGAATAAAATTCTATAAGTTGTATGTTCTATATTGTTACACTCTTGCTGTATATTTGCTATTTTCTAGACCACAGCTTTCTGTCATTTTGGCACCAAGAAATTCTATTACTATTTCCAAATGCAACTTTTTATTTGCCTAGTTGTGCAAAATTCTAGAAAGGATTTGAGACATGGACAGAAATAAAATAAGCTTAAAGTAGATAAACAAACAAAGAAACAAACAACTGGAGAGAACATGTAATAGTAAGAGACCGCTAAGGACAAAGCTTGAGGGCAGCACACAAAAATACTTGCCCCCAAATGTGACAGTTGCTGAAGGTCTGCTTTGGAAGCTGCCTTGTGGCCAGAACAGAGAAATGCCATGAGCTCTAACAGCTATATGATGCACAGCATAGAAAGCACACGTCATCAGGAGAACCAATGACTTTCCTGGACTAGAGTTTGAATATCTTTGACCGAATCAAAGGAGTCATCTGACCAAGTCACGTGACTCTGAGCTTCTGACCTAAGAAGGATGGCTTGCTCCTGACCTGGAGCTGGAGAAGCAGAGGTCACTGGTTCATAGCAAGGGTGGAAGGAAGCTGACCAGGAGAGGGGACGAGGGTGTTTGGAGACAAAGAAGGAGACTTTACCACTCTTGTTCCTGGGCAACAGGCGACGTCCCCACACGTAATAATGACCTCCTCGCTTCTTATGCCAGCTTCAGTGGGCTTGTTCTGTCACCTACAAGGATCTCAGTGCAGAAAGAAGTTTCTTCCACGAGCTGACACTGTGCTAGAGCGCATGATCCCTAATGGTGTCCCGACAAGAAATTCTGCATTTGTTTCCGCATCGCCCTTCACTGTGATCTGAGAGGCATGACACTAACGCTGACTCGGCAAAAGTAATTCACAGAATTCCATTTCATTAGCACTCTCACTGGCCCCTTTCTCCCCCACAAAGTGAAAAATGAAATATTGCCCACATTACACTGACTAAAAATTAATTTTCTGTTTGTTTTTAGGATTCCATGAAACAATTATTCATGAGCATTTGCAAGGTAGAATCTGAATTGAAGATCACTGTGAAACCTCTGGATAAAACAGCATTCATCGCCAATTCATCTTAATGATACGCGCGCATAAAAAGCACTGACAATGTGTGTCTGTTTTTCACAGGTGTTTTGTTATAATTCTCGTCCATCCTGTGCTGAAGCTGGAAACGAAAACCTCCAACACCTCCCTCGTGCCCTCCCTCCTTCCACAGCAAGTCCATCATCAAGTCTTGTCAACACAACTTCCAAATAACTCCAGAACCGTCCGTGTCCTCCCAGGTCCCCTGGCAACAGCACCAGCACCCATCAGGGCCAAGCTGGTGCACAGCTAGGCTGTGTACTCTATCCACGCCTTGCTGGCCTCCCCGTCACTCTTGTCCCTTTGCCCTCAGTCTCTGTTCTCTTGCTGCAGTGATAACATGGACTTCTTCTGATCATGTCTCTTCTCCTGTTTTAAGCTTCAAGAGTTTCAACTTCTCCTGGGGTATTCACAGAAAGACGAAAGTCTTTACCGCAAACGCAGGTGCAGGCTGGCTCAGCCCTGACCACCTTTCTGGTCTCTTCTCACTCTGATCCAGCCACTCTACTCTGCTTTCGATTCCTGAAACCTGGTTTGTTCCCTCCAGTCTCCAGGCTTGATCTCAGAACCTGGAGAGCGCTTTGTCAGCGCGCTTTTTCGCTACCTGACCCCACTTGTATTTCTTCTACCTCTGATCTAAGTCAGTAATTATTACAGCTGCAGGGTTTTTGATGACTGTCTGTAATCCCCATTGAACTGCAATCTGCATGGGGGTCACGAGTTTATCTATTCTGCAAACTATCTGCATCTCTTATAAATCAAATAGAGCCTGGAATGTGGCAGACACGCCTTTCTATGAAACGGCCATGATGATAAGATCTGCTTTAGCTGCTCTTCTAAGGGGACGCTTCATAAAAAGTAGAGTGCTGTACAAAAGCCTTTGTTTTTAACCAAATCATTCGATAAGATGCCACATTCAATGAATTCCTTAAAAATGTGACCACGAATATATATATTTTTAAAGTAAGGTCTACTTCCAAGTTAAGAGAAAATTATTTTAAACTATTTGTATAACTTTTTAAAAATGCAGTAATTAAGTTAACCATTTCCACATGAAATAAAAACAGCAAACTTATTAGGGTAATATGAATAATTAATATTTGCAACCGAGACATCTATCTCCTTGCAATGTTGTTCCAGTCTCATAAGGAAAATGTATTCTTAAAACAATAGCTAAAGGCCTTCTGTTCAAGGTACTTTTAATTAAATCCCTCAGGCATCCAAATAGCTCTGTAGTGCCTTTAGGAGAATATGTCAAACATTCTGAAACACATCTATTACTGGCATCTGGAAAGCAACTGCAAGAGTTCCTCTTATATTCAAAGTCCTTGAAAAAGACCCCATCGCTAAGCTGACAAAAACGTGCCTCCCCCCAGCTCACTGGTTCCTTTGCAAACACACAATTCACAATTATAAGCAATTTTGTAAAATGCACGCTATTTTCCCAGGAGACCAGAATGCTTTGGAGTGGTTAAATATGTAATTGGGTAATTTTCTGAAACGCTTATTTACTTGAGTCTCATTTCAGACTCTCTGGTAAACAGAATATCTCTGTTAACAGTTATTTTCCTCCCAAAGCTTCTGCAGTTGTCAGCGCTCCTCTAACTTTCCCATAAACATATCATGTGACTTGGTGCTTAGATGATGAAAAACAGCTACCTGTGCCAGCCAGCCTCCTTATTTAATGGCGGGGGTGGGGGGTGGGGGGGTACCTTTTCCCTGAACTGGAGTTTCCTAGATTGTAGGCACGGTGGAAAATGATTAACAGGACTTTCAAACTTTCCCATGATTTAGGGCTTGTCTTAGCTGGTTGCAAATCTCGTTATCAGTTTTACAGCTGTTTTTCTACCTTGATTTATTTTTATTTTTGGATCAGAAGGACGAATGGCAAAATTTCAGCCTAGAGGTTTGCTTTAGAAAACAAAGCTTGAATCTAGCCGTGGTTGATTTATACTCAGTGTGCTCTATTTTGCATGTATGTACAGTTAAGCACACTTTATAGGTAATTACTCCTCCTATTGATATGAAGGTAGTTACCGAAACTGTGCATAGCCTAGAATAATACGCAGTTCCTGAAACAGAACTTTCTAAAGTGGTATATTAGGTAAATAAGTTCTGATGATGGTAGTGGTCTTTCACCCAACGTGAGACCTCTGAACTAGTATCTTTTACTACTTGCTTACCTCTACATGAGTGATAAAAAC
Organism: Rhinolophus sinicus; assembly: GCF_057876585.1. Lineage (NCBI taxonomy): Eukaryota > Metazoa > Chordata > Mammalia > Chiroptera > Rhinolophidae > Rhinolophus > Rhinolophus sinicus. Next base: position 5,943,911 of record NC_142502.1, on the reverse strand, counting down.
TCACCAAGACCCCGGACTGAAGTCAATAGAAAGCAAACAGTCTCTAACTGAAATTAGCATACTCAAATTAAAATAGGAAATAAGAAATTCTAAGAAAAAAATTGCTTTGGGTTGTTTTAGAGGGTGAAGTACCCAATTTTTTTTTTTTAACTTTTAGATCCTACTAAAAATATCTCCAAACACAACATTTTAAAATAACAAACTCAAGTTCCCCCTCTATATCAATTATGTGGAGCAATTAAAATTTGATCTTTGCCATTTTTAAAATGTTATTTTAATTAAGAATAAAAAATGTGTAGTTCTTTTATTCTTCAAAAAATGCAATATAAAGAAAATTAAGCGATTTTAAAAAACTTTCTGCTGTGGCTTGAAGACTGTAGACCTTTTGTTTTGCCTTGTGTGATCTTGGTAAGTACTGAACTAGGACTCTCAATCAGTCACAACATAATGGGTACAGTTGGTGTCTACGTGTTTCATGCTATATGTTAGGTTGGTGCAAAAGTAATTGCGGTTTTTGCAATTATTTTTAACCTTTTAAACCCCCATTACTTTTGCACCACCCCAATCAAATAATCCTGGAAACACCATATGGATAACCCCTCCCCATGATTTCATGGAACACAGTTTGATAACCACTGATCTAAAAACACCACGTGCAGACTGAGATGTTAGTATATCTTGCACACCCATCAGTAGGTATTTTCTTCTCTTATTGACTTGATTGTGTTTTTCCTGAGTCTGATCAATTTCATAGAGGTAAATAGTATCTCTTGGTTTAGGGGCTAACAGTCAAGGAGCATAGTATTTTTTGAAGTGGAAGAGATGAAACTAATTTCATGAATAAAAGAAACTAATTTCATGAATAAAAGATGGAAAGGAAACATTAGCTTTGGAATCAGGCCGATCTATGTTTGAATTGAGCTTCTGTGAACCTTAGTTTTCTCACTTGCACAATGGGATTATTAATGTCGAGCACACAGAAACACTATGAAGCTTAAATAAGGTAACACATGCAAAACACCCGCCCCGATATTCAGTAGCTAGCGAGTGATTTCATCAAATTAACTATGTAGGTAGGTGTCTAGTTAATGATACAACCAGGACTTCGAGTGCAGCACTATTTCTACAATACTAGTCTAATTTGAGAAACAAATACAAATCAACTAACAAATGAACCTTATAGTAGTTCCCATAGGAACAAATTTCAAGGAAATTGTTACCGTTTCCCTTAGAAGAATCAGCATGGCAGAAAAAAACAGCACTCAGAGACAGAGCCATAAACACTAGCCACTGTAGTTCTGATAAACCTCCAAGGATATAACGGAGGATTTATTTATAAATTATAACACACTGTTAGAAGTCACCATTTTTCCAGCTATTCAAATATATTTAACTATATTTCTTTAAAGGTTACTGTGCCAATGATATTAATAGTTATGAAGCTGTCTGGCTTGGGGGTGGGAGTCCTCTAACTGTTGCATCAATGGAGGTGGCATCCCCACACCCAGGGGTGAGAAGGGGGGGAGCTCCTCCCAGGAATACATCCCTAGAGCGTCCACGTTCTCTCTATCTTTGGTAATAGCATTCCTGAAAATGAAATGCACATCTGAAATACGTTTTCTGTTAACTTGTATCAGAATTGTACGCATTTCATTAAGTTTTTTAAAATGACTAGTTTAGAAGAACAGATGGATGGCTTTGTTTTTCTGCTTTATTCAGAATTAGTTTATTTAATCAATAATTATTTTGCAGAGGAAGATGAGTTATGTTTAAAAATAATAAAAACACATATTTACTTCTATGGTACTTGAGTATATTTCTGGTACTTGAAGTGACTGAACACTAACGGGGGTTCCTGAAGGCAGTGATGCTATTTCTTTGAAGGCATAGGGCTTAAAATGGGTTGATTTAAAATGTGGCTGATATTTACTACCTGTTTGGGATACATCTGAAATGTATTTGAAATAGGTTAAAACTGAAAATATCAGAGCGTGTCTCATGTAGCAGGAAAGTATTTTTCTGTTAAAGATTTTTCTCTTACATATATGTGTATATTTTACACATTTATAGTGTCATGATATAAAATGTATTTCTCTCTGTGGGTAGCAATCAAAAAAGTTTGAAATTCACTGGTCCAAATCAGTGTTCTCCAAAATTTTGGTTGGGAACATCTACCAGTTAAAAAACCCCCAAAATTGAATATGAATCTCAATATTGATTTACTGCAAATATTGCTACTATTATATGCACATTTAAACACACGCAAGTTAAAGGATGATATAGAAAATAAATAGAAATGGCAGTTGTACAATGTTCTTCCTGCACTATGTAGTAGATTGCTTCTTTTTTCTCTCAATTTCTTTAAAATAATGTAATTCAAATTTCATACTACATATTTGTTCAATATGATACTTGATAACAGTCCAAAAGCACTTAAGGGAACTTACTCATTGATGGCCTACTCGGAATACAAAATTTTTGAGAAAGGACTTAAAAGTTGTACTAACAACCTACCTTAGGCAGCCTACCGATGCTATCAGTAAAAGAAGAGAAATAATTAAAATAAAGAAAGCCTCATTAATGAAACTACATATATTCCTACATTTATCCCCTATATAAAAGACCTGTTTGGAAAATCTGGTTATGTATAAGGAATCGAATTTAAGACTTTTAATGAGAACTTCTATCAATAACTTTTAAAGTATTTTTATAGGGTTATATTTATGTATTGCTTTGTACTTCTTATAATGTTATTTCCTGTTTCACAGGAATTAATTATTCCCATTATTTGTTAATGTGCTAATTAACAAAGTTAGCTAGAAAAATGCCAAAAAGAAAATTATATTTTCACTTTTTAGCCATGAAACCGGAATTAAACCTAGGTTGCAGCGTCCAGTTTCTTGTTAGAATCGTAAGTATCTAGAATAAATTCTGAAATCAGGGTGTATAATTGGTGGTGACTGGGAAGCTAGCATACATAGAACACTTATTCTGCATCAGGAACTGTGCCAGGACTTAGTACATACAATCTTACTCAGTTCTCTCTGAGTTCAGACTTACGTACTTTCATTTCAGATGAGAAAATCAGCTGAACACTTGGTAGCAGGTCTGGTGTCTCAGTGCCAGCAGGCTGCAAAGTCGGCACTTAGCCCATGACCCCTGAATCATGGACATGCAACCAAGTCTGCCCCCTGGAAGCTGAACCACCCCACTCCAAAGGAAAACCTCTGTGAAGAGACTGTCAGGTGTCCTGCTAAATTCTTCTCCTCTGTACCTGGGTGTTTATCGGGACTTCGTTTCCCAGGCTTCCTTGCAGCACATAAAGCCAAATGGCTATATCCCAGCCAATGGAATGAAGAGATGTGTCATGTCCATGCTAGGGTTTGTAAGAAAGATGCATGTCTCATTTATCACTTCTTTCCCCTCTGCCAGCTGGACCCTGAATCCTGGGAGCCATCTGAGCATGACCATAGTGATAAGTCCCAAAGAAATGGTAGAGCCAAAACATACAAACACCACTTTGAAGAAAACCCCTCACCCACCTAACACTGGCCCCCGAACCAGGCAAAAATTAAGCTGCATTTGTGTGTGAGCCATTGCATTTCTCATCCTGTTGATTATAGTGGTTTAGTCTACAATACCCAGTAAAACTTTTGTTAGAGGCCCTGCTTTGTGACAATTCCCCTGCGGGAACATATGAGACAGGGCTGCATATGCCATCCTCACCACCTCCATCTCAGAGGCTGTTATATTTTTACTTTTACTAAGGTTGGCAAAGTTCAGAGGTTCCTCCATGAAATGTTTGTTATTGAGTCCAGGTTTTACAGTTAGATGACTGGCATAATGGTCCTTGAAATCATTACACACACTGGAGTTGGTACGTGGGAAACCAGCCCACACTGAGGAGGGTGAGGGTGTGGGGTGCGGACGGATGGAGAAGAAGACATGTCTTCAGGAACACCAGGCAGTTAAACCACTGTGGAATAGAACTTGGGTACAGGTTTCATGTCAACAGACCTTCTCTAAGTTGGAAGGCACCAAGTATTTGAAAACTATTTCAGAATCTAGAAGGTAAGCTGTGATGGACTGAACTATGTCCCTCAAAAATTCCTATGTTGGAGCCCCAACCCCCAGTATCTCAGGATGTGACTCTATCTGGAGATGGGGCCTTACAGGGGTAACTAGGTTAAAATGAGGACATTTGGGTGGGCGCCTATCTGAGTAGCATCCTTGTAAGAGGAGATGAGCACACACAGCGGGACGCCATGCGAGGAGGAAGCATGAGGGCGGCCGTCAGCGAGCCCAGGAGGACACCAAAACTGGCACCTGGATCTTGGACTTGCAGCCTCTAGAACGGGGAGAAAGTCAGTGCCTGTTGTGTAAGCCACCGGGTCTGTGGTATTTTGTTATACCCCAGCAAACGGACAGTGTCCAATTACAAAAGCATCCTTACGTGTGAACCACAAGAAAGAGCTGTTACTGGCAGCCGGAGGGGGAGAGAAGCAGAGAGTGAGTTTTGGAAAGACGTCAGACAAAATAATACAGCACTCCTATAAACCCTGTTCTTATCCCCCCGCCTTTAGTACTTCCACTGCTTTTCATAATGTTTCCCTCTATAAATATACAAGTCCAAGATAAAGGATTTCTAGTAAAAGCAGAAAATATAAGAAATAATAATTTTCTAAACTGTTAACTAAAATCAGTAATAAAATGTGTAAGACGACCTGGAAGGCGTTCAGATTTTACTGGAAACACATAATTGCTGGGGGTGCAGATATTATATACTTATTTCCATCTTGACATTAGAATATTAAACTACTCCCTCTCTTGCTAAATTGGTGTGCATTTAAAACATTGAATTGTTTCACTGTCCTGCTTAGAACCAAATGATATAAACTCTCATGAATATGTAAATCACCCCCTCTAAGCACATTATTAATTATTTCAAAGCTAGTTGGAGGTCAGCAGCTCATAGCAATTTCTGTGCATGAAGCCTCATTAATACAAGACACCACACAGTAAGGAAGCTTTATCACAGCCCCTGCGTGTGTGTGTGTGTGTGTGTGCGCGCACGTGCTCACACGTCCACACTTTAAGTGGTCAAAGTAACATCCAGAATGAACACAGCACCCGCAGGCACTGAATACGGCCTGTGGATGGTGATGGAGAACAATGACAGTCAACATTCGGCAGCTAGAACAACTAAGATCCAAAGCAATTTCTATCTCAAATAAACTTGAATTTTCTTGACCTTGAGGCCACCAGTGGCCCTGATTTCCTCAGAATAATGTTGTGATGGGTTCTGGAGCTGTATAGCCGGAGAGGATACAGCATACAGCTCATGTGCCCAGATGGGGAGACTGCACAAGGCCTGGTCCGCGGAGCCTGGAACTTACACCGCCTGTAGCCCCCCAGCCCCTCCCCCCTTCAGGCAGCTGTAAGTCAGTGGCCCTTTAGTTGGCGCTCAGCCATTGCAACGCTCCTGAATAAACCACGGGGCAGCTCAGGTGGAACCGCCAAAAAATGAAATGCGGAGCTGCTGATAGTGGTGCATGGAATTACCGGCAAGCGGAGCATACTGAACCCAGCGAGCGGTGCTTTTTAAAATTCAGAATACGAACAGAAGACTTATGCGCACCCAATTGTGATAAAATGCACCTTCTTGACCAAGTAACTCTTCATGGTCTGTACTCTAGATTGCTTTTATACCTCTGATTGTGAACTCAAAATTGATGAAAGAAAAAACAAACAAGAAACTATTTTCACATCGGAGAGCAACTGAGATGAGGAAGATAAAAATAAACACAGCCATTACCTAGTGTGCTTAACAAAATATACAGAGCAAAAACAAGAATGAAAATCCTGAGTATTGGACTACTTTGTGCAGCAGTCAGAGTTTTCTGACTAGGGAATAACTAGAATCTAGACGCCCGGTGAGGGAAATTCGGCAAAACCTTTCAAGCGTCCATTTGAAAGTTAAAAGCAGGCACATACCTCTATTATTTATGGATTGGTATGCATAGGTGGTGACACTGAGGAAAAGCAAGGGGATGCGTGTCATAAAGGTCAGGATAACAGCTGCCTGGAGGCAGGCGGGAGGAGGTGGGGGCAGGGGAGGGCCCTGGAGGCTTCTGGGTGCTGCCACGCTTAGTACATCTCATAATAAATTTAAGAATACATCACCCAGCAATCCCTCTCCTGGGTATCTACCCAAAAAATCTGAAAACATTTATACATAAAGACACGTGTGCTCCAATGTTCATTGCAGCTTTGTTTACGGTGGCCAAGATGGAAACAACCAAAATGTCCTTCGACAGATGAATGGATAAAGAAGTTGTGGTATATATACACAATGCAATACTATTCGGTGGTAAGAAAAGATGATATAGGAACATTTGTGACAACATGGATGGATCTTGAGAGTATAATGCTAAGCGAAATAAGTCAGACAGAAAAAGCAGAGAACCATATGATTTCACTGATATGTGCTATATAAACCCAAAACAACAAAAGAACAAGACAAACAAATGAGAAACAGAAACTCATAGACACAGACAATAGTTTAGTGGTTACCAGAGGGTAAGGGGGGTGGGGGGCGGGAGATGAGGGTAAGGGGGGTCAAATATATGGTGATGGAAGGAGAACTGACTCTGGGTGGTGAACACACAGTGGGATTGATAGATGATGTAATACAGAATTGTACATCTGAAATCTATGTAATTTTACTAACAATTGTCACCCCAATAAATTAAAAAAAATTAAGAATACATTAATCCTTGTAAAACAATCTACTTAAAGGTCAATGAATACTCTCCTGACTCTGGTTATCCTTCCAGCCTCAAGAGAGCACCCCATTCTGAGGATGGGGGGTGCACAGACCTGAAAACTGTGCAGACTGTCCAGAAGGCCAGGGAGGGGGTTTAGATATACACGTTTTGAGAAAAAAGAAGAAAGCCTAAAGACAGCAATTTTGAACATCTTGTAGCTAGCTACCTTAGGCACTTACAGGTATCTTTCTAGAACTCTTTGTTTAACTAATAAATGTATACTTAAAAATGATTTGCTTTCCCCATTATAAACCAAGGAGGAATCATCTTAAGAGTTTGGGGCAGAAGTGGGTGGAAAGAAACGATTTTTGCCTTCTCTGCTCGCTATTCCAAGCATTCCCATCTTACTTCTGTTTTCTCAAATGTTATTTTTCACCACTCTGTAAGATGCAGGAGAAGAAGACGAAAGGGAGCTTGGGAAGTAGAAACAAGCACAGTGAGAGCCGGGCAGTTCACTAGACACGGGGGCCTCCTGAAGACGAGGACGCAGAGCTGCTGGCACCATTTCCAACAGGCGCATAAGTCAGCCATTTGCAATCCACTAAAAACACACGGTATGTCACACGGGTAGGAAAGCCCGCTGTCCCGTCTGGAGCAGTGTCTGGAAAGGCAGCGTTTCCAAGGCCAGACACCTGACGGGACGGTACAGACGGCGCCTGCTGACTTGGCCGGAATGGGCGCCTGAACTCCTACAGCTCTCTTCCGGCCCTTGTCCATGGAGCAGTCACTCCTTGGCAGGAAGCTGCTTGATCCACAGCTGTTCCTGTCGCAGGCAGGGGTGGAGAGCTAAACAGTCATCAGGACATTTTATGTGTCACCATCTTGCCCACCAGGGTTAGAGATGGCCACGCATTTGCAGCCCTGTTTGCTTCTCATCCTGGGCACACAGCCAGACCATACTCCCCTTTCCACACACACACATGCGTGCATGCACACAGACACACACACCCTCCTGCGGTTAGGTGGGCCATGGGGCTGAGTTCTGGTTTGAGGACCGTGGGAAGAAGTGGGCTCTCGTTCCCAGGCCTGGTCTCTAAAATCTCTCCAGTGTGCTGCTCCCCCCATCCTTGCGCCCCCTCCCCACTCATCAGCTGGCCTGGATGAAGAGGACGAGCAGGGGTAGGGGACCTGGGGGTTCTGGCGGCCGCTGAGGATGACAGCACCACTAGGGGGCAGAAGCCTGAGTCTGTGGCCCTGGCTGAGTGACGCTAGGGCAGAGGCCCCCAGAGCCAACCCACATTGGACCATGACAGGAGTGAAATAAACACTGATTCAGACTTCTGGGTTGCTTTTGTTAGAGAAGTTACGCTACTATACTGACTTGATATTGCCTCATACATCCACATCGAAGGAAGACGCGCAAAATTGCTAAACCACGCCTCTCCCAATAAAACAAAGAGTTTAGCAGTAACTTTGGAAAATTAGGAGGTTTGATTAATTTCAAGTAATTCTGAGGCTCATCAGCTGCTTCAGTGCTGGTGCTGTCACTTTCATAGTGGCTATTACGACTACTCAAGCTCAAGGGGCGAAGGGGAGAATTCAGACAGACAGACAGACAGACAGACAGACAGACAGACAGACAGACATATGGAGAGAGAGTGTGTGTGTGTGTGTGTGTGTGTGTGTGTGCGCGTGTGTGTGCGCTTCTAGGAAGATTGTTAGTATTTCAAAGCTCATACTATGAATTGCCAAATTGCTTTTCAAAAGTATATGAATTTATATTTGAACTGTTTTCAATGTGTATCCATCAAATTATGTGCTATGCTTTAAGTTAGCAAGTATTTAGCAACTAATTATATTGAACTTTAATATGTGCATTGTTCATTTGCATATCTTATTTGGAGATCTATCTTTTAATATATTTCCGTATTTTTCAATGTGGTTTTAGGAAGTATATTGACTTGATTATTTATGTGCATTTGGTAGAGAAATGTTTAAAAAAAAGAAATACTTCAGCTTTTATGTTTAGCTCCCTAACTAGCTGTCTAGAAGCCAGTCTTCTTGACTCTCTGGGCAGCAAGAGATCTCTGCACCTCGAAAGGACCGGAATTCTCTGCCTCATGGTTAGAACTGCCCACGAAGACACTGCAGACCTGACAGACTCCAGTGGGTGAGTGGACATATTAGATAGGAAGGCAATGCCATTCTAAGTTATAGGAAGCCTGGAATTACGTGAAACATGACCTGGAGGGAGAAAAGCCAGGCACCGAAGGCGGAGGAGGGGATACAGTGGGATGGCTCAGGGGTCACGGCAATGGTGTGTCATCGGAGAGGTGGGACACGCCCTCGGACACCCCGAGGCTACAGGAACTGTGCTGCCGGGGCTCACGATGCACTAGGGGTGAAAGTGTTTTACGTCGTCTTTACCACATCAATTTTAGAGCAACACACTAGAGTAAATCAGCCCAAAATCATGACGCTCCACCAAGCTGCGTGAGTGACAGTCAGGGTTAAGAGCAGATGCAGAGAGTATTCTGGCATTTCAAAATAACTCCTAGATGGAATGCTACTAGTTGCAGGCATGGCAAAAGCACAGCAAATATTCAAAATAATTATGAGGTTTTCTCATAGCTTCATGCAACAGTTTGCCAGAGGCTCTGGAAATACGCCATTGAGGCTGTGTTTGCCAATCATATTTTCGACTTCATCAACATTTATTGGAAATCTACGCTGGCAAGAAAGTCGAGTCACTCATGGACAAAACAGACCAGGGCAGAGAGAGCACTTCTGTCCTTATTAATGCTCTGGCCTCCCAGTGACAACACCTTGCTGCTTGTGGAATGCTCACCCGGCACTGGTCCTGCTTTCAAACATGGGGACTTGAATTGGCCTGAGGCATGGCCTGGGCACGGGGATTTTTAAAACCGGCCGTGGTACTGAAATGCACCTCTAGAGCTGAGGACCAGCCCAGAGAGGAGGGCGGGAGGGCAGGGGGACGTGGAGCTTTGGAGCCGGTCACTCCTGGGTGGAAGCCTCAGCTCGCCTCTCCTAACGCGGCGATGCGGGTACCCGATCAGAATAAACCTTCACCGCTTCCTCTGTACAATAGGAACGATGCCTTCACGTCCAGTGCTGGTCTACATAGGGGAAAACTGCTAAAAATGAGAGGTGCTCTTCCCTCGACCTTCTCCTTAGGACTCTCAAGTGCATAGTTGGTGTCCCTAGTCACTCAGTGATTCTGGGTGCACGTCTGGGGCCACAGCTAGCTGACCTTGGACTCGACTTTGGACTTGCCAGCTGTAACACCATGTGCAGTTTAAAGAACGTCAGCAAGCCTCAAATGCTCCATCTATAACACGGAAATAATGACAACTTCCATTCCAATGGGCTGTGTGGGGATTAGGGGGCGCACGTGACACCCTTTACACAGTAAGTACTCAGGAACAGCTCCAAGCATTACCTGCTCTTCCTCTCGGGGAAATAACATTCGTTATTCCACTCTTACAAAGCATAACACAACTTCTGGTCGACGGAGGATCTCACACAAAGAAAGGAAGATTTGTGCTTGAAAGGTATTTCAAAGCAGTTTTAATTGTTCATCATAAAACTATGAAAAAAGTTGGGTCATTGCTTACTAGCCATATTTTGAAGAATGTGCATGTCTAAAATTGAGCTTTGAAGGTGTTTTGTTTAAAAACCTTGAAGGAGGTTTCAAAGACTAGCATATGGGAGAAAACACCTTATTGCATATGCTTTGGTGATAAGCATTATTAGACATTTACGTAGGAATGGTGACTTTATAAGGACACTGTTAGCAACATATTGGTATGTGGGCCAGTCAGCACTAGAAAGGACGGCTTTATCTAGCCCTTTTGTGGCCTCTGATGGACCACTGCAGTTTGAAAAATAGTTTGCTAATTCTCCCACAGCCTCTATTTTTTTGATACATATTGAATAGTGCCAGAAAACTGATCCCAGTTTTTTTTTTCTCTCTCATAATGTCTCAATTCAAACACTAGTGAATTTTCCCCCTTCCCTGCCCCCCTACCCCCGCCCCATTAGGCTTTGGAGATACTAAGCAATGAATTTTGTGGAAAGGGCTATTTTGTATTGATCGGGGAAAGGGTGAGGGTTAAAGAGCTGTGTTTATACTACAAAGGTGGAAGACCAGTCTCGAACAGGACCGTACATGACATAGGTACGTACTTCACATCAGCTTTCAGTAACACTCAGGCCACTCTAGCAGGATCATTCATCCTAGTTTGTGGCCAACAAGGGGTCCTTTGTCCTATGCCCAAGGAGGAATACAAACATCAAGCCGATTTACATGCTCACTGACCAATGAATCTATCCCACTCAAAGCCCCATGCAACCCCCTCCCTCCCAGGACAGGAAAGTCAAGGCATGGACCCCCACTATGGATTCCAGTGCTAGAGAAACCATCTCTCCCAGTTAGATACGAACTTTATTGTAGAAAGGAAATGATGGCTTTAGGAATAAAATGCCCCTTCATGACATACATAAATCATGCTTTAATCTCTTGGAAGAATCATATCCCAGAAGGAGCGAGCAGTCACCACAGGGCCCTCCCACCTTCTGGCTAGGCATTTTAAACTGGCATGGAGAAAGGAAAATGGACATCTCCTCAGAGACATCGACCAGGTCCACTTCTAAGCTTCCCCAAACCGAAGCTCACACCGGGGCTGACTCTTGAGGTCCAGCCATTTCCCACGGAGTTGCTGGGGCTGGCCAGGAGCCCCCGGACGGCTCCGAGCCTCGCGGCCTCACCCACGGCACACCCACCCGGCTGCGTGGGTCCGGTGTGGACTGTGAACCTCACTGGCGTCAGCCAGCTCCCATAAGGCTGACTTTTCAATACAGTCTTAGTTCCTTTACAGATGAACCATTATTTTTGCTTTTCGTACATATTATTGGGTTTTATTAATAAGCTTCACAGACGTTGTTATAACCTTTTAATTAACTCCACAGTGTTCTCCATTGTGCAGTGGGAACAATATGGATTCAGTCCATTCTTGTTCGTGATCGTCTGCTGTTTCTCTTTACAGTTTGAAAAGCCTTGATTTTCTATTTCTGCTTTATTACTTTATTTTATGGGTCTTGTTCTATGCTCTGTTAATTAAGACAAAGTCAAGTAAAACAAAGGGAAACGATGGCCAGACAAATGGGTGAGGAAGTAATGCTTGATAAGGGGTTGACTGAAGCATTGAGCTATGGGAAATGCCAACCTACAGTCAAGGAATATCGAAATACATGCTCCTCTATGAATATACACCTGTGTGCACACACATTGTGTACACGGTCCTAGGGAATACATGCTTACATAACAATCAAAATAACAAAAGCAAATATTCATTGTGTGCTCACTGTCCCCAGCATTTAACCAACAGCCACTTTATATGGCATCCTTTTACTTCATCCACATAACAATGTATGAAATAGGTGACATTGTATTATTCCTATTTCACCTTACAGTAAAACAGAGGCACACCCAGGTTAAGTAAGTTGAGCTACGTTACACAGGTGGTGAGTCTCAGAGTTGGATTTGAACTTGGCTTCTCTGATGCTGTGTACACTCCAGAGTGTGTGCAGAAATTATTTATTTGTTTCTGGAGGGTAATAGGGCTCACACAGGTATTATTTCAAATGTGACGCACTTCAGCTTTACTAAGACTGGTACCTCTCAGACCTGATCTGCATTTCAGATGACCATGTGTCACCCGCTGCAAAGGGTGTGCTGTGGGCGTCTTACAACAAAGACTCAGAGAGTGGGGCCCTCTCTCGTTAGTTCCCTTTCACAGAAGATTACCTGTGCGTGGCTGAAAGAATCATGTATAAATCATCTCATTTTAACTTAACTGTTAAAACACACAAGTCACTTAAGAAGATTCAAGGTTCCTGCAAAGAAACCATTAATTCAAGATAGTCCTGATACAGGAAGCACAAGTCAAAAGAGGAAAATGACGGCACTCGCAACGTGAGGTGCCATTGCTCCTGACAGTGAACCTCACCTTGCGTGTATAATAGGCCCTGAGATATAAACTAAGGAGGGCATGAAGCCATTACGCTTAGCAAGACATTTAAAAATCAAGAAAGGGATCCTGAGAAGAGTGTCTCTGTGGAGTAAGGATTTAAGGCAAGCCAGTTTGTTGTTTTATAAAAAATTCTATGACAACATAACTTGAGTCACAGTAAAAAACAAGTAAGGGCTGAAATAGTACATGACAAACAACACTGTGGCACACGACTGTACCCTGTAATGAGTACGTACTTTTGGAATGTAATAGTCCCCCTTATCCATGGGGGCACGTTCTAAGATCACCAGTGGATGCCTGAAATTGCAAATGGTACTGAACCCTATATATATATATATATATATATATATATATATATATATATATATAAAATGTTCTTTTTTATACATACATACTATGATAAAGTTTAATTTATAAATTAGGACTCCCCTCCCCACCTCGTCTGACTCAAACTATCTTATTGTACCATCCTCAACTTTTCATTGAAAGGAAACAAGTTACAGCTTCTCGTTGGCATATCCCAAGTGCCAGCATCACTACTCTTGCACTTTGGAGCCATTTGGTAACACAAGGTTGACTTAACACAAGTACTGTGACAGTGTGACATTGCAACAGTCGATTTGATAACCAAGATGGATGCGAAGTGACTAACTGGCGTGATTCACCTTCTGGAGGGACAAAGTGGGATGGTGCAAGGTTTCATCACACTACTCAGAACAGTGTGCAATTATGAATTGTTTATTTCTGGAATTTTCCAGGGAATATTTTCAGCCCGTCACTGACAGAGAATAACCAAAATCTTGGAAAGCGAAACCACACATAAGGGGGGCCAGCATATATATTAAATGTTAAGATATGAATAAATAAGTATTGGAATTAATTCTGGGGTGTAGAACGCTTGTCACACAATTGGATTTCAGTACAGTTGCTTCTAACCTGCCTCAGCCTATGCTCATTTACTACATTCTCTTTTAATAACAAAATACATATATAGGTAGCTTTCTGCTTCTTGTTGTTGAAAAGTAAGGAAAGAGAAACCATGGAAGGTATGTTTTCAATAGTAAGTGGCATTTTGAAAAATGAAAGCAAGATTTTATGGAGTATTATGTTTAAATAACCAGTAATGAGGTAGATGCATTCCCAAAATATATTTAAAAGGATTCCAAAGAAAAAACACAAAGTAGCATATTTAAAATTCATACATTCCCTGCCCCACTCACTATTAAAACAAAGAAATTGAAAACAGGACAGGAGTGCATAAAGTTCTAAGGAAGGACAAGGTTAATTAAAAAAATTTAAAGGTATTTAAAAGATAACAACCCTATATTAGAATCCATGTAATGCATTTCAGTGAGACAGAGCTTGGTCACGCAGACCTTCTGTGTCACAGAGAGGTTGTTAGTTATCTTCTGGCAAAGAACTAGCAAAATGAAAGCTAGTTTACATACATTCTTTATAAAAATATAAGTGAGTCAACTTTGTTTACCTTTCCTGTGACTGTAAATTACTGTCAATAGTGTGTATACAGAAAATATTTTTGAAAAAATATACATTCAATATAGTCACTTAACCTGCCTCTTAAAGAGAAGGTGATATTTTTAAAATGGTTGAGACAAAGAAATGCAAAAGGATCTTAAACTTATCAAAGAGTACTCACTCTTTTTCAAAATAAGGGGGAAAAAAAGAGCTGTGTAGAAATACCTTTTCTCAAATATAAGATTGGGAAAAAAATCCGAAAGTCTTTTACGCACTCTGCCCATGAGGCAGTAGGAGAAACTGCCGCCTTTACCCATTGCCGGTGGGAAGGCAAAGTGGCACAGTGTTAGGAGAGGAATTTGGAAAGAGAAAACTACACATACATTTTCCCTTTGATACAGTAACTCCACTTGTAGGAATCTATCTTAATGATAGTCTGACAAAATTATGAAAATATGTGTGCACACAAGTGTATTCATTGCAGCAATATTTCTAATACAAAAATGAAAACTAAGCATTTGCCAATAAGAAAAAGTAAGGTATATACACACAATGGAATTCAGTGAGCTATTTTTTTTAAATGGAGAAAATATCCATACACTATTACTAGAGAGTGATCTCCAGAATATAAAATATAATGTATAGTGGGGAAAAAAACAAAGGTGGAGAAAAAACACGCACAGTATCCCACTTTCTACTTAAGAAAGGGGTGACACAAGTCCATATTAATGTCATTAGTAATTTGTTTACATGTGTTTAAAATGGGAGATTTTTCAAATACAGTTTTACCTCTATATGGGGAAGAAAAGGAAAACTGAAATGAATAGGATAAAACCTCTTTCTTTGAACATAACTTGTCTTATAGCTTCGACTTTGGAATTATGTTAATATTTTACATAATTATAAAAAAATAAATTTTAAAAGCAATTCAAAGAAAAATAAAATATGTATGTGATTGGTGACATAACTATACAGTAACTGTACATGGTTCTATGTCCCTATAGGAATATATCCTAATGACAAAACAAGCCGCAAAAATCTTAATATTGTTTTCCATAATCATACTTTGGTGATGGTGTCAGTATTTTAATACTGATACTATTATGTGTGTATTGTAACTTAAGACAGATGAGTAATTATGTTGATATCACTTAGTATTAGCATTTTTTCTATGAGAAGAAGCGACAAGATTAGTGACTTTAAATAAAAATTCCATAACCGTGAATTGGAACTGGAAATGTCCGTATAACTAACATTGTAGTTTATACTTAAAAAACAAACAAACAAAAATATGTTTCCTAGCTCTTTCAACTAGGTCTAGAAACAGTGACCAACCTAGTGTATAGTATATTGGATTTCTTATTATACTAGAAGGCCTATCTAATGTGTACAAGCGGGGTAATTGTTCTATTTTTCTTTACTTAGTATGTTTATAATTTTCTAGAACGAGAAAGGTTTAAAATTTAAAAATCAGCGAGAAATAAACTGATTTTTAAAAGTACCTTGACTATGAAGATATTTGAAAATGGAGATTTAGAAATGTTTCTATGTTATATGGTTTTGTGAAGGAGGAAGGTTTATCAATACAATGTCACATTAAAAACAGAAAACAGAATCTTCCAAACTTCAAATCAATGTTTCATTGACTTTTGAATCCTTTTGTTAAAAATATAAAAACACAATACTTTTCAATGAGTTTTTCTTAACAATATATTGACATATATATTATGTAAATCTTAATGTAAAAATCATTGCATTGATGGCAGATATATTTGAAAAATAACTAGATCATAATTTACAAAGTTAACAATGCAATTACCTACTTCCATTTGGATCTGTGAAATAATTGTGATTATGTTTTTCAGCTCTGATCAACATTAAAACTAAGTATTGAAATAAGCTGAACTTAAAAATCAACCTGCCCATTCAGTTAAGGTATCACATAGTTTCCAACCAGAATTTTCAAAATCAGTGAAGCATATTTACACTGCAGTAACTAAAAACAAATATATAATGAAATAGGGGCCCTTACCTCACTCCATATATAAAAATTAACTCAAAATGGATCAATGACCTAAATACAAGAGCTAAGCTATTAAAAGAAAACGTAGGGGTACATTTTCATGACCTTGGATTTGGCAATGGATTCTTACATTTGACACCAAAAGCACAAGCAACTACAGAAAAAAGTGATAAACTGAACTTCATCAATATTCAAAAGTTCTGTGCACCAAAGACATTATCACCAACATGTACAGTAGGAGAAGGGTTTGCAAATCATGTATCTGATATGGGTCCAGTATCCAGAATACATCAAGAATGCTTTCTACTCAACAAGACAAACAACCCAATTAAAAAATACACAAAGGAAAAAAAAATACACAAAGGACTTGAATACGCATTTTTCCCGATAGATATTTAAATGGCAAAGAAACATATGAGAAGATATTCAACATTACTGGTCACAAAGCAAATGCAAATCAAACCCCAATGAGATACCACTTCACACTTAATAGGAGGGCTATTTAAAAAACACTGAAAAATAACAGGTGTTGTGAGGCTGTGAAGAAACAGGAATGCTTACAAGTCCCTGGTGGTAATGCAAAATGGAGTAGCAGCTATGGAAAATCCTTTGGTAGCTCTTAGTTCTTCAAATGGCTAACCACACAATTACCACATGACACAGCATTATTTGGAATAACCAATGGAGGAAACAACGCAAGTGCCCATCAACAAATGAATGAATAAACAAATTGTCACATATCCAGATAATGAAATAGTTTTCAGCCATAAAAAGGAATGAAGATACATGAGACAACTTGGATGAACTTCAAACACCTCATGTGAAGAAGGCAGACATGAAGGGTCACATATGGCATGATTCCTGTTATATGGAGTGTCCAGAATTGGCAAATCCAGAGGCAGACCACAGTGGTACCCGCAGATGGGCGCAAGAGGGATTGGGGAGTGATTACTTAATGGATATGGGCTACTTTTCCAGGGTGATGGAAAAGTTTTGGAAGTAAAGAGCTGAGTGGTGAGTGCTAACACTGTGACTACACAGAATGCCACCGATTGTACACATTAAAATGGTAAAGTGTATGTTATATGAATTTCACCTAAATTAAAACAAAAGTACATGTAATAACAATAGTATAGTCTAAGGAAAGGATGTTTTGTAAACGTTTGGAAGCTAAAAAAAAAAAAAAAAAAAAAGAAAATCAAATCTTAAATATTTTGGTTTTATGTCATTTTCCTTTCATTTCTTTTTTAATACATGTTCTTCCATACATATGTGTGTGTGTGTGCTCAAAATTTGTGGCACTAGGGGAGCACGATTTAAAACTTTGGACACTGCTGCTCTAGATCCAGGGTAATAAACCTGTAACGCACAGGGTGAACCCACAGACATACTCTACGTACCTTGGCGGAATCATGTTTCAAATTTTATCTTCAATGCCTTTATGCAGGTTATGCATTTGCTAATTCAATGCAATTCTTTTATACCCTAGTGCTGTGTCTTTTTTGGTGACCCAAACAATGTTTCTTGCCCAGCAATGATCAAATAGGTATTTGAATTTTGAACCCTCCGTCTAGAGATTGGCTATATCCACATTTCACATCAATAGTTCGCCTTCTGTTCTTAATGAGCATTAAAAACGGTGAGACAGTGCTCGACTTACCCACACAAGGCAGAGAGTAGCCGAGCTCAGGGTCATGGATAAACTGCCGGTCATTGAGTCTCGTCACGCAGTACAAGTGGAAACAGTCTAAGCAAATCACATGGCGGTCGTTGCACTGGAAAACCAGGACAGGGCTCCTGCATGGATAAAGAAGGACATTTTCCTTAGTGCCCCTAAGGGGGGAAAGGCAACATGTGTGGTAGGACACTTGGTAACCCCATCGGGTCGCTTAGTGTATGCTCCGTATGCAGACCTGCTGCTCAGCACTGAGCTCGGACATGTTAGCACCACGTCTTCAAAGCTGGAAGCACTCCACTGACCATAGAGAACGCTGATTTTCTTAATTTCGTATTTTTGATGTTAACAGATTTACCAATCAACTGTTTAAACCCAAGCTCAGATATACCCTTTTTCTAGAAGCCTTCCCTGATTCATAATCCCCAGTTAACTTACTAATCAAGCCACACACTTACATGTATTTCTACTGATCCACCATCACATCACAGTATTGACAAGTTTCTCCTCTCGGATGGACTGTGACCTCCTTGAAAGTAGATACTGTGCGTGCTTTACACTGAAAATCTCATAGTGCCAGGCATTGTAAGGTTTTACATAAATGTTCCTTAAATTTAATTTATAACAATATATAGAATCTGAACTTCCCCCAAATCAAAAGAAAGTTACTATCACAGCAAAGCAGGCATGTGAAACAGGAGCTCATATTTCATTGTTAAGTAGAAAAGTCGGACTTCAAACTAAAAGATTTCCCAGCAGAGATTCTTCTACTGCAACATTTCGTCCATTCTGCCACCCCCATCGCACCCAAACATCCAATTTCTCAAAGTAAGCTGAGGAGATTACAAATGCATCGATATATACAAGTCCTAAAATTTTTGGATTCCTGTAGGGAAAAAAAAAAATCTCCTGAATAACCACATATTTTTTTGCTGGCAAATGAACCATACAATTTTATGACAAAAAAGGAGACAGATTGAATATATTAATTTGACATCAGCCCTAAGGCAATTTTAATAGTAAGAAAGTCATTGGAGTTTATTAGATAAGCCTATTCTCTATGCAATGATAACAAAATAGTTTTCATTTGACACACAATTCCTAACAGATAAAAGAGTTCTTCCAAAGCTCTTTTCCCAGAAAAAGTGACCCTAAACATTAATGTTAGAAGATAATTTCTTAACTATTAAATGGTTTCCAAAATTCTGTTTTCCCACTTATTTCAAAGCAATATCTAATACAAAAAAACAAAATGGGGAAAAAAAAACCACAACCTTGGTATTTTAATGTCATGGATCTACAGGAAAATGGTCAACTTAATCTGAGCAAGAGTGTCTGTCTCTAAATATTTTGATGTGTTTCTATTTTCCATCTGAAGTCCTTTTAGGGACACCAACTCCATTTCCAGGGCCAATTTCAATTAAGCCATGACTGTGTTCTTTCAACCTTTTTTCTGGTAACAGCTTTCCCTTGAAGATGATACAATGTAATGCTTTCCGATGCCTAGTGTGAGTCACGCATGTGCACAGGCACAAGCACACACACACACCTTATTCACTCTTTATGACGCCACTGAGTGGCTGTTTTACCTGCTCCTCTCACACACGGCTAAGTTCTGTGAAAAATACTGTCCATTCTGCCTTTAGTAACATGCTCGATTGAGCCTGTATAGACGCTTAGTCTGCTATCCACACATGGAAATCCGGGAGAAAATATTAGAACATTTATAAAAATGTTCCTATATATATATAACTAGGTTAAAAAGAAAGCTTAGCAATTACCCTGTAGAATAACTATAAAGAAAACTTAAAGCCAAAGCAGTCAGCATGTAAACTATTGTCACAGTGACTCTTAGGGATGGTAAGGCACGTGGTATGCAGCCATTGGTCTAACAAATGAGTTCTTTCCCATCCCGATTAGAAGGAAAACTAGAAAGAGTTCTCGTTCACGGGTGGACAACAGGACACACTACAGTTTTGCACTTTAGTTTGAATATGTTCCCAAAGGACTCAGACCATCCAAACCCGCAGGACAGTGATTGCTCAACTTCACGGATGACACCCTACTATTGGGAACAGATCAGCAAGAAATGGTGTTACAACTGCATTGGAGGCCGTGGTGTGAGGTGAAGCCTGTGAGATCCAGGGGCCCACCACGTTCGGGAAGTTTTTAGAGGCCCGATATTTGTGGCATGGACAGACACACCAGAGAAATGAAGGACCCAGTCGTCCAGCATGCCCCTCCCCCCACTGAGAATTTGAGTAAAAAGATATAGACACAGATGTACACGTTATGTATAGGTATGTATTTCACATAGAATGATCAGCCTGTTGGATATTTTTTTGTAGTTATGAGGCACGATTGCTTCTGTCTTATTAAGAATAACCCTAGTACTTATGAACAAGTTAGCAGGACACAGAGAAAGGTTATTAGATTAATCAGTTGAGTCACCCGAGAAAATGAGTACAAATCATTTCATGGCCAGAAGGACTATATAACTGACTCCCTAAGTGCTAGATAAAAGAGGAAATAGGGGAACGGTAGTATTTAGGAGCACCTACTTGGGTTAGGACACTTGTCTGGAACTTCACATGTTTTTCTCGATTTCATCTCCTGAAACAAAGCACCCCGACTGTGCCGTACCCCTCGTCCTCTCCCGGCCTCCACGCAGGCCGGTCGGCGTGATCCCTGCAAACCCTAGTGCACTTCTAGTTCCTTTATCCTAGACTCATACATACTCTTTGTCGTCCATTCCTGTAGCAGAATGCTAGTTTTTATATTTAAACCAAAATTGCAAGGTCCAGTTCAAGACTAAAGACCTCCAAGGAACTTTTTCGGGAGGCCAGCTCTTCACTGATTTGTCCCATTCTCCTACCTTTCCTCCACAGAGCCCATCACAAAGTGCTTTTATTCGCGTTTCATACATTGCCACCTTAGCTGTCAGCACTGAATGGAAGGTCCTGAGGCCACAACAGAGGCCACACTTGACTGACGGTCCCATGACTCATGCCTCACCAAATACCACGCCGAGCACACGAATGATGGAATCGATAGTTACAGGTGGTACCTGCGCACAGACACACGGAGTGTTCTTATTTTATATTTTCTCTGCTCCCATTGATACATTTTTTCCTTTTTACTCAGCTTCTCATTGAGCAACTACATTGGCTAAAGTGGCCCTTAATAAACACATGTGGAATACAGCCCTGAATGAAAGAATAAACACCTTAGAGTCATAATTGGTATGCGTGTTGGCTGGGAAACACGTATGTACACAATCATGGTGCGTAGTCTGGGGACACGACACGTATGTGGCACAAATATCACACGGGAGCCCAGGAAGAGTGAGAGAGAGATGAAAAGGGTTGGGACAGACACAGTTCTGGCCAGGGGCAGTGGCTGTGGGGACTCTAGCAGACCGACTTAGCATATGGCCTTAGGTCCTTGGATTCTGGAAGGCCCTGAAACATGGGAAGGGCATGATGTTTCAGAAAGTTCAGTCCTGAGGACAGTTTGGAAAGACAGAAGCTGGAAGTCATGAAAACCACTCGGAGGTCATTTTAATAACTCAGACACGAGTCACTAAGGAACTTGACATTGGTGTGCTTGTGGTTTCAGGAACGGGAATGAGAAGATGGATGGGGGTGACATTTCTGAGAAGAACCTGCCAGAACTTATCTTCTCTTGGGTCTTTGTTCCTCCTGACATTCCTCTGTGCCCTTTGCTCAAATTACACATAAATGTTAATTGATCAATCTAGAAAATGATTTTGCCCCAGTGAGCCAGGTTACAAAGCAGTTAATCAAAGGTTACATAAAGTTCTCAATCATATGTAAAAGGAATTATAAATGCTACATTTGACATTATTGAAGAGTTATTTGTAAGCAATGACTTCCCCACGTTTATTAAAGGACTGATCCAAAGGCCTTCTGAATATTACGTGTAACTGAAGGAGTCGTAGCAAAAACTACGGCAGCCAGCCACATATATCACAGAGTAGAATATCATTACACAGGGGTCCAAACATTTGAACTATTGCAGATTAGTTCTCTATTATCTATAAAATAGCAACACTTTTCATATTTATATGATAAAATGTGCAGTTTAATCTGCTCTCTACCTCATTTGTTCTTGTTGTCTCTCCCTCTATCTCTCCCTCTATCTCTATCTATCTATCTGCCAAAATCTATTTTTCTGTCTCCGTTTGTCTACTTCTTTCTCACATACACATCTTCATTTATACCCATTAAGGGAGAGGCTATGGTTGTAACTTATCAACTCAATGCAACACATATCGAATGGAATGTCCCAGAAATTTTTAGATGTGAAAAGATAAGGAAGCAAGTCTAAAACCTAAATCTAATAAAGTGGGTAGGAGAGGGGCACACTAACGGCTACAGAGCAGAACATTCCCGTTAGGTGAGAGATGCAGGCAGTGAGCAGGCTGGCTGGGTGCTCAGCAAGCTCCAACAGCCTCCCAGTGCTGGTTTCCACACCTCAACGACTGACCGAGGCTACAACAGGGCAAATGCAAACATGGCAATGAGTGATTTCCAGGACTCGACTAGAACAAACACTGCAGCTCTGGCCTGTGCTCTCTCCTGGGCCACTTGCTCTGAAGGAAGTTCGGCCATGTTGCGAGGACCCTCCAGGTGTCCTATGGAGAAGTCCCTGGGGGCAAGGACCTGGGGCCTGTAGCCAACAGCCAGCACTGACTTGGCAGCCACCTGAGTTAGTCACCTCTGAAGCAGACTGGCCAGCTCAAGGCAAGCCTCCAGGTGACTGTAGCCCTCAGGTGACATCTTGACTATAACTTCATGGCATGCCCTGAACCATCCAGCTAAGCTGCTCTCAAACTCTATGGCAATGGTGTGAGATAACATTTACTGTTATCTTAAGCCACTAAGTTTTGGGATAATTTCTTTCAAACGCAGCAATGCAACAAATAAGGTTTAGAGGAGGAAGAGAGGATACTTAGTAGATCAGAGAAGGATTTATGCAAGTAGTGGCATTTGAAGGAGAGTCAGGATTCCAGGGAATGCAGATGGAGAAAAATCCAGATCAAGAGCAGAAGAGGCGGAAACTGTAAAGTCCAGAGCACAGAGGGAGTGTGCCGAGTCCGCCAGTGGAGGTGGTTTCTTCGTTCACTCCAATGAAAAGCAACATTAAATACAAATATATGCATATATGTGTGTGTATATAGATATATATGTGTGTGTGTGTGTGTGTGTATATATACACACACACCTATATCTCACAAGTGCTTGCAGCATATATATAAAATTCCCAGGAGTTATAGTTGTTCACGTACCAAGGGTTTGTAGATAGCTTTGAGGGATTGTTAACTGGGGCATAACATCTATATTGAGTTGCACAGACTAAATACTGTAAAAACAACACGTGAATTTTTGAGGGTCAAGTTGGGATATACATATATAATATACACATACATATATACATATATATGTATACAAACACACATATATATACATATATACGTGTGTGTATGGATAATAGAATCATCCAAAATGCAATG
The DNA here is from genome assembly GCF_057876585.1 of Rhinolophus sinicus. Taxonomy (NCBI): domain Eukaryota; kingdom Metazoa; phylum Chordata; class Mammalia; order Chiroptera; family Rhinolophidae; genus Rhinolophus; species Rhinolophus sinicus. Next base: position 5,920,381 of record NC_142502.1, on the reverse strand, counting down.
AAAAGCGATGCAAGTTAGAATGCAGCTATTAAGTGCAAATCATTCAGGAGATAAAAATAAAATTTCCTCACTGGAGGGAGAAAGTTAGTCCTTAAATTTGGCTAACCTAACTTGACCCTCAAAAATTCATGTGTTGTTTTTACAGTATTTAGTCTGTGCAACTCAACACGGATGTCACGCCCCAGTTAGCAATCCCTCAAAGCTGTCTACAAACCCTCGGTACATCAACAACTCTGATTCCTGGGAATTTTATAAAGCAATTAATTCTATAAAAATCATTAGAGGAGGAAAACTACACCATGAAGTGACTTGAATTTATCTTTTTCAACTGTCACTTTAAATCCCTTTTAGTTAGAGATAGCTTATAAACAATAAATAAATAAATGACTGAAATCTTGGAAACCAATGCATTTTCACTTAATCTACATTTAGCAACATCAGCTACATTTAGCTACATTTAGCAACCTATTAATTGCCCAACTGTACTACAGATAAAGAAGTCTCCAACACACAGCCAGCCTGCAGAAATGCCGGAGATCACATTTCAGCCACATATGTCATGTGAGTTCATTATGTGAGTTAGCCAAATGAGAAAGCCCAGTCACTGGAGAGGTCCCTTATCCAACATACTAATTGATAGACTCAACACTTAGAAATTAAAATAAGCTTCAACAGTTGAATGACCTTCAAAATTCCTTCTAGCAGCCAAGTTTAAAATCCCAAAGTTGAGTTCACGTGCCCATTCGTCTGCTTGGACTCAGAATCCTATGAAGGCGCTGCACACAGCTCCTGGACGAGCTCATTAGCTACACCTCCAATGTCTTCCATCTCCTCTGCGCACGTGCTCTGCTCTATCTAGTCCACTTTGCTGCACACACACAGAAAGGGTTCGCGCTGGCTTTGCAAGCTTACTTGCAGGAGATCCAGTATTTCAGCATATGCAACATACCCAAAAAAAAGACTCTATGTCTACACCCTAGAATCACTTTCATTTGTCAATTCTGCCAGTAGTTTTGAAAAACCGCTACAAGCCGGGTATTGTCCTATGGATGTCACATCAAAGTGAACAAGACAGGGTCCTTCCCCTCTGAAGGTCATAGTTCTATAGGGTTGAAGACAAACAAGTAATTATGTCATAGTGTAGCCACCACAAGGAGGGGTCTAGAGACCACCCAACCCCAGGTCTGGGGTGCATGGGGCGGTCCCATGATAGCTCTTAGCAGTCCATACAGAGGGAAGTTAGGAAACAAACTAAATGGCTTCTCTTGCTTATAAAGGCTTTACATAAAACATTACATAAAATGATGAGTAAATATGCTATGAAGGAAATGATTAAGAAAATATAAACTCGTTCTCGTCTTCCCTAATTGGCAAAATTCCCTTTTCCTCTTTAATCCTCTTTCAGTAATTCTATATCCCATCTGTGGCATTCAGTGTTATTGAATTCAAGAGAATTTCTAACCTCAGCATTTGTTCCAAAGTTTGATCCCACTGCTGAATACTCTGCAACCTCGCTTGTCATTAATGTGCAAATTCACTCCTGGAAGACAACCTGCTTTTGTGTATCCTGCGGTCATAATACTCACCAACATGTTTCAAACTGTCACAAGTGCTTGCAAGGTAAGACCTTACAGTTTCATGGGCATCTTTTCTGCAGCGGGGCTAAAGCCTGACCTCACGTATACGGGGTGGGTGGGGGTCGGGGGCAAGTGCTCTGCGCAAGGCCTTCTGCTATGGACCAGGGCTCTTTACGCAATGGCTCCTATCAAGTTCACCACATCCCTATTGATGTGTTAACTTTTCTACTTCCTGTCATGTAGAGAAATATGGGAGTTTCAAGTAGCAGCCACTTTTTCTGTCTCAGACCTGTTTCCTTTCAATATTTACTTACTGATTATGAGAGAATCTACAAAGTAGGAGCTATAGAAATAGCTGAGTCAACATAAAGAGTAGAAAAAGTAATGGTTTCTAGAGCCAATGGGTTAGGTCTTCGAGTGTTGGTGTGATCTGAATTCTAACTCAGCATCATGCTGGCTGACAGCTAAGTCACACCCACGCCATGTCCACTGTCTTCCTCCCACCCTGGCCCCCTATGCACTTTAGTCAGCACACCTCAGCGGAAGGTATTCTAAAGTAGCTTTCATCACGGCAGGTCTTGGCCACAATTATAGTTACCCGTTGCTAATGCATTAACACCCCAGGATTTCCTTCTGCCTTTCAGAACCCTCCACAAGCTAGATTTACCCCATAATGTGTATCCCCCAAATTGCCATTCACACATTCTTCTGTTTCTCTCAGATCAGTCTCCACTTAGCTTCCAGACCACCTTCTTCCTTATGCTCTTCGCCCTGTGTGCAAAGTTCTGCCCTACTTGTCTTCATTTCCCCCAACATGGTCAACTTTCAGCTCAAATCCAACCTCCTTCAGGAAGCCTTTTTTCAGTAAAACTCCAACTCATATTGATTGTCCACTCACTTCCTAATTTCCTGTAATGCTTATGTTTATAAAGTATTGTTTTATATATATTCAACTTAGTATTTTATTTCACATCATTTGCATTGTTTCATGAGCCTATGTCAGGTCTCACCCATTCAAACTCAAAATATATCAACTGAGGAGTTGCCGTGTGCTGACACCTTTGTTCCATGTGGGGAGGGGGAGATACAGTTCTCCCCAAGGAATTCTGTCTAAGGGTGAGAGATATATAAGTCTGAGGCATTTTGGGAGAACTAATGAGAAGCAACTTAATCCCGTGTTGGTCAGGCAGAGACTGTCTCCTGAAAGAAGAAAAATATAAACTAAAAGGCAAGAAGGAGTTAGCCTGATCAAGAAACTAGAGGGAAGCGAGGAAAGCATGTAAAAACACTGAAAATGGAACAAAGTTAGGTAGGGCTAGGGAACCATATTGTATATTTTTATATTCTCCCCTTAGCCTTTATCAAAGTTCTGAAAAATGAAACTAAAACATAATGATACTGCTTCATAAGTCCCATATGTAAGTCAATGTTTTAAGTTTATATAACACCTTACGTGTAGTTGAATTAGGTCCTATTATTTATATCATTTTGAACCATTAACAATAAACAGCGTATGCAAAATAAAAATATGAAGCCATGGTTACAAAAGAGAATTAATGGATTATTAATTTCCTCCAGATGGTGTGAATCTTTAAAAAAAATCATTTCATTTTAATATTGTTTATTTATACTTCTAAATGTAATTACTGTTGACACGTTGAACTCAAACATAAACCATTAACTTCTAGAAGTGTTAGACTATAAACACCATAATGTAACAATGCAATTTAGAATTAAAAAAATAAACTTTTCTTTCTTAAAAGTTAAATTTTTAAAAGCAAAGAGGTCAATGCTTTTTTGTAATAATTCATTACAATGACTTGGTGTACTAGCGACATCCCCAAATTTTCTTGCTAAAGGCATTTATACCAAACAGACACTGAGAAATAATTGTAAATAATGGGTAAATCATAATAAAATAACTGTTGCATGTAACGAAATGAAATTAACAATTCCAAAGGGTATTTGGCCCATGAGAGGAAGACGCATCTCATGAAAAATTATCACATTACTTTCCTATCCCCCAACTAATGGAATTAATTTCAATCCTCAAAATTGTAGTTATAAAAGTCCACGGATGCTCAAAATTACATTTATAGGAGCCACGTTCTTCTGAGTTGCAATCTCAGAGCTCACTCTGTTCAGACTGTGTGTATAGCTCAAGAGAGCTGATGCCAGGTTTAACATACAATGCTTTCTGGGTCACGGCGCTCGCAGAGCTGCTGTGTGGCACAACTATTCAGTCGTTGGAGTTGCCATCTGTAACATATGCCAACGCATGCACGTTTCTGCCTTTGTTTTTTCTTTTGTGAATAACAGCTAGGAGCAGATAATGCCCAGCTCCACTGCACTGTGCTAAATTGAGAAAGATATGAAGACAGATCTTGTTTAGATAAGAACCCCACTGTGAAATAAATTATTCTGGTGTAACCCCAGATCTCATGACAGGAAATACTAATGTGCTAAGAATCGTTCCAGTGGTCGTGGATGTTAGGAGCTACTTAACATGGGAAATTCTTACAGACACGGAGTGCTTGGAATTCTATATCTTTTGCTGCCATCTCACCAAACCTTGCACAGAGCTTTACTCATCAGTCTTTCACTCATTCATAAAGTGAATGAATGATGAATGCTAATAGGATGTCAGGTCTTTTATTCATTTTATCGGAGAAACATTAAAAATCAGGTCCTCCGATGTAGAGCAGTTGTAAATGAAGAACCTGCCTGAAAGATTGTAGACATCTTAGAACAGTTCTATAATGAAAATGTCTCAAAATGAGGAGGTATTGTGAAATTCCTGAGGTATCATGACATGAATTGAGCATTAAAATATCAACATAATTAAAAAGTTTGTGGAGCATAGTAGATAAAATTATTTTCCTAATTTAGTTTTTTTGTTTTACATATAGCCAGAAATGCAGTGAGTAGCATGTCAAAATACTTCCCTGAAAATAACCAAAATCAACATGGCATAATAATAAAAATCCAAATGAATTCATGTATAAAACCCAGATAAGGGAATTTGTGCAAAGACGCAATTAATTGCCTGCCCTGCACATCCCAAGACCTTGGAGGTTGGGGGAAGATTAGAAAGAACCCCAGGAAAGGTTGTGTGAGTTGGCTGTGCCGGGAGCTGGCCTCAGAACCATTTCTGTAAAATAAGGGTGTGTGACTTGAATAATATTGAATGTCAACTATAATTAAATATATATGTATATATATGTATACACACACACACACACAAAGAGTCATGGTATGTAAAGCACAGCATAGGGAATAGAGTTAATGGAATTGTAACAGTTACATACAACGTCAGAGGGGCAGTAGATTGGGGGGGTGATCACTTTGTGAGGGGTGTAAATGTCTATTACATTGTTTTGTACACCTGAAACTAATAAAAAAATACCCCATGAAAATAAAATCACTTATATCTTCTGTTTGAAAAAAATAAAATAAATAAAACGAGAGTGTGTGAAATGGCAGGTTAGCTATGGCATTCTCAAAAGACCTTTTGGACGCGGAGATTTTAAAATCTTCCATTTGTATGATCACAACATTTCTTCCTCACTGTCAGCCTGTGGAATATAAACCTTACTTGAAATAATGTGCAAAAGACATATCTAGCTTTATGCAAAGGATTCTAGCTTTACATAGCCATTTGAACTAATGCACGTGTTGTTCGCAAAGCTAAGAATTTGGGGATTTCTGGAGATTTCACTTCCTGGAAGACACGTTGGGAGGGAGGTCCTGACCCAGTATACTGAAAGGAAATCAGAAAAGGTTTATTGATATTAAAAAAAAAAAGCAACAAAATATGTTATATAACTTTCGACAAAAGTTAATTTTGAAGTTCCTTTTTTTTTTTTTTTTTTTCCCCAAGAAGGTCAGCTGGTGATTGGAGCCAGCAGCAGAGGACAGAGGGGCGTGGACAGAGCCACGTGCCCTCTGCTGTGCTCCGCCCCCAGAACTCCCCCAGGGCTTTCTCATAGCACCTGCCACAGTGCCTTCGGTTACGTTTCATTGTCCACATTCTCTCTAGACCAGAGGTCCGCAGACTCCAGCTGGGGGCCACTGTGCCCACCGCCTGCTTTGTAAATAAAGTTTTATTTGCATGTTGTCTATGGTGGCTTTTGCTCCATAAAGGCAGAGTTGGGTGGCAGTCACCGGCCCGTATGGACCACATAGGCCAGACGATCGCCTGGCCCTTTACAGAAAAGGTTTCTCGCACACGCTCTTGACTCCATAAAGACAAAGGCTGTCTGTCCTCTGCTGTCCCCAGTGCCTGGCCTACAGCTGGTGTTTGGGAAATGCTCGTGCTCTCAAGGATTCACAAACTGACTGTCGGACTAAGTGAATGAATGAGTGAGAGTGATCAGGGACAGAAAGTGAAGGTAAACAGAAGCGCCAAAGAGCCAGAGGTCACACGTGTGCAGTGGTAAGAGGCCTGTAGCAGCTCACTGGTTTGCGCTCAGCCTTCTCAAGGCTGCAAACAAACATTACCGCCCTTCATTCAGGCCATTTCTTTTGATTAAGCTGACCAGGTTTCACCCAGAGAGTGTCCCGTGCATACAATTCCCACATGGCAGAAAGGAAAAGGGAACTTGGATTAGCTGATGAAAAGTGATACAAGAAAATGGGGTGGGGCCATGTGACTCTGCTACCGATTGGTCGGCCCGACATTTACACCGACTCCCGAATGACACACTGTGCACAGATGTAGCAGAAAAGGGCTCCAGGGGGAGGAGCAGCTGGCAAAAAGACCCTAAGTGGGAACAGCTGGTCATGCTTGAAGACAGAAAAGGCAGTGTGATGGGAACAGGGTGAGCAGGTAGGGGGAGGGGGGAGTGGACCAGGATAGGGTCTGGGGAGATGGGTCCGCCATAGGCAGCCTCTGTCGAAAGTCAGTAATCCAACTCCTCTAAGTGGGAAGTCAATACACATTTTTAAGCCAGGATGTCATTTATGTTTAAGAAATCGCTCTAAGTTTGTGTGAGGAGTGGACTGTGGTATACAAGAAAGAAAGGGGGCCCTAGGGACCCTGTGCAGTACTCCTGGGGGACAAGGTGGTGGTCTGGACCAAGCAGCAGAGACATGGACAGATGGACAATGTCTGGGACGACAGCATCTGCGTGTCTCCTCCTGAGCTGCTTTCCGTTTTCACTAGCAATTGTAGATTTCTCCACTTGTAGCCGTCCTGAAGACCATATCCCCAAACCCAGGGGACCACTGTCATAAAATGAACACCTTTCCAATTACTTTCTATGGAAATGGAGACTTTCTGGTGGTTTCAAAACAAATTTAATTCAAACTCTTTGCCTAAGGCCTACATTAAAGGCTAATGAGCCTAATAATAAAACAGTATATTACTAAAACTTTAAAACTATGTTTCCATTACTCATCCAACTTGGATTCACTTATCCCATCATGTGCTTAGGCACTGGACACCGTGAGGGCACAGGACATCGACGAGAGGTGCACTGATGACCCACTGTGGGCTGGCAGGGCTGTCCTTCCGTGAGGCAGGGGCGGGGTGAGTGTGGGGGCAACGTCTTTAGACAGGGAACCGGTACTGAAGATAGAGATATTTGGGAAGTGAAACGGAGGATACTCAGAGGTTAATTACCCTGAGGCAGAGAGGAGATCACGCATTACATCCAGCTTCTCCTTTTAAACATTTATCAGATGCTTCCAGCGGGCCAGGCTCCCTGCTAAGTGCTTTGTCTGCATTATTTATTTAATCCACTGAACTTTAAGAGCCTCAGGAGGGCAGGGCCCATGTCTGCCTTTCTCCTCTGCAATCTCAGTACCTGACATTGGGCCTAGCACGTAGGAAAAGTTCAAAAATATTTGTTGAGTGAAAGGAGAGGTGGCCCCCCGGCACTCGCATAACAACGGCAGTGAAATGTCCTTACACAGAGGACAGGCGAGGATGCTGAGGCTTAAAGAGCTGGGAGGCAGCGTCGTCCCACAGCCAGTGCCCAAGCAGGCACCAGCACCGCCTCCCCTTAGGCCCCTCTCAGACCCCTCACTATTGCTTCACACTGCCTTCATCTAGTCCCTGACATTGGTCACACTGGCTGACACAGGACAAAAACAACTGGCCAAGTCGCAGGATGGAAATACGGGAAGGAATCTTTTTGTTCTAGACTTGCTGAGGTTGCGATGTCTTTGGGATGCCAAGTGAACAGGTGCAGTGGGCCATGAACTTGGCAAAAGGTCAGACCTGGAACTTGGCCTGGGGACCCATCAGCCCAGAGGTGACGACTGAGGCCTGTCAGGAGGTGGGATCACCCACAGACAGTGTGGAAAATCAGGGGCGGAGGTGGTCCACAGAGGCCCCAGAGAACAGTGACAGCACAGCACAGCTGGTTTGAGTACAGCGCCTTCGCTTACTGGGCTTATAGATGTGAAATCGTTTCATTTGTTTCCAAAAACCGATAACAACTGTGTTCTGTCAAACAAACCTGCTGGGGGCAGTGGGCCCCCCAGCAAACTTCAGATTCCATGGCTTCCAGTCACTTTTGGTCTTTCAAATAATCTAATGTCGGTCACCATGAGAACAGCCCACTTGAGCGTCCGTCTCATGCCCTGCAAGCGCTCGTCCCTGCGCTGCAGACAGGGAAGAGGTCCAGGTACCCCAAGTGCCGGCACAGTGGGCGGGCCTGCTGGGGCGGCCGAGCGTGGGGTGGGTTAGCCCCATCCCACCGAGAGTGGAGCCTCTTCTCCTGAAATCTGCCTGCACGCAAGCAGTACTACAGGATTTCCTTCCTTACTCAACAAATGGTTGCGCTGTGTTAAACCATGGGCAAGACAGAGGTTTCTCTCACATTGAATTTGCAGACTGAAAAGGAAGATAGCATTAGTGAAGGAGAATTAATGGTAAAGTGTTGCGAAGCGATGCAAAGCAGGGAGGAGTCGGGGGAACAGGCCGACATAGCCAGTCTGGGTGGCAAGGAAGGCTCCATCCATGCAGGAGTCGTCACAGTTCTAACAGAAACCAGGCTGACGCTTTCAAAATCGCAGCTCACTCGCTCCTCTGCCCACTCCCTGGGATCCCTGCCCCCCTGCCCCCCCAGAGTAAAAGCCCAAGTCCTCATAGTGGCCTTGCTCAGTCCTCCCATCCTGCCCAACCACACACTCAGGCCCTCAACTCCGTCTTCTGTTTCAGTTTTTCCACCTTTTGCAGTAGATTTGCATTATCATTCCCAATGCTCCATCCCCCCCTTGGCCGGGTGACGGTACCCTTCCTCCAGCCAGAAGCTGAGTATATGTCCCCACCCTGCTGACCATGGGCCGAGACTCACAGTTTGCTGAGACCAAGACGATGTGAGTGGATGTGATGCAATCGGGCCCTTGAACAGTGCTGTGTGCTACGTCGCCCTCCCGGGTCCCTGTCTTGCACCATGAGAAGGACTTCCCTTGAGTAGCCGCCAGTTCAAGGACGATGACACATTGAGCAGACTGGAAACATCCACTGTGGGAAGCAGAGCCCAGTGAGGCCCAGCCCTGAGCTGCTAAGGCAGGAGAAGCACAGAGGCGTGAGCAAGAGGCACCACCTACGTCACGTGTCCTCAGTTCTGTGCCGGTCCATTGCTGAGCTCTGGTTGACCAGTGACCCTCCACACAGTTTAATCATCTATGACACACATTGTTTATCATCTGCCTCTTACCACTACATGAAAAAACCATTAGGGCAGGGATCTCGTCTGCTCACTGTTGTATCCCCATGCTGGCACACGGCAGGTGCACAATATATGAGGTGTGATCACAAAATATGGTAAATGTTTAAATAAAAAAAAGAAAAAACTTATTACAATAAAAAGACACATTGCCATGAAAACATGATGGTGTGTCCTCAACCACCTTATTCACCGGATCTGGCACTGTGAGACTTCTGGCTCTACCCCAAAGTCAAATGACCATGAAAGGTAAACGTTTTGAATCGATTGAGGACATCGAGGCAGCCATGACAGCACAACTAAAGAGCCTCATGAAAGAGGACTTCCAGAACTGCTTCAGAAAGTGGCAAGAACGATGCGATAAGTGTGTTTGAAGTGAGGGGGATAATTTTGAAGGGGATTAATAGCAATGTGTCTTTTACTGTAATAATTATTTTTTTAAGTTAAATATTCACCGTATTGTTTGATCCACCTTGTAGGTGTGTTTAACAAATGAAGAAAGGGCTCATGTCAGATTCCCAAATGTCACCCCGCCATGAGCAGGGGGACTCTGTCCCATTCTGTTTCACTACAAAGAAGGAAAGAAAACTGAACGCAAAAGAGGTGTGGCGCCCACACAGAGGTTAGAAGCGGGTCTGCTGAAAGGCACGTGTGATGCTTCAGAGGTGGCACAGCTCCCTTGTGACCCATGGCTGCTCAGCAGGAAAACACTGACAGACACCATAACAGATGCCCGGATGCCTTAACTATGAGTTCAGTGTCAACAGAGCAGTTATTGGTTGAGCAACACAGAGGCTCAGGAAGAATCATGAGGGGTTCTGAGGACCTGCCCCTGTCCCAGGAGACAGGGCCACAGGTGGCATGTTGGGAGACCCAAGAGAGGAGAGGAGAGGCTGGGGACTGAAGCCTGTGGGGAGAGGAGGCAGTTGAACTTGACCTGAAGCTCTGGTGACATCCAGCACATAACCTTGATGCACAGGTGCCACCGCGCATTGTCAGGTTTCAGAAGAGAGTCCTCGGACTCTGCTGACACACTCCTCTGAAGGGATGAGGCAGGGCTGGTGGCCTTCTGCCCTGGAACTGCAAGGACATCTGAAATGTGCCCCTCTGCCACATGTCCCCGAGCCCCTTCTGTCTCCTCCCTCCCCTCCACTGGTGAGTTAGACCCACAAGAAGGAGAAGGCAACTGGTTGGAGGGACTGCAGCAAATCCTGGTGGGTTGGAGAGATTCAGGGATGAGGGTGACAATGCACAAAAACCAACATAACTGCACCTCTACTATGAAGCAGAGGCAGCTGAACGCCACGACGGTGAGGCAGCCTGTCCTGTGCGCCCCAGGACGCCCCCAGGCAGCAGCTGCTCATCGAACTGGCAAACCCTGATCCCCACTCATGGCAACACTCAAAATCTTGTCTTCTCACGCATGGGATACATACAACGTGCCATCTTTTGACCCAAACTTATGCTTGGCAGTAAAACAACCACTTGGTGCCCAACTTTCTTCTTCAATATGAGAGAGCTCATCCCGTACGTGAGTGTATTCCCACGGGGCAGTGTATGTCACCGAGTCCTTACGTAAGGAGACAGGAGGGGGCCAGGGGTGCTCTCCACACTCTTGATATTCTGGGGGACAAAGGCATCCAGTGCAGGAGGCAGGAAAAGATTAACCACTAAACTTCTGCGTCAATGTCAAATGAAATTTTGTTTAACATTCACTTGGCATCTGGCTTTGTGGTGGAGAGCCAAGGGGATTTCATATAAAAATAGAAAACACAGGCCTGTCTTCAAAAGACCATAATCAGGTTGGAGAGCTGCTTGATATTAAACTGTAAAGGACTCACACAGGATCAACTGAGAATATCTGACAAATTTCACAAACAATAAGGAGTCCTCTGAACACAACCTGGGAAGAAAGCCTGCCCAGTTTCGACCCGAAGCCCCGCCTGAATTTAGTGAGGATGGCAGTCAGGTTCCAAGGAGGTTTCCTTCATTGGCTTGCTCTGTCTTGCGATATTCCAACTTTAAAAATAGTCTAATCTTTAGCAGAACTAGAGGGTACTAATAATTATTTCATGTTTTTCGCAGTACAATTTTGTGAGGCTCATGTTTAATTAACCAAGTGGCACACTGAGAAGACGACGACAGGTATGTTCCACGTTATTGTGAATCTGTAGTTATCAAACCACCATGTAGAGATGTCAGCAAAGGGAGACGGAGGGAACAGGCACACAATCAATGCTGGCAAATGTGCATGACTGGGGGTCGGAACACACACACACACACACACACAAAGATGCACACACACAAAGATGCACACACACAGACATAGGCACACAGATACACACACAGAGACACACAGACACACATACACACAGATGCACACACACAGATATAAACACAGAGACACACAGACACACACATACACATACACAGACACAGACACACACACACAGATGCACACACACAGATACACACACAGAGACACACAGACACACACAGACACACAGACACACATACACACATAGACGCACACACACAGATGCACACACAGAGACACACAGACACACACACACAGACACACATACACACATAGACACACACACAGACGCACACACATAGATACACACAGACACACACATACATACACAGACACACACACAGACACACACACAGACACACATAGACGCACACACACAGATGCACATACACACAGATGCACACATACAGATACACACACAGAGACACACAGACACACACACACAGACACACAGACACACATAGACGCACACACACAGATGCACACACACAGATACACACAGACACACACACAGACACACACACAGACATACACACACAGACACACATGTTTGCTAGGGACGCCATACTAAAGCACAAAACTGGGTGGTTTAAAACAACACAGATGTGCTCTCTCTTGGTTCTGGAGGTAAAAACCCAAAGGCAAGTTCTCTTCAGGGCCACACTCCCTCTGAAGCCTGTCAGGAGGGTAGCTGTCCTTTCTTGTGTCTTCCTGGCCTTTGGTGTTTGCCTGTAGTCCTTGGCTTGTAGCCACATCAGCTCTGCTTTATCCTCACATCACCTTTCACTGTGTGTGTGTCTGCCTGTGTCTCTCCTCCTAGAAGGACAGCAGCCAACCCGCAGGAAGGGCCCACCCCGTGCAGGATGGCTTCACCGTAACTGCCAGGATAACGACATCTGCAAAGACCCCATTTCCAAATAAGGTCACACTCACAGGTGCTGGGGGTTAGCGCTTCAACGTGGCTTTTTGGGGACACAATTCAAGCCACCATTATACACGCACACACATAGCTGTAATTCTGACTTCGTTTTTAAGTAGTTGTGCTGAACGTGTCCAAGTTTAGTAAGCGTGGTGTGAACTGGACGGCAGGCAGCCCCATTGCGTTGTCACAGGAATGCCTGCTCGTGCTGTACACAACCTGTACAACCGCCAGTGGCGGCCCTTACTTCACGTGATTCTAGGACAGTCAGGTTGACGTTTTGGAACCAAATTTCATATATGTGAAATGAATAATGCAACCACATTTTTCACTTAGCTTCATACAACTGGGGGTATTATACTATAAATTCCAAGAATTATACATTTATCTAATAATGTTCAGTAGAATCTCCTATACGAAGTTACAATTCTTTTATAGATTGATCACAGGTGATTGAACAGATGACTTAACTATCAGCTCCTAATACGCAATGAATTTCTCAGTCAACTTTCAAAACTTTCTTATCATTATTCTCCTTCTGGCCAAGATGGATTAAGAGGCACTGGATATAGCCTCCTGCCCCAAACAACCTAATAACTAGGAGAAATATTTGAAACACGCGTTGCTAAGACACTGGACACCAGACAGTTAAGAACAACACTTCACAGAGGCAGAGAAGGAAAGGCTGAGTCCTGTGCTCACCTAGGCCTCCTGTGGTGACAGTGTCCGGGCCCTGGGTCATGGAGGGAGAACCCAGGCAATGCCCAGTAGACACACAGATGTGAGGACACAAACCTGGGCCTCTTGGGAGGACAAGGCGAGAGTCTGAGGGACCAAACGAGAGGGGGAGCTGCACGGATGGAGAGCATCAGAGGACTGCACGGGGCTTCCCCTCCAGTGGCCTGAGGCTCACGGAAACCATTTTGGAAAATGGTTTGCCAGTTTCTTGAAAAGGTAAACACATAACTGACATGAGACCCAGACATTCCCTTCCCAAGTATCTAATGACGGACAGAAAAGCAGATGCTCCTACAGAAATGTGTACATGAATGTTCGCAGTGCTTTCTCTGTAATAGCCCCAAAGTGCAAACAAGGAAAGGGTCCTCAGCTGAGCGGACACGCTGTGCTGTAGCCATCAAGCGGCTACTGCTCAGCGATGAAAGGAAAGCACGATCGATGCAGGCAGCACCGTGGGTGGATCAGAAAATTATCAGGAACTATCGGTACACAGTGCAGCATGGATGACTCTCAAAATAATCATGAACTCTCGATGAACACTACAGCACAGATGAAACTCAAAGTAACTGGGCTGTGTGAAAGAAGCCAAACCAAAAAGAAAGGACGTACGGTATCACTGCATTTGTAAATATTCTAAAAAATGGAAACTCACGTACAGTGAGAGAATGCAGATTAGCGGTTTATAGGGGGTAGGGAGGAAGACAGAGAGGGAGAAAAGACAAGGAAACCCAAACATACTTTGGGGGGGGGGCGTTGGGCAGAGATGTTCATTCTCATGACGGTGGTTTCACAGGTGTGTATACTTGTGTCATAACTAATCAAACTGCACACTTTCCACATGTGTGCTTTCCTGTATGTCAATTACACCTCAATGGAGAATTTAGTCAGCAGAATGGAGGATGGAGAATGAAATGGTTTCTTCCACAAACGATACTTCATCCATGACTCCCTGTTCCCAATCTGTTCTGAGGGAGGCAGCACGAGCATCTGTTCACAGTCAGTTGCTTCCTTAATCCCGCTGTTGTCACTGAGCGACACGTAAAAGCGCCATCAGGACGCTCCATTTGAAAGCCGGAGCTGGCTCAGATGTCCCACATGGCACCGGGACTTTGCACAAAGAGAACAGCTGTGATAATCTGCCGTATGCCTTGATTCCTGCCCCTCCGAATGGGGCACACAGATCAGTTCTCCCTGCAAGATGGAACTAAAGAAATAAGGTGCTACTTTGGGCGTCAATTATTCAATTATATGTCACCTGTGCATATACGCACATAAGTATGGCACTCATATGCATACACATATATATGCACAGATGTGTATCTTTTCCTTCTGTTTTGTTGCTGTAATTTCTGCTTTCATTTTCCCAGGGAGAGAGGCGGGGTCATAGTATTCAGTCAATTCCAGTTTTGAAATGTGCTCCCAGTGCATTGGAAGAGAATTAATCTGGAATCACATAAAAACTCCTGACACCCCACCACTACCACTTCTGATGGAAATGAACAGGAGGAAAAATCAATGTGCTTTGTGTATTCATGGACTTCTAATGACCTCTGGGCACCAATCGTGTTGCAATTTTAAGAGGCTCTAAACGACTGAGGATCTCCAGCCTCGCTGGGAGAGCTAAGTGACCCCTTCTGTCGGTAGATGGAGCGGGGTCATGTGTGTGTCCCCAAGTCCAGTCCATAGCGATGGAGACCAGGTATGTGGCTTTCACCAGTGACCAGTGACGCAGCCAACTTACTCCAGTGAGAAGAAAGTCCTCTATTTGGAGACTATATATTCTCTGCTTGTCATGTAAAAATGCAAGTAGATACTTTAGTTCTCGTGTTTTTAAACATCCTCATCTGGGAAAACAAAACACTGCCACCCTATAGTACTCTAAAAGTCCCCCCTCCTCCTTCTCTCTTTTTTTTTTTTTTTTTTAACATGAATTTGTTTGTAAAACCCCAAAGTCCTGGCATTGTCAATACTTTTAAGGCGATATGAGGGAAAAAATGACATTTTGGTTTTGGTTTATAGGCTAATTATGTCAAAACGAAAGAAGTTTGAACATAATCACACCTGGCCACAAATGACAGTGCTGCCTCTACAGTGCAGGGGATCTCGTCTGTAATTTCCTCGACGCAACACCCTCACAACAGCTTGACCCACCGAGCTTTCAGAAAGACAAAGAAGAAACTGGGATCATCAGTTCACACTGTCGCTCTAAGGAGACCACTGAGCCCTGGTGATGTGGGGCGCTGATATGGTCACTAATGTCCCTTTGGGAGTATCCTGGCGACGGGGCCATGTAAACAGAGCGCAGCACTGGCAACAATGAAAGCTGAGCTTAGAGCATCATTCAGACATGCGTTTTGATGAGTATGACTACATACGAGATTAGCAGGTGTAGACGGACCTGATCAGATTGAGCAGGGAGGTAAGAGCGATGCGAATACCTGTCTGGTGACTGTTTCCGAGCCCTCCTGAGAGACTAGGTCTGAATCACCATAAAGAAAGGGTGTGTAGATGGCAGCTCAGGGACCATTTTTGGATAGGGAAGTTCCTTGTGAGACTTAGGGCAGAAAAAGTGTGATGCTGGGGTCATGATGACAAAAGTTCAAAACACAGTGGGAAAAGGTAGGTATCCTATTCATCCTTGAGTGGAATTTAGCAAGTGGGAAAGTCAACTGATAGCAAGGACAATCATTTTCCCAAGACGCAATAAAACCAGCAACGGTATAATATTTTACTCTAATAACTGGAAGGCTGTTGACTTCTAAAGGAGGGGCTTGCGACTGAAGCTCACTTGTTTCTGCATTCTCCAAGGTTGCAAACAACTGGAGAAGACTTAGAGCGATGGGTGAGATGTGAGAGGTGAGGTCCTGCAGTTCTACAGGTGGGGACTGAGAGACAGAAGTTAGGTGTGCAGGTGAAAATGGTCTTATATGTATAACATTTGGTTGGGCATGGAGGCATTCCATGCATGACATCTAACTCTATAAATGCTTCAAACCCCTCAATTTACTGAAGTTTATGTTCTTGAAAACGTACATTTCCTTCAAATATTACAGTCCAAACCTAGGTGCCAAGTGAACAATACTAAAAATGGAGATTTCATTTCTCAAAGAGCCCTTGATTGTCCATTCATACCATAAAAAATAAAGGGCATAAAAAGGTGTAGGAATACAGACACCCTTTAAAAGTAATAGCATATCAAATGTTTAAAAGGAATGAGACAAAGATGCATGTTGAAGTTAAACTCATAAATATTTCTTGTATCCCTAGAAGGTATTGCCCCCAATAGGACTTGCAAATTGAATAAATTTTATAAAAAATACATGCACGGCTTATAATAACAGAAATTCAACTCTACTTTGAGCATGTCAGTATGACAGAGCTATTAAAAATGCATTTGTTCTATACTCAGATGCTAGCTCTCTGAGGTTAGGCACATCACAGTTTAAAACATACTGCAAAGCAAAGATGGATAAATTTACTTTCCTTACCTCTGAAATCAGCCACCAAGCACAGTATCACATATACAGTGTGAGCTCCGAAAATATTTTCAAATAAGAAACATTAATGATTTATCAAAATTGTAAGATTCATCACATTCAAAACAGCTTAAACATAACTGGGCAAATTAAAACTTGAGGAAATGTTAATGGCAAACAACATTGAAAAAGTATTATTATCCTTAATATGTAAAGAGCTCTTACAACTTAGTAAAAAAAAAAAATGCTGTTATGTAGCCACAGAAAATAGGCCAATGACATAAACAAATCTTTATCAGTAAAGATTTGTTTATGTCATTACCAACCTAATTACCAATAGTAATTTAAACTTATGTGAAAATGAGATATCATTTGCAGATCAAATTTACAAGCTTTTCTAAAAATAAGAAAATTCAATGGGAGTTAGTTCTGGTAAAATGGGCTTACCATACACTTCTATTGGAAGCATTAACTAGCAAAAATCTTTCTGAAAAACAAATGGGTAATACAGTTTATATCAAGAGTTTTCAAAAGTTCATAGCTTTCAACATAACTCTACTTCTAGCAGTCTCTCCTATGAGAACAATCTGAGATAGGGACAAAAATTGTGTATAAAGATGTTCATTGAAACATAATTTACAAATAATTTTAAACACTGCAAATAATTTACATTTCCAAGAATTAGAAGTAATTAAATACGATGTAGTATTTCAATTTTAATACTATATAAATATATAGAAAAACATTAAAATACACTCTTTGAAATGTAAATTCCTTAGGAAAATTCTCTCAACATGATCGAAAATTAGAATTAAAAAAAGATTTTCTATATGGCATCATTGTATCTTGGTTTGTTTTTTCATGTCTTTAATTTTTTTATATTGTTAATATAGCAATATACAAATACAAACACATATGTACACAAACACACCTGTTTGTGCAAACAAAAAAAATACGGACAAAAATATACCAAAATATTAATAGCAACGGAGGGGGTGTAGAGACAATATAGAGATACATTTTAAAAATGTAAAAGAGAAATATAAAATACTATAGTATAAAAATATAAATACTAAAGGATTATATAAAGCAATAAGTGAAAGTCCCAAACCCCCAATAATCTAACTCACCCTTTCATACTTTCTACCAACTTACCCACTGATAAAACATAAATTTTAATCAACCATGCTAAGGGGAAGGAGTAAATTATCTTTCTGTACTTTTTATAGAAAATGATGCTACAAAAATCCTTGCAATAAGAAGAGGCGATCGAAGAAGTATGCAACCAAAAAGTGTAGGAAAAAGGGTGTTGCAGCCTAGTAAACACAAATAAACACTGTTACTTTTCTAGAAGTTTGCTTTTTATGGTATCTGTTGGCTTTTTAAAATTTGTCATCTATTACGACTTATTTTATTCTCAACTATAGCAATAACTTTGTATTCTTTCTCTAAAAGAGCGCCCCCACTGCAATGGCATAATCCTATAAAATCTGAATCTGTCTACACTTAATGGACCTTCTCAGGTCTCTCTGGCACCTCTGCATACCCAAAACACTTCTGGACTTGGCTGCTCACCACCATGACCAACTCTGCAGGGCGTGTCTGATTCTGTGAGATGCAACTTTAATCCAAGTTTTGGGTTTACCTGACCCTCAACCCCATACAAGGAGACCTTTCAGCACGGAGCTTCCCCAAATTTGAATGAAATGTCATAACTTCCTGGGACTTTGCAAAGCACTCAGGTGACGCATACTGGAAATGCAAGGGCATCAGCTTCCCAGGGGGCCCACCCTCACCACAGGTAATGAGAGACGGAAGGTGGCAGACAAGTTTCTCCTGTCTACCTTCTGAGAAGTAGCTAAATTATGCGTTTTTTTCCTTGCAAATTATCCCCCGCAGTCCACTGTGCCATACAAACACACCTGCTAAAAGACCAACTATGTCTCTTTAGGCTCCTGTGAAGTTGCAGCCCACACGAAGGCGATGAGTGGCTTAGGGTCTCTTCTAGCTTAATTCGCCATTATTTTCCACCCCAGCCACCCTGGGCGGCCACTTCCCAAATAAAGGAATGCATTCTGGCCTCGGGCTCTGTTCTGCAGAAGACTGGCTAAAATAAAAACGCTCTGGCAACCTAGCAGGTAGGAAACACGCATTACTGCCAGCTATTATCATTACTATGATTATCCACATGAAAACACTGCAGTGTCAGACGATCTCCGGGTACTGCTCTGAAATTCAACAGGGTGAAAAAACAATGAATGGGATTCAGTTAAAAGGTAGAATATGTTCATATTTAAAATAAAATTTAAAGGAGAAGAATACTGTATTAACAATAAACGAACTTGAAGAAGGAAAGTATAAAAATAGACGACATGTTGACAAGGCAAAGTTTGGTTTGAGCTGTGATAAGTGCAGTGCGCGCACATATTTACACAGAGAGACATACGCTTACTATGACTGTAGCAGAAATAAAGCATTTCTGTTCATCCTTGCAGAAAACCTATTACTGTACAAATGCAAAAGTAAAGGTTTCTAACAGTTCAATTTGTGTACTTCTGCACCCATGTTTTACTCACTGTCAGTTTACTCCCCTGAAAAGTAGTGACTACTCGTGTCTCAGAAGGGGGGCAAGCTTGCCTGTTCCACCCAGTCAGTTCTAGACAGATGGCCACAACACCCATTTTCGAATCATGCCAAAACAAAGATCGAATCAGGTAGAAGCCATACCCGTAGCTTCCTTTCCCAAAGACATTAAATGCATTGCTTTGGTAGCCTTCTGACAGCACCAATTAAACCCAGGGGCATGTAGGATCGGACACACTGAGTTTGCAAAATGCATGAATGAAATAGGACCCCACCAAACAGGAAGACTTATATCCCCCCTCTTGTGGAAATACCAATCCCACAGTGTGCAATTTTGATTGGCATTTGAATTGTAGGTTACAACTCAACAAGGTGGTGCAGGGCTGCACCCAGGTGGGTACCTCAGGAGAGCTGTGTGTGACGAGGAGACTCGGAACTGTGAGTGTGTAACACGCTTGGGGGTCTACACGTTTATAAAAGAAGCCATGCAGAGCCTTCTGTCTGCCTAACTCACACGGATTCCACAAACAGTGTTCGTAATGAACCCATCTCTTCACGTCTAAAGGAGGAGGGTCCTTAACTCTGCATATTGCTCATGCTCACGCAAACACAGTGAGTACAATTTATCAAAGGAGTGCAGTTAATAATCTGAAGCCCATGCAAATGCTGCCCTTTTCAAATGACACTTTCCTCTCAGGTCACAGGTGCTCCGAGGAACCCAGGTTCTCCAACTGGTGTGTTTTAACGTAATCGCCAGAAGAGTGTAGAAAGGCACATTTTTTAGACTCTGAGCAATTTATCAGAGCAGGTAGGTATTCAGAGAAGAGATGTGTCTGTATAACCACATCACAGAATTTTTAAAAAATATAGTCAATTTGGACTAGAAATTAGGGCTCTGTCTTGAATTTACATAAATTGATCTGCCATTTTAAATGGTAGCCCATTTGTTCAAATCAGTAAAGGATAACAGAATTCTGTTTCCAACCAGGTTTATTTAGTGATCATTTACCTGGCTCACTACTAAATTTATTCATGTTCTTTTTGAGAATGCCATTGTCCCGCACATTAATTTGAAATTGTGCTATAGTTTTTGTTTCCATGACAATGTCCCTGTGTAATAATAAAAGGACCAGCTTTAGGAATGAAGAAATCTCTTCTTACAGTGTGTTCTGAGAGTAAGAACCTGAACACAGAGTTTTTTCCCATTAAATACTATATAACGTGACTTCTGTGTAAACAGCACAAGTCTGTGGACAATAAGAGATCTGTCAGACACTGTTCCTCTCCTCAAATAATCCTAACTGTGGTCACCTAAATCATCCTAAAACAGAGTCACGATAATAAAGCTCTGTTAAGGATGACGTAGCATGATACAAGTACTTTCTCATTTTTCCGCCATTTTCAGAAAATGAAGCACCCTACATAAGGGATGTTTAAACAGCCAAACATTTTTCACCTTTTTTATTTCTGAGTAAATCTCAGACACAACTCCCTGTCCCCAAGAGTGTCGAGATAGGATTTTGTGGGTCGGGGGTTCAGGATGAGCAGTGTGGGCTGAGGACAGCCCAGCCTTGGGAGTGGCCGAGTGGGCGCTACTTCCTGGGGGTAACCGGCCCCTCTCCGTATGCTTCTGTCTGACGGGGTTGGGGGTGAGTTGCCCTGCCCCCCTCCCTCAGTTGTCCCTTTTCACCTCTACCTCTGCCACAGGAGCCAGCCCCTGCCCTCTTCCTCTAACTCACTGCTTCTGAGTTCGCTCAGCTGGCAGAAAGCACCAGAAGAATGCGCAGAATGGAATAACAGTAGGCAGACAAGCCTGAGGAAGTGCAAATTCTTTCAACACTTGCACACTGCCGACCAGGTTCTGCAGTGCCCTCCTCGGAGTAAAGTACATGGGTGGCACTGGTTTCTGTGACAGTTTTCTTTTTTTCTCGGAGACAATTTTACAAATCTCTGCTCTCGGCAGTTTTCGTCTATCTTTAGGCGCTCTGCATTCCTGGCGGTCTGACAATCAGGCAAGTGGGTTACACCAGAAATAACTGGAATTGGAGCTGATTTCTGGAGGTTGCTTTGGCCGAAGGGGCCCTGCTGGTCCACTGCCAGCCTCCAGGTGGGTCCTGGGGCCCTGCAGCCGCTGTCAGAGGCAGCCCCTGGGTCGCCCCGGCAGCTCCCCAACACAAAGCTTTGTGGACAGGATGCCCGCAGCTCATGGACGGCACAGAAAGTCACCACCCAATTCCTCCACTCACAAGGGGAGCCGACGAAGCTGCTTGGGAGATCAGCAGAGTTTTGGGGACCTGGATTTAAGGACCCCCGAATCTCTAAGCCGATGCCACTTAGCACTCAATGCCAAAACAAGAGCTCCAGACGGCAATGTAACTGATGTAGGAGGTTAAAACCCCGGGTTTGCACAGGGCTGGGCTGGCTCTGCTCTTGGTATTCTTCTGGGCCAGAAGCTGGAGGAAGACTGGTGCCCGGCTTTGGTTATATTACTATTTGTCCCTCCTGCCATATTCTCTTACTGTCCTCGCACAACAATCTTAGGGGTTAGACTTTATTGTCCCATGTTTTGGGTGAGGTAAGTAAGTCACGGCAAGGTAAAACCAATTTGCCCTCAGTCATGCTCCATAGTGAAGAAGCACTAGAATTTGCCCCCAGGCCTCACTGGAACCACTGCCCCTGCCCCCTAACCTGTCACTTGTCTCTGTTTCACTAACGGCCGAGTTTCCCTGGGACACTGGGACTCGATGCAAGGCATTTTCCACCTCAGTTGTCCCTCTGCTGCCTGTAGAATAAATACCAACTTCTTAGCATGAGATTCCATTGGCTGTGTCCACAGTCTCCTTTGAATGGCGACCAACCCATCAAAGAGAACAAAGAAAAACACCCTGGACAATCCTGGACACAACAGCGGCAAAGGCCCCCTTTCCTGGGACTCGGTGCCCCACCCACAGCTCGTCCGGCCAACGGCACGCTCGGCCAGGGCAGCAAACACAAGCGGGCCAGTCTCCGGTTCTGGCTCACCCCTCTTGTACCGGCTGCCTTTTGAGCAACAGCAAACATTTGCTCCTTAGTAACGATGATACGGTCCTGCAGGGAAAAGCAACTAACTGGCCCATGAGGGGATTGACTCCACAAAGTCTCATTAGTGACGGGTTTCGAACCAAGGCGTTCAGATAACTCGGTGCTCTGTAGCTTCTTCCACTCACAGCTTTGGCAAAACAAACACAGTGAAATAAAAATAAAAGCTTTGTATTAAGCCCTGGCCTTCGTCAGCACCAGCGGGGTGATGCTTATTGGATGTGAAGCTGTTATAGGTTCAGATGTATTTCTAAGTACATGTGACATGTTGGCTGCTTCCTCCTCACACAGCCAGCTCAGAATCAACATGAAGTGACAGAAGGGGAGAAATATCAGTATCTTGCATTCTCCTCACAAAACCACCTCGACATGTCAACTGACAGCAGAAAAATCCCAGGCCTCTACTGAGAGACTCCTCATTTTCATAACATCAGCCATGCGTTTCAAGGAAATGCGTTTTGAAATAATCAACTCTGAACCCCGGGGCTTGAAGAGGGAGCACCGATTGTGCGGGAGAAGCAGAAATGTCCTCCTTGCTCACACTTTGGGAACTCTGATCGTCTGGTCTTATGAATGGCCTTTTTTAGAGTGGGCACGAAATCTATCTGGATGGATTCTTTGACACATGGTGTCCAGGTAAAGGTCAGCTGGCTTGGTACCCTATTCAGAGGCCTGAAGCAACACAGGGGGGCAGGGAGATGAGAGAAAGACAGGTGGGAGGGAGACGGGGGGAGAGGAGAGGTGGGGGCAGTAGTGCGATGGGGAAAAACCATTTGCCAGGCCCTCTCCCACCACAGGTGAGGTCTGCAATTGCCATGGGAGTCCCTGAGGGAAGGCTTCTGGTAGCAAATGCATGTGGGAGCCACAGCCACATTGGTCTCCAGGGAGTCATGAAGGTCCCAGGGAATCTCCCCCAGGATGTCCCCCACACCTGGGATCCTTGGGTCTATCTCCATTTGGAATGTCCTCCGATGTACGATTAGCCTCTTATGGACAGTTAGACACATTTGTTACCACTGGACAGCAGCCAAGAAAGTGCTGGACCACTGGATTCACAAGTTGATTGCTTTTCAGGTCATTGGTGACACATTATATACTCCTGACGCTTTTCAATTAGCAAGTACTTTTATAAAAGAGCAAGCTCAAGAAAAATGCAAATGTCTTTAGGGATGCCTGAATTTTAACATTCAAAATTAACACAGCTTTATGAGATCCCACAAAAATACACCGTTTTTTAGTATCTTACCACTTCAGAAGCGTGTTACCGAGACAGTAGAAGATCTCTGTCTGGAAGCTGGGACACGAAACCAGGTTCCTACAGCTTTCCTGGGGTGTTATATCCAGTGTGTCTGTCTGGGGTAACGTGTGCCCCCAGCATAGGGTTCTCTGCAGTGACATTTGGGGCTGGTGGGTAATGCTTTGCTGTGGGGCTTGTCCTGGGCATTTCGGGATGTGTAGTAACATCTCTGGTCTTGACACACTAGACCCCCCTCCCCCCAGCTGTGACAACCTAAAATGTCTCCACACACTGACAGATGTCATTCTTAGGGGGACAGACTGGGCGGGGATCCCTATCGCTCCCCCCACACCCCTTTAAGAATGAAGCCGAAAGAGAGGTATCATTGCCCCACTTTACAGACAGGCAATCAAGAGGACGGTTAATGAGACCGGCGCTCTTACCCCAGGCCACCCAGCGCCGTGTGGAGTAGCCCGTCTGGGCAACGCAGCACCCACTGAGGGCCAGCGAGCGCCGCGGAGTCACCTGCCCAGCCACTCCTGCTCCTCCCCTCCCCCTTCTAGTCACCTTGCAGGAATGGCTTCTAAGCCAGGCGAGGCCAATCCTGCTGGGGGATCCCCATTTCTGGAGCCTCTGGGGGGCACTGTGCAGACACAGGCGCCTGTGTGGCCACGTGGCTCTCCCCACTCTGAGGCGTTTGCCCTGCGGGCTGATTTCGTTCCTAATCCCGACGCTTAACGTCTTCAGAAAGGCTCATTTCAAAGAGAGAATGAGGCTGCACTGGGACCAGCCAGGCTGCTTGCAAGGCGAGTGCTGATCCCAAGCCTAGAAAATGCAAACGGAAAGCTTTTGACTGAAATGTCTGTGCTGTCACCCACTGCTCTTCGAGGTCCATTCCCATTCCTTTGGGGCCTGGGGCCTGGCTTTTCTTACTTGCCTTCATTGTTCCAATACTAAAGAAATTCCCAAACAGCAACCCTCTCTGACTGTCCCGGTGATTTCTGTGCAGGTAACTGGGATGGAGTGAGCAGTTGGGGCTGGGTTTTGGTTATGGAGTCCAAGAGAAATCAGGTGAGGCTGAAGCATCGGACCCATTTTTGGGGGAATTAAGCAGTTGGGTTTGAAGTCAGCTCCTAGAATGGTGGCCAGGGCATGTCTGTTCGGACCACAGATATGGGTGCAGGGTGTGTTGGAGGAGGGGGCAGCTCGGTTCCCACCCAGCGGGCCCTTAAGGAGAGCTCTGGTCTCCTTCAGAGCTCTTGATGGTAGAAATGTACTTCATAGTTTGCCTAACAACCTCCAGGGATTTGTGACTCCTTGTTTTTGAAGCTAAGGTTCGTGACGCTGCTCTGAATCCACAGGAAAAACCACTCACTTGAGAATAGCCTACTCCGGACTTTTGAAACAACTGAGCACTAAAAGATGGTGAGATAAAGAGCACTGTGGTTAAACAGCGTCCCAGCCCAAGAGGCTGCACCCTAAGATGTGCAAGAGCGGCTGCTGACAGCAGGGTATCGAAGACCCAGGAGCAATGGCCATAGTTTCTCTGTGCTTCTCTGTCCTTTCGTGGGAATGGAAGCCTGCAGTGTCAGAGCGACGCGTTCTCGGCCACGAACGTGCATTTTCACTTAGGTGCTGATTTCGGAGCACAGAGGTGTGCCAGGTGAACGCACAGTTTTCGTCCAAGCACTGGTCTCCGCTGGACCCTTGCAGCCAGACCACACGCGCCTCCACAGCGGGAGGAGGAAGCCGCCTCCCTGCTTGGCTGCTGGGAGGCTGGGACACAGTCTCACAGGAAAACCGGAGAGGAGCGCTCCTGAGACTTGGAGGCAGCCACACCCAATCCACAGGGCAAGCAGCCGCTCTTCACACTCAGAACAGCCGGTGGCAGCCAGGCTCTGGCGTTCCTCATTTCTCAGCCCTCGCGTGTTTGGGGAAATGCAATAAGCGGATGCTCAGTTTGACTAATAACTTCAATGAGATAAGATGCTTTATAATTATTCTCCTACCTGAGAAGCGTGTGCACTCATTATGAACAAGCTGGCTTGAAGCTTTAGATTGTTAGATCGTAAACATGCATTCCACAAATGGCTTTACTCAGTGGGGTAGAGGGAGTCTCGCGTGAAATTAGGATAATGATGGCCTCTTGCAGAACAGTTTGAAGAGGTTCAGTTAATGTACACAGAGCTGACGGTATGCCCTGGCTCACAGGCTCGCAGAAAGCAGTGCCTGCCAGGGAGATGGCCCCACCGGGGCCAGGGCAGACACCCGGGGTTTCCCAGTTACTCCAGCCGGGGACCAAACACCACTGCCTGCCCCAGGATTGCTGTGGGGTTGCAGGATCTAGCCACCCTACATAGCTATGTGACAATTAAAACACAAACAGGTGAGCACCCCTGTCTCAGAGCTGCACCAGCAGAAGGCAGGGGCTTGGCCCACATGCACCGGGCAGCCTCAGAGCCCCTCGGACAAGGTCAAGGCCAGTGTAAGTCTGCTACTCACTGATTTGCACAAATTCTTTCTTACCCCTGGAATTTCATATTTGACACTTCTCTGAAAATTCTTTAACATGTGAAATATGAAAAGAGTTAAATATGCTCTAAGGAAAACAGACTGATTTGAGGAATCATCTCAAATGAGCATTTTCAAAGAAATTGATGACTTGGCTTATTTAATCCATAGGAAGCTATGAGTATCATCAGTCAGTGTGGGGAAAAGGGAACTGATTCTAATGTGAGAGGAAAGGGCTGCCGGGATCAGGAATAATTCTGCAAACAGATCCAGACGCCACCACTGTACCCCCATGGGGAAACATGCTCCACGGAGATCCCGATTCCCTTGTTTAATCTGTGACATTGCCATTGGAATTTGTCACTCTAGGAGTTACAGCTGATGTTACAGCCTGAAGCGGAGCTAAACCAAAATAAACAATCTGCTCTATTCTGCTTACACTAATAGGACAGTGATGTAAGGCCCAGCACACTGGCAGTGGCAAATGCTTTTTCCACACCGCGTGCCTGCAAAGGTCCTGTGTGCACAGTGGCTTTGCTGTGGGGGTCAGGGGCCCCCCACGCTCATTCACACGGGTTAAGGGACTGGGGCGGGGATCAGGCAGAAATTTAACATTTCGCCTTGGTCTGCAACAGTTATTCTTTTTATATCAGCTGGGAGGATTCTTTGAAGCTTAATACACACAATCCTTTTCTATTTGACTTGAGGGGTGGGGGGCGTGGGTGACCTCCATCCTCCTGAGTCTGGAAGTTTTGCTGAGACACTAATGGGTGGTGGGGTTTCATTATCATTCGCAGAAAGAGCCTGCAGCTTATAGCATAGAAACTCCTTTCCAAGCCGCCCACACACACGTTTCCAGTTGCCTTCAACACCCATATATATTCTTGGTGCCTATTTGGTCAACTACCAGCCGGTGATTATCTTGGTCTTTTTAATACCTTTTTGGCCACAAAGAATACAGGTTCTTCTCCTTAACAGAGAGGGAGCTGTTATTAGCTCAGAAATGGCTTCTTTTCTGAAGAAGCGCTCAGTCTGCCTGGGTTGCAGCAGAGACAATGGTGAGGGCAGCTGTCCCTTCACAGCCAGACATAGCAATGCTACACCAGAGTGTCATTTCTGAAGCCTGTGTTCCAAGAGTGTCATTATTCTTTCTTCTTTCAACCCCACAGGGCCCCGGAGCCCCACCATAGGTAGGCGACCTGCCCCGGCAGCACATGCCACGTGCTCAGGCGAGTCCCTAATCTGGTTAGGCATCCCCTGGGGACCAGCGGCTCCACGAGAGGAAACTGCCATACATAATTCAGTTAAAATTGTCAGCTGGAGTGGCCTGGATTAAATCTGGCCTCCCAGATGCAATCAATTTTCAATTTTATCGCCTCACACTAAGCAAAGCGTGAACGGGAGTTCAGCGAACTTGAATAGAGATAAAACAGGGTCCTCTTTAAAAAACATGCGTTTTAAACCTCGTTCTTCTCAATTGTGATTTTCTAATTGCAAACCAGAGATGATTATAATTATCGTATACCTCTCCAGGATGTCTCCACGGCGTAAAAACGAAGAGTGAATTCATAAAGAAGGAAGAAAAGAAATAGGAAGAGACCAAACTTCCATGTCCGGAGGCCAGGCTGGAAGCATCTCCCTGTTCCCACAGGCGTCCCCTGGCCCCTCATCCGTAAACGCATTCCTTGAGCCGGAGAAGGCCACTGACCTCCGGGCTCTGTCCTCCCCTGTTCCTGAGCACAGGCCATGAAATGAGTGGCCCTGGTTTTAACATTAATGCTGATGACAGCACCTGTGAAACTCAGGCCTCAGTTTGCATCTGACTCACCTTCCAAGCGTGGGGTTTTATGCCTCTCTTGCTGCATCCCGCATCCTGTCATGGGGGCTTACATGGGGGCAATACACCACAGAGCCAATTCACCACGGCCCTCTGCTTCACTGCCTGGGCACTAGATGGGGGGCGGGGGTCACTTCTCTGCCTGGTAACTCTGGCAGTGACACCCTGTGGAGGAAAGTGCCCTGTGGGGCCTGCTCCCCTCACAAACATCATCCTGTCCCTCCACCTCTCCTTAGAACACCCTGCAGCTTCCCAGAGAGACTGACGGAAAAACTCTCTTGACGCAAATATGTGAATTTCCCCCTTGCTCCCACTAATGGGACAGTGTGAATAAACACTGAAGAGGAAAAGCAAAGAGCAAGGGAGCAGGAAAACCTTATGCAGTCCCACCCCTAGGTGGAGCTACTGTCCGCGAGCGTCCTGCGTTCGGTCTTTAAAATTCAGTTCACTTAAACTGAGACTGAAATTAGGTATCAACAGAGAATTTACAATTTAAATCAAACTTTGACTCATGTAATTAAGTCTTTATTCTTGTGAACCTCATTCTCAGCCTCAGCATTAGGCCACTGCAGGATTCCAGTGGATACATCTCTTTATGTCCTAGGTGCCTGGTTTAAAAAATAAAAACAAAAAAACCCAAAAACAAAAAAACCCCATTTAAATCAAATCCAAAACGTTAAATAAACTGAAAAGGAAGAGGAAGCAGCAGCGGATGTTTGTGTGTTCTTGAATGACAGACGAGGGCTAATAAGAGACCAGTGGTGACAGGAGACTCCCCCAAATGCTCCGGCAAACCCAGGTGAGGCTTCAACCTGTCCATTTGGCTCGTTAGTCTGAGGAAGAAGATCGGCATTCCAGTGGGGGCCTGTAGTTTTCACTGCATGATAGCACTAGAAAAGTGCTAGAAAGCTTTCTGACTGTTCCCAGAGCTAGGAGTGCAGGTAACGTTATTGAAGAAGACTGCATGACGGAACCTTCTGTTATTTCTGAGGCACTGATCATACTAATGACAGGGAGTCATTAGGAGAAGTTCACCACAGGTCTCCTGTTTAGACCTAAACTTCTTGTCCAGGGCAGACGTGGGGGAAGGGGTGGCCTTAATTTTCTTAATCATTCCTTCAGGGCTGGCATTGTTATGATATATGACTGCTAATGCTGGTAATGTTTATTGAGTGTGTATTATGTGTCAGGCACTGTTTTTATTGCTTTCTATATATTACCTCATTTAATCCTTAAAAAGATGCTGTGATTAAGTATTATAATCCTCAGTACAGAATTAAGTAACGTGTCCAAAATAACAGCGCAAACCCATAAACTTTAGATTCTTCTAAGACCAGGACCATTCTGACAACTCAGCTGACCCATAATATCACAGAGGGGCCCCTGTTATCAAGAGGGAGTATGACACACAGTGAGGTTTGCAGTCAAGCTGGACTTACGCCGTCCATCTCTCCAGGTCATGTGCCTCAGGCGGGTCACTTTACCTCAGTCTGTAAAACAGGTCATCGTTCCTGTGATGCAGGATTGCCATGGGCGGCAATGAGGTGACAGACAGTGTTCAGGCCCTAATCCAGTGGGCCCAGGTCTCACAAATGGGTGGCCTGATGCCTTCCTCTTCCTCATCCTCCTGCTTCCACGTGTCCTCTCCCCCCCCCCCCCCCCCGCCCCAGCATCTGCCACAGACACGCTCCTGAGTCCTGGTTCTTGCTCTCCCAGCACCACAGGCTGCAACACCTCATGAAGACAGCTGTCCCTGCACAAACGTGTCCCTCAGGTTTACCCTGAACATGCCTCCTCTTTAGGGTCCAAGGGCAGCCAGGGATGCGACTGTGACAGTGTCCAGGGCTGAGCTGCAGGAACGATGCAGGGGCCCAGGGGACCCCATGGGACCCTGCGAGCGGCCCAGTGAGCACGAGCCTCGCAGAGCATAGTTGTCTCAGCAACGCTTGTCCGGTTGAGGACGGAGAGGGCAGGACTGGGATAGCATGGACAGGAGGAGCCTTCGGTTCAGAAGCAAGGGAGTGAAAATATGGCGACAGAAGAGACAGAGATAGGAGAGGAAGCCCTGTGACCTGAGAGAGCCAAGGAGCTGTTTCAGAGGCAGCAGTGGAGGCATGCCCCCCGGGATGAGGGAGCTTCTCCTAGGAAGAGGCGAAGCCCCGGTGAAGACGAGAGAACTCAGGGAGGCTCGTGGAGCGGCAGGTGCCACCGATGGGATGGGCTCACCGTCGGTGTACAAAACGTGCTGGGGGCGAGGATGGAACCACTGGGGGGCACAGTGCACGGGGCTGTGACGCCAGCACGAAGCACACGAGCAAATAGCTGGACATTACTCGCGTGTGGGAACGAGCCAGGCCTGTCCAGGCCACCGTGACGTCTAGGGTGAAGCCTGGAGCAATGTGCAGTTCGGGGCTTCTTTCTGACCCTGAGAAACATCAGTCTGAAGGGTTCCCAGCGGAGCACAGCCCTGCACCGAGGAGCCCAGGAAAGAGCTGGTCCATTCAAGGGGATGGCAGAGGGTCCCACCAAGCCTGGAACCCCTGGGACCCTATTTTCCCCTCAGAATTCTGGGAGAGGACGACCCTTTTGTCTGCAAAGCGCTGAGTTATTCCCCGTCCCTTGATTTGTCCTTGAATTAGGAATGTCTATACTTTGAAACTTAAGTCGCACACTTGAAAGCCTCCTTGGGTTCAGGGGAGGCGGCGTGGCCGCAAAGTGGAGGTAGGCGATGAGCACACCCCATTTCCACTGCTCCCAACTCCTCAGGAGCACAAAGAAAGTCCAATGAGAGCATGAGAAGGCATGCACTAGTTTGCAAATACAAAAAAAACGTACCTTATTATAACATTTTATTAGCAGTGACGGTTTTAAAGGAGCAATATTTCAAACTCAGGCATCAAAATCTGACAGATTCAATTTTGTTTTTAATCAAGTTATCTGATGACATACACAAGACGCCTTCAGGAATCTTGAGGCCGGCCCTCCACACGCCAGGCATCGCTGGCCTAACAGTGACAGAGCCCGCCTGGAAAGTATCGGTCTGATCCGCCATGGAACAAGGGAGGGCACAGCCCCCCAACACGCAAACACCTCCCCATGGCTCACCACCTCTTACTCTACAGCAAGTTCATCTCAATAGAAGCCCACAGGCTAAGCAGGCAGGCTGTCAGATGGCAAGTGTAGACAATGTGATTACAGCAGGTGGACAGCTGTACAGATGGCATTTGGGGCATCCCAGTTAATGAGCAGGTGGTTCAGGAGACTCGCAGGTGAGCACATTATCACAGCACCTGGAAGCAGCAGCTAATGCACCTCTACCTGAGTATCCTGGGAACAGCTCACTCTAGGTGGCATGGGCTGGGACTTCTATCTGGAAGGTCAGCACGTCACAGGTGTGAAGCCCTGTTTCTCCTCCTAAAACCCAGTAATGAAACAGAAGGCACCGCGAAGGTGGAGGGAAGGGCACTGAACAGCACTAAGAGCCGTCGGGGGAATGAGCACGTTTGCTAGCTCCTGTCTCAAGTTTCTTTCCTTACTCCTTACAACAAGATGAAGAGTGCACGGCGTTCTTGCACTTATGTTGTATTGATTAAAAGGCTTTGTGATTTTATCTAAGCCCAAATTCCCATTTCAAATACGAGGAAATGAGGCCAAAAGGGAAGTGTGTTTACTAGGTCGTCCAAATGGATGGTAAGAGCCATGGGCAAGGGAGAGCCCCTGCCTGCTGACTTCTCCGGGCCCTCCACGTTCTGGCTGGGGGAGGATACCATCGCCCCCTCTTTGTTCTTCGTGATGAGGCACATTCCATTCGACAGTTTCGGTGGATTGAGGCTGAATGTGAAGGCTTCTGCCAAAATGGGTTCAGTATCCCGTCAGCTATTTCCTGTCGTGAAATGCACTTTCATCTTTAATCTATGGAGGAACGCTATTTATGACAGGAGATCCTTAGAGAAAAGCAGTCTGAGGGATGGTCTGCTACCATATTTAAATTGGCTTCACCCAGATAAGTAAATACAAGGATAAGGTCAAAGAGGGTTAATAATTTATACGCAGAAGAGCTTAAGAGGATTGCTTGCATAATTTAAGCCTCCCACAAAGACCGAAAACCAAACTCAACATTATACCTCGAAAGCCAGCTCGAGCCCCTGACTCTCCATTGTTCAAACGACTGAGTCCATTATTCTCCCAGCTCCCCAGTCTCAAGATCGGGGCGGCATGAAAGGTAATTTCTCCGTCTTATCGGACAGCCAGTTAACCAGTTATTAGCACTCAGTTTTTTGGTCACTAGGACTTCTCACAACTGTTCTCTTCTTTCTGTTTCATTTTTATTCTCACATAAATGAGAATCGGTTTCTTCCTCTTAGTTCTGCTTATCTGAATGCATCGCCCATCTGTGGTATTTAAATTATTCCAAACTGTAGTGTGGTCATATCACTACCAGGTCAAATGCAGTTCAAGTCTAAGGCGAATGTCCCCTCCTCCTTGAGGCGGCCTGGCTGGGAGCTGTGGAGAGGTCATTTGCCCAGAAAGCTCAAGGCACGTACCCACCCACGTGGTGAATTATCTCTTTAGTCTGTGGGTGGATGAGGTACAGAGGAAGAAGCCGAGGGTGAAGAGAGGACCATTTAGAAGGGTTAGTAGAGGAAATCATGAATACGAGTTTTCAGTTACTTCTAGACGACACAGAAGTAGGACACTCAGTCCACAGTTTGTGCCCCATCACCTTTAATGAGCATGAAGCAAAACACAAAGAAATATTCATGTCTTAAAGAGCAAAAGGGTCTTTCAAAATATATCCCTTTCTTACAGCAGTGGCACAAACTCTTCCCTTTGTTACCTAGTTGAAAGAAATGATAAAGTAGCAGTAAAAGCAAATATAAATGCGTGCAGAAGGGGAGTGGACTATTTCACCCCTAAGGAAAACCATGATCTCCTTTGTTCAATAGCCAATAGTGACCTTGGTAATGGGACTAAAGTGACGAGACTGAGGGGCCATGGTCGCAGGCCCTTCTCAGCGCCCGCTAATACAACTTTCCGCTTTGATGGAAATGTTTTCTACCTGCCCTGATCATATGCTGGCCGCCACGTGGCTGTTAAGCAACTGAAAGGTGCCCAGTACAGCGGAGGGACTCATTTTTATTTTGTTGACTTTTCATTAATTGTGATAGTGATTTAAATAACCACAAGTCGCTCAAAGCTACCGCCCTGGATGCACAGGACAATAAGCTCCTGCTGCTGAATGTTTTGTGATTCTCGTTCCCAGGGTCAGAAGCTGGGGAAATGCAAATATGAAACCGAAGGAGGGGTAAGGCCACAGAACGGGAATGACCAGGGAGTAACCAGGGCTACTGCCCTCTTGCTTCCCAAGGTCAATGTCAATGGAAGGTGTCGCACTGGCATTCGCTATAGAATGTCCAATATGTTCATGCGTCTATAATTATTATTTTAAATATTGTGAATAACAACATTATTGTGAATAATAATGATGATACCAAGAACTAACTATTAAGGAGACATTGATGGTAAACACTATCCATAGTAAAACCTTTAATGTAAATGAGAAGACTGAGGCCTAGAAATTTAAAATAACTCAGCTAATGTCACAAGATTAATAAATGGTGGCTTTAAGGCTCGAACCTACTTCTCTCTGACTCACAATCAATGAGCTCTTAAGCGCCAAACATTTAAAATGGGACTATGGCTGAGCTGCTCACCCATGGGGACAAGAATGCAGGTCCCGGGGGCCTCAGGACCCCGTGAACAGTGGGACAGCCAGTGGCTTCAGGCCGGTGGCTTCTGTCCAGAAGCAGCATTTCTCTCCACTCTAGTGAGAGCTACACATATCATCACTTTTCTTTGTGTGCCACGAGGCAAGAATGGGAAGCACTGAACAACATTTTGAGAATTCCACATGGGACTGTCCCCCAAAGTTAAAATGCAGGTGTCTACAAGGATGCCAGACAACCCTTTGATTCCATCCACGGAGTGTACTGGAGGCAGGGACATGTTCTCATGTGCCATGAGACTTCAAAATCAGTTCACAGAAAGGAATTATAGGTAGGACAAAGCCAGAAATCCCCGCCCATGTTTACATAGCGAGGGGCAGTTAAATTTGTGAATGAGAATGGGGAAATGAAGACGGCAGGAGTCACTTAGCTTTCTTGAGATCATTAAAGAAACAGACATCTCAGTAACAAGTGTGGTGTCATTCTCCTTCTCAGATACATTGGCTAAATCAGGTGTTTCCACACAACACCCAGCTAAATTCTGTCGGGTCAATGGGACATTTGTAAAACAAGCCCCAGCTTGGAAGCGCATCTTTCAGGGGTGAAGCCTCTCGCTCTCACGGAGCACAGTGCCTCACTAACCTGCCACAGGTTTTGTCAGTCAGGACACTGGGAGGTATCGCGAGTTGTCTGTGTGTGTGCACTTCCTGTTAGGTTACTAATGTCAATTGGAAAGAGGGGAGAGGAGAACTGAGGGAGAGACAGACCAAGAGTTGATTTTAAAAGTCTTTTGTTGCATCTTTCCGAAGTTGGCCCGACCTTCCCCATCCAACAAGAAATAAAAATAGGCTCCGGGATTGTTATTCCAGGGCTAAAATGAAGGGGGATCACCCCCCTCAGCTCTTAATATCTATTCTATGCAAACAACCGTCTTATAAAGTATGATATATAATACCGGGTTACAATAATGAACACAATTTCCTGAAATTTCTTACCCTTATTATTATTAGAGCCACCAGGTCCTGTTCATATGTAAGTTTCTGGAACTTCCTCTTAATGGGTTATTACTAATACCAAGAATAATCACTTTCATGCATTTATCATGTGCCAGGCACATAATGTTTTACTAGATCAGTTGATAATTTTCCTAAAATCTTTGAGAGATAATTATTCTCTTTATTCAACAGATTCATTCATTCATTCCACAACTATTTCTCGAGCCCCAGTTCAACATCATGGGACATTTCTTGACCATTGCTTTTTGGGGGGAGCACGGACATAGGGGAAAATACAACACTATCACCAGTAAGGAAAATACAGCCAACGGATTATATCATAGCACTTATACAAAATTACTCTGCTAATGTATGCTCATGTTATGCTGACACTTTTTGAGAAGAGTGATACATGAGTGAAAAAATAACTTGTTTTTGCTCAGGTCTTGAGTCCAACAGATTTTGGTGCTACATTACGTCCATTTAACCATTTAGAAAAAGGAAATTCCTGAATGCGATTGTTCTTTGGTACTACCATTGGTTATAATAATTGGTTATCCTTCCAGAGGACAAAAACCTTGATTCTATTCTGATTTGTATCCCTCATCTTCTTGCCACCCCGAGTACTTGCCATGAGTAGGGATGGGGTCACTCTAGGAGATTCGGTGTGTGGTGCCAGGGTCTCTAAGCCTTCTGTACAGTACATAAACTTGGTTCCATCATTAATCTTCTCAGAGAGAGGCCCCGCCATCACCTGAGATTTGGTTACTGAATCTGAGCTTAGTGAGTGAAGGGACTAAAACAGAAATGCAAAACCTGGATTGCATATTAGGAGGCTATTGGGAGAAAAGGACCCTGTCCTGCCTCTCCCCAAGCCAGAGAGGGCTGCAAACACTCTCCCCTCCTCCCCCCTCAGCTGTCTACTTCAAGAGGTTGAGGGCTGGGTGGATATTTTATTGGGACTACCAGTCTTGGGACAGGATTAAGGCATCTTTGTGATGGCAGACACTTGACATCTGGGCGCTTTACCTACAACTTTTAAGGTTATTTGTTCTTTTCCTTTCCTCTTATCTTTTCTCAGGTAGAAGTGCCTTAGAATATGCCTCTTTAGGGCAAAATTAGAGTACTAAAAAAATGGATAAAGGAGTGCCTCACTTCGAAAATTAAATAAGCTTTCCGAAATCAATTGCTAATTGAATGTCTGTCGTGTGCCAGGTCATGTTGGAAACCTTGGGGATACAACTGGGAGAAGGTCCCTCGCTTCTTGAGGTCCCTTGCTTCAATTACATTGAATTCCACAGTGGCTGGGGAAGAGGAAGGAATTCAGGATAGAAACTCTGCCTGGAACATAAAAAGTGTGCCCTTGGCTGTAGGATGCCCCGTGAGCGGCCCTTGGGAGTCTAAGTGAAGCAAACCAGGTCATGAAGCCCTTGGTGGTCTTCCTGGTGGAGATGTAGGAAGATTTAGTTCTCTCACTTCTTTTACAAGTGAGGAAACTAATACTAAAAGAGACCGAGTTTGCTATTTGAGGTCCCCCAGGGTAGTGACAGTATTTGTCCCATTGGGTTTCAGGCATTACCTCCTAAGGACTGCTAATGTCGCATTTGTGAAGGTTAAGATATAAGAGCATATTTAGCCTTATTTTGGATTTTTCCTTTGGATCATTGCTTTGTATGAAATTCATGTTCTCAGGGGTTTTTTTTCCCCCATTTGTGTTGGATATGTTTTTATTGAAAGATTAATTCCACATTTTCAATAAATTATGTGATTTGATGTCACAAATATCTGGATACATTGATATAGCATCAAAAAAGGCTTTCTCTACCTTCAATTATTGTTGTATAATGCATACTTTGACCATCATATAGAGAACTCAACGTATGTCTCTCTAAATCCTTTATGCTTTTCAAATTTTATGAGTTTAACATGGGTGATATATAAATAACATTTTCTTCTTACTTCATCTGATTTAGCTCGATAAAGTCAACTCCACCTCTATGTATGTCTTTTAGAAATATGTTTCAGGTTTTCCCAAACGGATATGTCTTACATCTAATGCATAAGAAAAACATTCCAGTAGCACCTCCCTGGGGAATCTGAACTAGCCCCTGATTATGCTAATAGAAGCCAGGAGGTTTTCAAAGCAAAAGAACTGTAATAAATTATTCATAAATAGGCCTCTCTTTTGATGGTTTTGGTGTTTCCAGATTTTCCAGACCATGGAGGATATGCGGTAGGATACGTGTAAGCTCAGCTGAAGATGTTATCGAGGGAAATGGGAATGGAAAATTAATTGGAAGTTTAAAGCACTGCATTTGGCGTTTGGCATATTTACTGGCGCTGGCTCCAGAAGCCAGCTCATCTGACTGTTCTCAGCGTCTACAGGCACTCAGGAAGGGCTGGGACTTGCTTCTGACAGTGCTGTGGCCCGGTTCCCAAAGGAAAATGACTTCCCCATGACTCCTGCCCCAGACGAAGCACTATGTATATTCGGGGCTACCAGCTGAGAGGACTACAGACTTTATTTGGGACACTGCTCTGTTCGCACTTTATTTCTCAGCTTCTCTTTCTCCTTCTCTTTCTTTTTCCTTCCCTTTCTCGATTTCATTTGCTAGTTTGTTCCTGGGGTGACTCCTCATTGCCCAAGTGCAGGGCCACCTCCTGGTGTTGGTGACTGGGGCTCCCCTAGAGTTGTCCAGTCTACAGCCACCAAACAGCACACCTTTTGTTGTACCGACCACCATTTCCACACGGTCAGAATTCCTTTTGTTGTAATGGTATTGATGGGTTTTGAAATGTTTCCTGTTCATTTCTACTCAAAACTGGCTGATGCTCACAAATTAATCGTATCGACTTTGTCATTTATTAAAATTTTCTTTTTTGTACTCATATAAGGGAAATCAACTTCTGTCTTCAATTTAAGTGTCTTGTGTTCCTTGCCCTCAAAAAGCTAGATGAGCCCAAACTCCTTCCTCCCTGTACTTCCCAGAGGGCTCAGGGTGAATCGCTGGTCTACCCGCCTCTGTTAAAACCCAGCCCCCCACTTTCGTTTGAGACTTTCCTCGTTAAAGAACACGCTCTCCATCGTAATAACCGGAATCACATCACGT
This sequence comes from Rhinolophus sinicus, assembly GCF_057876585.1. Lineage (NCBI taxonomy): Eukaryota > Metazoa > Chordata > Mammalia > Chiroptera > Rhinolophidae > Rhinolophus > Rhinolophus sinicus. Next base: position 5,882,598 of record NC_142502.1, on the reverse strand, counting down.
CCTGAGTCGTCTGGTGCACTCTGTCTTTGACAATGAGTAGGCTTCGATTAGTATTGTATTCACATGTAGCATTACAATTTTAAAAAAAGATTAAAGAAACAGAGCAACTTGATTTGAAAATAAATAAATAAATAAATAAACAAGTTTGAGGTGGGTGAAAGACTCTGTAAGTCCTGATGTGCCAAGAAAAGTCTAGATTTATGTCAACTGTTTCAGCACAATCATGAGTAGCGCCGCCTATTACTCTCACAGGCAACCCGGTCTAGATGAAGAATCTAGTCATCAGCTTCATCAGCTATTAGTCCCCACTGTGAACTTCACACCCCAGCATAGTCCTAAGCATGGACCAGAGAGCCACCACGCATTCACTGAAATGTGAACAAGATGACGGAGACAGTCATCCACCTTCATCGGTGATAGAACTGGAGGAAGCTGACTCAACCACAGTTAAGAAACTGCAGGCATTAACTGTGTGATTATGTGATTATCTGGAAAGTGATACGTCTCTACGGCTAGAACTTTTTTTATTATTAAAATACTTGAATAAATAGTTCTGATATGACAGGGACAGATCTTAGACTTGATACCCTTAGAGATTAGAAGTCCCTGAGTTGCTTCTGTCCTTCCTCCGGATGGGTGAATACATACCTAATAGACTACTGGCAGTTGACAGCTGACCATGAGTGGATGTTTATAATCTATATTTTTTCTAATACCCGTTAAGGAAAAATCAATTTTGAGATCGCTCTTGTGGGTTGAGTTTTCAATATTTAATCAACTAGTGGAAAATAAAAGAAAGGTTAAATAGCTTTCGACAAAATTGAAGGATCCAAACATTTTCCCTTTTTTGTCTTTCTAAAGAGCTACTTTTTACTAGATAACAATTTTCCTTCCAGTGGAACAAAGCTCGAGATAACGTCCAGAATGTCAGGAATGTTTTGAAAACCCACAACAAATCCAGTCTAATTTCTTCATTCTGAATTTTTGACATTATCCCATCTGTATTTAACATCTTGTTAGGACTGATGCTGCTTTAGTCGTATTCATATGAATTGTGTTTGAGTAAGTAAGTTCTGGAATGACAAGCTTGATGCTTCAGCACTGCAGCCCCTCTTTTTATTATCTTCTTGTCCATCTCGGTCCCCATTCTCTTCCAAATAGTCATGATTTTAAAGATAACTGAGTTTGTGCCATTGGTTTTCCAAGAAATTAGAAAAAAATATACTTGAATTTTCATGTCTCAACTTCTAGAAATAATGATATATTACCAAATTATGTTTCAGAAGCTTTTCAAGAATTATACTTGCATTACATTCACATAAATGATGTGCTTTTAATTCTTACTGTGGCAGAGAAAATGACTACAAAGGGAATTTTAAAAACAGACAATTGCAATCAGAACAGAAGGACAGAAGAGGAAGTCGAAAACATGGTCGCAGAGACCAACCGAGAAAACATCCTCACAGAGCAGCAACCAAGAAAACATGGCTGCAGAGCAGCAACCAAGAGGCCACAGCAAAGCAGAAAGCTGAATGTTGGGATTTCAAGGCGGAAAATCAACACTCAATGCAGGTATATTTAATAAGAATTCACAACGGGACTAACAATCTAGTAGGAATTGTAGTGAATGCAAAATAACATGGCTCTCTTGCCCTAAAGCAATTTAGTTTTTCTGGAGAAATTAAACACACACATAAAACCTTTGAATGAATATCACCATATGACAAATTGCCTTCTAAAGTGATATGAAATAAAAAAGGAAACAAACAAACAAAAAGTGAGAGAGAGTACATCTGAATTTAATTAGGAACATCTACTTGAAAATCTTTAGAAAGAATCATTTTCGTTGTTAGTCAAGCACAGATACCAGGATTCACAGTGAGCGCTGAGGGGGTCAGGATTCAAAACTCAGAGGAAGCCAGAGTGTGAGGGCAGTTGCGAAGAGACAGTCAGGATAATAGAGAAACACCCATCGTGGCCCATTTTTATGCTTTATGTCAGTTTTAAGGGAAACTAATGTTTTCCTAAAACACAATGTATCTGAGGGAGAGGTGCTGCGCATTTCAGTAGCAGAATAACTTCACTAAATTTCCGAAAGAATCTAAGAATGAAAATTGTAAGACAGCAGGTAGAAGTTATAAATTTTATATTAATATGGTCAGAGTGAGATTTATGAACTCTGATGTAACGTAATCTTTTACTGAAAATAATTTTACTTTCTCAGTGACTTGACCCTGGTTTTATATTCGTATCTTCTTATGGACTGTATTTTTCTGAATACGATTTATTTCTCATGAGTAATTGTTTAGAGTTAAATATTCAAGGACTATTGGATCTATAGTTGCAGCAGAGAGTTTGATGACACTGTTAAGTAATTTTTGAGAGATTAGAAGAATACAAGAGAAAGTTTTGTTCCAAAAAGGTTATACAATGACATATCTGAACATAATTCTTTTCAAAGTCAATACTCACTCTTCAGCTATGTAGGATGCAAGTTTCTTGCTTTGTCTCAAGTACATTTCAGAGATTTAGGTCAAGCACTACATTGAAAATGTATGGAATATGGCCCTATTTCAGAGAGTTAGGCATATGGCCCGTTTGCAAAGGCCAAGTTACTTAACCATGTTTTCTTGAAAACTAAAATGACTTCCTTTAGAACTTGTGAGGTCCTGTGAGTTTTCCGAATATCACTTTATCACGTGAATGAAGTGATATTAAAAAACATTCGTATAGCCCAGTTTCATAAATAAGGCTCTGAGTTGTTGATCACACTGCAAAATGTTGACAGCTTTTTATCCTCAGCTCTAGGGATTTTACACGAACATTATTTGTCCCATTATGTCTGTTCAGGGCAAAAACAGTGACAATGTTTTAACTGAATGCAATGAAATATCTCTATGACAATGAAAGCAAAAGAACAGAACTTTTTAAATATTAAAAATTTACTGAAAATGAGAAATGCTGTTGATGCATACGTAACGCAATGTCAGTCGGAAGAAATGAGCATCAGGGATAAAATCCAAAAATGAAAATTGTGGAGTGTGTGTGTGTTTGTTTGTGTGTGTGGGTGTGTGTATTTTAAATCTATGCACCCCCACAATGATCACATGATTATATTTGAAAGTAGGTGGTAAACTTAGCTACATGCAAACTTAGGTTAAGGTTTTTGTCAGAGTAGGAAAGAGTAAAACGAAATTCGCAGTACGGACAGTCTTCTGGAAGGCATTCACAGCATCAGGAATACTTGATTCCATGAGCTTTCTCTTGGTCCTCACATTCATACTTCTTAAAACCAATAAAAGAACCCCAAAGTCCTATCATTAGATCTAGAAAAGTGGTTCTCAGCTGTCACCATGCATCAGGTTCACCCGAGGAGATTAAAAAAAAATACTGATGTGTGTTTTCCATCCCCAGAAATTCTTTCTGCAATGGTCTGGGGTAGAGTATGGGCATGGATATTTGTAAGGACTCAAGTGATTCTAACATACTACCAGAGCTAAGAAACACTGGTTTATGAGGAGTAAATTTGAAACATTTTATATCAGACACCAAGTCTCTCTTTATAGCATTTATTCTCCAATCCCGATTTTTTACAACTTTCTTCTTGCTTTAGAATCTGGATGAGAATCCTAACAGTATTAAAGTTAATGTAATGTGTCTAAAACCATGAGTGCATTCATTTATTGTACACACACTTACATCTCACCCTCCAGAATTCAGAAAAATACTCCAGACACAGATGCTACATCTCTACCTGTTGATTGAGTCGTTTTTAAATTGTTCACTTTCAAAGTGACAATAGCTTAATGCTTCATAAGCTCAGGCATAATTTCCTTTTTTACACTGTCCTGTATTGGATTTTTCCCATTATAATAATATTTAACAGATAATTCTATTTTATACAACTTGTTTCAAATTAAAACAACCTAAGTTATTTTATTTATAACCTTGATGCTAATATAACTGGATAGGAACAATGTAAGATCACAAATCAATCTCACATAAGGATATAAAATGAAAATACTTAAGAAATATCACCTAACTGAATAAAATATACATTTCAAAAATACAGAATTAAGAAGGGTTTATCCCAAGGACAAATAGTTTAAAATCAGAAAATGTGTTTATGTAGTTTGTTAGATTAACAGACCGGAGAAAATTTTCATGCTACCTCAAAAGACACTGAGAAAACATTAGTAAGAGTTTTACACACACACACACACACACACACACACACACACACGTGTGTGTGTAGATAGACATAGATATATGAAACGAGCTCAAAACTAGGAAGAAAAAAGAACTTCTTTAATATATAAAGTCTATCTATCAAAAGAAATCCTCTTCCTTCTGAAAGAAAACCACCTTTAATGAACAAATTTTAAACCCACTTCCTTTAATGTCAGGAACAAAACAAGAATGTCTAACATCACTCCTACTGTTTAACATATATTACCAAGTGTCCTGGACAATACAATAAGAATCAGAAATAAAAGGTACAAGAATTATCATGGAATTGAAACTCAGAAAAGTTACTTGAAGATGACAAGCTCATCTACATACATTCCAAGAGTATCATAGAGAACTTATCACAAAATTGTAAAATTCCATTAAAGAACCTTGCAAGGGATTTGATTAAATGCAGAGATATACGCCATTCAATAATGGGAACACCTCACGTCCAGATATCAGTTCCTCCCGAAATAATCCACAAACTTCATGGGTTGTTGTTGTTGTTTTTTTTTGGGGGTGGGGGGAACTACATAGGATTATTTTCTAGTTAGTTTCCTCAACCTTCTCATGCATTAAATACAAATCCTGCAATATCTAACAATACTTCATAGTTTTTATACACAGCTACACAACAGCAGGCGAAATGGAAGGTGCAGTGGATTTGAAGTGTAGGCTTCACTGCCTCCTCACCTCCAGGTGAGTGAGCCAGTTGCCTCGCTTTCCTTCTCTGAAACTCTGCTTCACTGATAAAGTCAGATTTACAGTTGTAGGCACTCTTTACATTAAAATGCATCCCTTTTTGTAACAAACTTAAAAGTCTGATAGCACTCATCATGTGTGTGCGACCCCTTACCCCTTCACTCACTAAACATGCCCCAACATCCATATATTAACTTTCTGGCAACACTTAAAGGCAATATTCTCCAGATTATAATAGGACATGGACTGTATCTTCTACAGAGCTTCATCAGGACGAAAAGAAAAGGTGTTGGTATATATTTTCTGTAATTTGACTCAATAGGTTTTTTAAATCTTCCATATAAATTTACCAAATATACCAGATTTCATCTATTAGAAGATACACATTGAAAGTACATTTTATTTTTATTTTTATTTTTAGTGGTACTTTTTATTATAAACAGTGACTGGAACTGATGAAACAGGATTTTCAATATATTTTGACAAATGCGTATCCCCTCACTTCCCGGAACGTAACTGCAGTCTAGCCTGTGCTCTAGCTTTCCCCTGTCTCAGATTCAAGAATTACTCCTGCTCTAAAACTCTGACGAGTTTCTTTTGACCTGCACCGGAACGCCAAACTCACCCATCTGTTTCTCCTTTCTCCCCTCTCCTCTGCTCAACGACCTACAAGCACCCAAGCACTAATACCCAGAGTTCATACACATTTAGAAACAATTTCTTTCTGAAGGTCGGACTGAGTTCATAGTCACTGCTAATACTAACATACATTTGCTTACAGCAGGGGTTGATGCATTTCTCTGTAAAGGACCAGAGAGTGGATGTCTTGGCTTTGGGGACCATATGTTCTCTGTCAGAACGACTTAATTCTTACAATGTGGCACGAAAGCAACCATAGACAATACAGAGATGAAGAAATATGGTTGTAGTCCAATAAAACTTGATTTGCAAAACCAGGTTGTGGTTGGATTTGGCACATGGCTCTCAGTTTGCCAACCACGGCTTAAACTCAGTTCACCCCCTGATGACAGGTGTGTCCTAATCTGAAAGGAGGGCTCGTGTGAGCATGATCAAGACTCTCTCTACTTATTTCAAGTGAATAAGGTATTTCTTCAAATGGCACACATTTTCAGTAGAGCTAGGTGTGTGTGTGTAAACATATGTCCACACTGATTTCACACATCAATTGGATTTTAACATTTTTTGACACAGCTCACATAAGTAGAATATTAGTTCAAAGCCGACCTTGCAGACTCAGTTTGAAAAAAAGCAACACTGCTGTGTGATTAATGCTGCCATTTCTATACCTGGCAAGGTCTCTCCTGCCAGGTTCATTAACAGTAATCCAAGTGTGACTTCAGGTAATGATCACTTCAAGTTAACTCAAGTCTATTGCCAGGCTGCGAAGTTATAAAGGCACAGACATAGCTTCGAGGAGAAGAAAGCCATCCGTGACCTGAACATGGAATAAATGGTGTATGCAGGGTCTTTGGTTCCGCTCCCCGCACAAGAACGCAGGATATGGTGAGGCCAAAAAGGAACACCAATGGAGCCATAGATAGGGGAGTCATGCCACAATATTCTCAATGATGGCTGGTCAAGACACAAAAGCAAACATCTGCCAGTACCCTAATACGGGTTCTGCTCCAAGTGTCTTATGTGAAACCTCCAAGTACTTTCATGCTCGTGCCCAAAAGCCTGGATCACGTGGGTCACAATTAAATGGGCACGCGGGCTAATCGCATCTCTCTCATCTCAGATTCCAGTGCATTAAAAATGAGGAACTACGTTTCTTAAGTTTCTAAGAGTTAATAGAAACCCTCCCACTTCACACCTGCCGGTAACATTCTAAACGTTCTATGGTTATGTTGACAGAGTTGGTTTCAGGGTTCTCGCATGTGCACCTGTGTACTAGTGTGTCTGAAGCTCTACCATCACACACAGGAAAATGTGTAGTGAGACAAATGTTGCTAATATTTATATGTAAAGCAATAATAATGGCAATATTCTATGGTACAATCCCTCTGAGGAAAAAAAATGAGTTTAGTTAGTCTTAAAGTGTTCTGCGGTAGAGCTAAGCACTTAGAATAATTGCTTGCTATTTTTTGTTAACTGGGGAATTTAAGTGTGGGGGTTTTTGTTCACACACTTCAAAATTATCATGTCCTCAGCTTCACAACTTCACATTCCATTAGTGTATAATGGCAAGTTTACGGTTTAAAACTCTTGTCATTAAGAAGATATTAATTGCAAATAAAAATGTGCTAAATGGAAGGGAAAAGATAGATACTGTCATAAACAGGACTTTCACTGTAACTGTGTTTTAATTATAATTAATTTATTTCTTCAATTAGTATGTGTTGAGTCTCTATTTTTGACAGACCGTGTGAGAAGTACTTCTGTTTAGTAGACTATTTGGATATGTGTGTGCAAGTTTTGGCAAAATAAATCCACGTATACATGCTAGTAAAGAGTCTATGACTCAGGTGCCTATGAAGGGTTTGAAAAGGAAGTTAATATCTTGTTTTAATCTCATTTTTCGGTATAACTTTGTCAGCTCAAACTTATTGTCACCAAAACGTACTGAGAACCTGTGCCTTCTTACATGCCTCCCACAGAACTCGCTCACTCTGGCGCTGACACCATCATCTTTCCTGTCTCAAAACCTTGAGGTCATTTGCACCCTGAGAACTTAAATGGCTCTCAGCACATACTCACTGCATCCAAACCCCTGCACTAAGGCACTTGACCAGAGTCTAGCCTGGCTTTTCATGGCATAACACAGGGGCCCTCGGGCGACGGCACTCCCCAAGAAAGCTCAAAGCTGCCAGGAGAATTTACAGTTAGCCAACGCCTGACATAAGGCCCTTGCTCTCTCTTTCTAAGAGTCCTTATTAAAATGGGCTTATAATTGTGAATATGTATCCCTTACAACTCAGGCATGTCCTTCTCAAGGACCTGAGAGCCACTCCTTTGAAATACTCATCAGGAAGGCTGGGGTGTCTGTCTCCTAGTCTCTCTGGGAGGATGGAATCCTAACTCCGTAACTGCCCGCCAGCAGCACTTGCACTGACTGACCTCTTGTACTTTTTCACTTCTCTGACTTCTCTGTGCCCCACTGTCCCCTTTAAACTGCCCAGGCAGGCACCCCTGCACAAACCAGATGGAGCTCAACTCTTTCCCGCACTATCAGTACTTACGGAATAAAACCTGTATGTGTGGCTTTACTGAAAGTCTGGTTGTGCCTTTGTTCCACAACCCTCTCTTCCTCTTCCCCATATGCAGATATAGGGGTTCAGAACAGGTCTCCCCCAGACGGGTTGCTATGGCATATGGATTACTTTGAGCCAAAGGCCATGGAGACGCTGTGGGCTCAGGAGAAACTTCCATCTCTTCCTTAAAGAACTTAAAGTGGGGGCCTTGTCCATCGTAGGATTATCACCACAGATAACGTTTCATGGCCTATCTACAGGGCAGGGCCCACGTCTAATCATCCAACATCTGATCTTCCTGTCCCGCAGGGACCTTCCTTTCCTCTGAGCCACAGGTGCCTCACCTGCTCCTTAGCTCAGGATGCCACATAGCTTCCACTTTCTGTCTCTGAACCTCACATGCATGTGGGGTCTCTGATTCTCACGTATGTGGGGTTCCCATACATGCCTATGTATTAAGTTTGGTTATTTTCTCTTGTTAATCTGTCTCATGTCCATGTGGTTAACAGAACAGCTGGAAGAACCTAGAAGGATAGAGGAAAGATTTTTCCTCCCCCACACAGACAATCCCCAAATCCTGATTCTTCTTTGAAATGGTCCACAATCTATTTTTTTTTTCTTCAGGTGAGATATAAATGTTACATATTTTTCGAAGACCTGATATTGTAAAAAGGTCTAAGAACTCTCATTTGAGCTGCTATTGAGGCCTGCTGGCAGCTGTAATGAACCACCACAAACTTGGTAGCTGAAAACAACAGAAATGTATCCCCCCCGATCTGGAGGCTGGAAGGCTGACATCCTGCAGTCTGCGCCTCCTCTGAAGACCTAGGAGGGACTCTGGACTCTGCTCTTTCCCTCTTCCATCTTCTGCGGCTGCCCTAGTGCTCCTGGAATCATGGCCACATCACTCCAACCTCTGCCTCCAGGTTTACCTTCCCTCCTCTGTGTGTCTTCAGTGAGGACACTTGTCATTGGATTGAGGGTCTATTAGACAATCCAGGATGGTATCTCAAGATCCTGAACTTAATTAAATCAGCAAAGACCCTTTCTCCAAATAAGGTCACAGTCACGGCCTGTGGGAAAGAGGATGTGGACATATCCACCCACCTTTCAACTCACGCCAGTAAATTAGTTCCTCCATGTCCCTGAGATAGACACACAGGCCTCCTGGCCTTGTAGGTACTCACAGACTCCGAAACACAGAGTCAAGGTGGGAAGGATAATAAATAGGGTTGTTACCCCACCCGATAGGGCCTGAGGACCTAGTTGGCTCATTGGGCTTATGTGGGACGCCATCAAACATGATAAGGCCTCTTACTGTGGTTATCTAAAGTCACAGCAATACTCATTGATCACCCTTCTCAAAGTTGCCTTTTATTCCCAGTCTCAATCTTGCTACAGAAGTGGGGGAGGGCCTACAGCACAACTAGTACTGTTTAGAGTAGATCTGAAAGATTATTGTAATTTTAGAGCTTATGAAATCTTAGTCAAAGCATTGTTTTGAGTTGGGTTCACTGGGGCCTTACTTGCTGCCATCCCACAGTTCACGATGACCTTTTGTTAGGAAAACCGCGAACATGCACTAGGCATGACAGCTGTGGGGGATGGGGGAGCAGAGGGGAAAGGCTGGTGAAAACTTTCCCTTTCTACTGCAACTTCATTCACCTCCGCACTGGCAAGGCTAAGCAAAAACGGACTGCCAGATATGGAAACAAATGAGTAAGCACAGGGGTGAATGAGCAAGTAATTAATCAAGTAGAGACTAAGGGGATTTCAAAGGTGTAAGGCCCCATAAGCTCCTCTACAGCCACCCTAGCCTGGGGGGCTGGGAAAAAAGATGGTTTGGTCTGCTGAACTCCACCCGCACACTGCTCAGTTTGGCTCTGGAGGAGAGGGGAGTAAAACCAACCAGGTGGCTGTGAGGTCAGGCTGCAAACGGGGGCCAGTCACTCAGAATGAGAGGAGGGCAGAGGCTTCCCTTCCATTCACAGGTGAGAAGGTGGATAACTGATAGCCGAAGTGACACAAAGGTAACTGAGGCCCACGTGTCTCTGCATGGTCACACACGGCAGCTATTTCTTTATGTCTATTTCCTTTAGAGAAAAAACGTGACAGTGAGGGACACAGAGCACGTGATCGTACTGTGATAGTCATGGTAGGTATACACATAAAACAGTAACGCACACAGCAAATTGGATCTTTTCAAATCCTGAAATTGCTACATGAGATGAACTGATTTTGACCTAAATGGAAAGGTCAAGAAGAATCAAGCAGCTTTTGTGCTAACGTTATCAGCCAAGTGCCTCAAAGTAAGCAAAACATCAGTCAAAATAAAGAGGCTTGAGAATGTAAGGTGAAAATTGTTTGCTTGCAATTATTCTATTTTTGTGATGTTCTTTTCTATAACACATTTTTCTGAAAAGGACATTCATTTTTTGAGACAGAAAAGATTATTCCATAAGATAAAAAAAATATTTGTTTGATACAGACTGTTACCTTTCTGTTTATCATTACCGTTCACTGGTCTTTTAAATAGGAAAAAAGTTCTGCATTGTTGTCTCAAAGTTTCTAAATAAACGATCTGCTCAAAACTCACAAACATGAAAAACAATTAATTTGATGCAGAAAAAAACCTAGAAAATAATTTGTTTAACAAGTACCTGTCCCTTTTCCTGCACTTGTATTATATAACGGTGCTCTATTCTTCAGTAAAAGTGAGTTCAGGAAGATATTTACCTGCGTGGTTTCTCAGAGTTGAGATGGTATTTCCTGAAAGCGGTAGTGAAAGAGATATCATACACAGACATCACATCTGTATATGAGACTAACCTCGTCATCAGCACGAAAGCACCAGAGTGAGAGTACAAGTCCTTGCAAGTTCACCTGTACCCTCAAAGCTGGAAAGTCACAGGGCGGGAGGGCTTGGGTCCAAGAGAACAGTTCCACCGTGTTTCCCCGAAAATAAGACCAAAATTAATATAAGACCGGTCTTATATTGTATTGTATAATACTGGGTCTCATATTATAGTAAAATAAGACTGCATCTTATGTTACTTTTTGCTCTAAAAGATGCATTAGAGCTGATGGTCTGGCTAGGTCTTGTTTTGGGGGAAACACGGTAATACGTTAAGGTATGCAGTTTCTACCATGATTGCTATGATTCAGTACCAGGAGGGTGTCGGGTAAGGGCGGGGACAGTTATTAGACCAAAACCTTTTGAAGTAACTCAAGACTGAGAGAAAGGCTTTAGTTTTCCCTCCAGCCCTTCTCTGGCCTGACCCTGGGAGGGTGGGATGAGGAGGTAACTAGCTCCCCCCCGGGACCAGACCACGGCTGACCGGAGGCCCCTCGCTGGGGTTGACGGATCCAGTCCGTGCTGGAGACCACATGCGGGCTCTGGATTTTGATCCAGGTTCTAAACCATGTCTCATTTCAGTATCCAGACAAGGCACACATGTTTCTATTCATCAGTCTTTCTATTTTAAATATTTGTATCTGTTCCACATTGTGAGATGATTCTTCATCTTTCATACGAGATTGTAAACCCTTGCCAACATCTGTCTTTTGTCTTGATGTACTGTTTTTGTTTTTTGTTTTTGTCTTTTTTTTTTTTCTTTCTGGAAACTGTTTCAAAAGGACCAGATAGTAAATATCTTAGGGTTTCATGGCCATATGGTCTCTGTCGAAACTACTTAACTCTACCGTTGTAGCCCCAAAGCAACCATGGGCAATGAATTCACAAACGGATGTGGCTATATTCTGTTAAAACCTTTATTTACGGGCACTGAGAATGGAATTTTATAAATTTTCAGGTACATTATTCTTTTTTCTTTTTTTTTTTTTTTTACCTCTTTAATATGTAAAATCTATTCTTACCTTACAGGCTGTACAAGAATAAATAGCTGGTCATATTTGGCCCATGGGCTGTAGTTTCCTGATCTCTGGTTTACAATAGGTCATGAGAAATTAGGTTTTTTAACAAATGAAAAGGTGATGATGAGAATTAAAGAAAAATGTAGTGCTGATGATGTCTATTTAGATCAATTACATAAGCAGATAAATGCTTGCCACTGTAAGGAACTGTCTGGTATTGTAATGAGAGGTGCAAATTAGAGCCAAGAGGACTCTTAGTCTTTGGGAAACCCCTTCATGTCTTTAATCCTATTGTTTTCTCTTGTAAAATAATGGAAAAGGATTATACAATCCCTAAGATCAATTTTACCACTGAGATTAATCCATATTAATGTTTATGGATTCCCCTTTTCCCTGGATAACTAGCTACCTGTTTATTTACTGTTGTTATTAGATACAATTATAAGATCTTAAAATACAAAATGATTGCTACGTACAATTGAAAATGAACACTTTTTCTCTAATTTGTCTTTAAAGCACAGGGTGTTTGTAGAAAATGTATTCCAACGATCTATAGCATATCACCTAACGATCAAGCATACCTTTTGAAAAAGTTAAGAAATATAAAAACAAAGTCGAAGATATGTTATGCAGCAGAGAAGTCTAATTACAAAGAGGAAAAACTATCTGGATGCATAGAACCTGCCTCTTACTGTCCTCAAAAGCACTTGGTGGGTTAGACCTTTGCGAGAGGTACTGGAGTCTCATTGATTTCGACATTAATGGCTGACGTGCTGTATTCCATCGTGTAACATAATGAAAATTGCCTTTTTTGAATTGTGCCACCCAGCATTCACATGTCCTGTAAGCGACATAATAAACGGTCTATAAATAATAATGTGGAGTTCACTGGGACTCAATCACATTCTTACATGTTTGAAATAGAACATGCTACAGAACAGAAAATATTAAAAAAAAAAAATGACGCAGATTGCTTAGGGCCAGCGTCTACACGTTTGAGTGCACTTGTACTGTGTTCTATTGATGGAGATGAAGGCTCAGGATACGTGAACCCCACGGTGATTCTATATTTTAATGTAATGGATTCAGCTGTAACTTCAACGCACCTAGAATGAGAGGCATCGCCTAGAAGTCATCTTACCCTGCTTCCACCCAGACTGCTCTTTCTGTCAATAGAATCACATTTCTTTGGCTCCTCCCTCTTTATTTCTCTTTCTTCTCCGTCTCCAAGCCCAGGGGATCCCTCCTTCGAAGACCTCCTCTGCCATCAGATCCCTTTCATTTGCCTGCCAACTGATTCACCAACTTCTTGCCGGGCAGACTACAGCTCTGGCACATTGCGGAGGTCCAAAGAAGGTCTGTATGAATGGCGAAGATCCAGGCCGTCCTCAGACGCTTTATGTGCTAGGACAAGCGACTAGCTGCACAGAGTCAGGGTATCTCCAAGGTTTCATTCAACCCATGAAGTGATTCCAGAAGATTACAATCCCATTTCATGATCGCTTTCCTTCCTATTTTACTCAACCAATAAACAAATATATATTGAGCATTTATTGTGCATAAACAAAACAAAAGAAACAAAATGCCAACCAGCTATGCAATGGAGAGAGGGGAAGAAAACAAGTGCCAATGTTACGACCTGGCCTGTCCTCAGGGGCCTGCAGTGCAGCTGAGAAGAAAGATGGTACAAGAAAGATGACGAAGTAAGAAGCCCCCCACAGCTCACCCTGATTGGCCAACTCAGGGACACAGATTTCAAGTGCTGCCCATTACAGAGAAAAGGAGATGATGGTGTTTTAATGTCCTTTAATGTTGCACTTAGACGCGTGAACTAACTCAGTATTAGGCCACGCAGAACAAAGCTAGATGAATCTTGCCATCGTATCATCTCATACACTCCCGAATCACATACACGTCACATAGTGTTATTTATGCCACTGTTTCCTTTTGTTGGCATGAGTCAGGATTGCCAGCATAAGCTCACCACAATTTATTTACTCCCCTACCAAAATAAGAATATTTTAAATGTTTCATGATCAGAAGCCTATCAATATTTTATATTAATTGCAGAGAAAAGATATCAGGAGAGCTATTTAAAAATTCTTCTGGCCCGCGCAGGAAAGGCAATAAGAAAGAAGTAATTAATTATTAATAATTATTAATTATTGATCGTATATACTGTGTGCCAGGGACAGTGCTAAATGTTTTCATGGACTTCTTCATTAATTCTCACCATGAACACTGGTGATAGGTCTCATTAGGAAGAATATTTTTAGAGGTAACTAGAGAACTCTGGGCATCATGGAGTATTCCTGTTGCCTAAATTAGAGACGGGGGAGAAAATATTGGAGCGAGTTTTTCTTGGGGGATGAATTTAGCGCTAGGAAAATCAGGTACTCAGAAAATTCAGAAGAGAGAGAAGCAGAAGAGGGAGCACAGAGAATGGGGGGAGGAGGAGAGAAAAGGAAAGAGGGGGTAGAGAGAGGGAGAGAGAGGAGAACACGGCAGACAGATACATTGGCCACATGAGGCAGAAAGCACGTGTCACAGGACGGGGTGGGCGGGGGTCCCCAAGCTCTACTGAGTGCCCCAAGCTGCCTGTTTTGTGACTTCCACTCTATCCTGGCACTGCTCTTAGAGCTGAGGACAGACATAGGTGCAAGACAGACATGGCCTCCGGTTTCACTGAGTTTTCAATGAAACTGGTAAGAAACCTGAAGAGCCAAGCTGAGTACTTCACATTCTTTACCGCTACTCGTGACAACAACCCAGGAAGTTGGACATTTCTGCCTTCTTCCCAGGAAACAGAGGGCAAGACATTTTACATCCTTTTTGGAGAAAACAAAGGCATGTAATCTCCTCACTTGCCAGGGCGCAGAGGCTGGGGAGTGATAGAGCAGGGTTCGCCTTCAGGTCCCCTCTTCCCCAGCATCCTGTGCTGGCAGGAGCATAACCCCTCCTCCTGGGCTGGAGAAAGAGGGGCAGAGGGGAGGAGAGAGCCGAGGGAGAGGGTCTCCTCCCCCACCCAAAATGCCCAGACATTCTTCAGATATTCTATTGAAACAAAGACCATTCTAGATAAAAATCAAACCTTAGACGGCCTAGTTCTTCCATAAAAGGAGTAGTGTTTCTTGCTTTAAATTATGATTAAAGGCAAAACATAGAAAACAATGCCTTTCTTTTTCAAAACAATAATATACCCTGATTTTAGGAAATGAATGGGAATAGTTAGGAAGATTCTGTCACACTCCGTGAACAAAAAAATAGGGTAATTTGGGACAAAACTGAATGAATAGTGGCGGAAGCCGCTGCATGTTTAGCCAGATACTTCAGTGGAATAGGAGTTGCAGAACGTTTGTTACCTTCAGGAAACTCTGCCTTTCTGACTGAAGTCGTTACACTCTAAAAGCATACAGATCATTTCTAACGTTTTCAGGAAGCTATGAATTACCATGAAAAACATTCTAGTCATTTCTTTTTGGAAAATGCACTATTGCGGAATACTAGTTCTTTTATATGAATAGAGATATACTCTGCTCACTATTTTATACTGGTAGACATACACATCTCATTCCAGGGAGATGACCCCCAAAAGTCTCCGACAGAGAACATCCACAAGGAACTTTCGGTGCAGTCATTAAAAGAATACAGTGAAATTTGGGGACTATCAAGAAAGGTCTGTCAGGGAGGAAACCGTGTAACCAACCATTGCTGCCGCCACTGTAAAATCATGCACACACTTAGAACTGAGCGTGAGTGGTTTTTATACATTGTTTCAGGATCATTTCAAGCTGTGATGTTACACTGTATTTTAAAAGCACAATAAAAAGTGGTATATTTTACAATGCGACTCTAGGAAGAAAGATTGGATATTTCCAGGGATTGTTTGTGGCCGAGAGGACTAGAAGGGCCAGAACCCTTATCCTCATAGGTTTATAGCACAAAGCTCTCTGTATGCAATTTTGAGATGTAAGTATGTACATCTGAAGGTATTTGGTGGCTGTGGGATAAAGTTTAAGATGTGTGTCTATTTCTCCCTTCTGTGGATGTGGATAGGAAATCATACCATGGGCTTTCAGTGTGTAATTCTCAGCTGCTGTGTCCAGGTACAGAATTCTTAGCAGGTCTGTGCTATAAAGTTCCAACTGTACATTTATCTTTGGGGACACCGTGGACATCAGGACATGCAGTACTGCAGCACTCACTGATTGTCGTCTGTGTGCGAAGCCTCGGCAGACCACTTTCATAATCCTCTCATATAATTCTCACAGAAACCTATAGAACAGGCATTTTCATTGTAATGTACTCAATCAGAAAATATTTCAATGAATATTCACAGAGCCTTTATTTTGCCAGCTGCTGTCTGAGGTACAGGACCTATAGTGTTTCTCAAAGCAGAAAGCCATTGGCCCGAATTGTCTTGCAGTCAGTGGGGAAAAGAGATAATGAATAAAGGGACAAATAAAAGCACAATATGACATCATGCAATGATAAGTACCTGAGGAATTGTACAGCAGGAACGGAGGCTAGAGAGCCATGTGGAGGGGGACAGAATGTGGGCGGGGGGCTATTTTGCAGAAAGTGGAGGCTTAGCCACAGGAGGCTTAATCATCCTGATACTGCATTTATATTAGGTTGGTGCAAAAATAATTGAGGTTTAAAAGGTTGAAAATTGCAAAAAACGCAATTACTTTTGCACCAATCTAATAGTCCTTGGAATACCTGCACTTCTACAAACTGAGAATTTAATACCTCCAGGGACCATGCTGGACGTTTCTATCACTTCATATGTCTGTCTTTGTCCCTGGCATCAAATATCACACCTTTTCATGAACTTGTCAGACCATCTCATACTACACCACGTCAGATCCTCCCGTCTCAGCTCTGTGTGGGCTCTGACCATCTTCACACGGCCAGTCCCAGCGGGTTGCCTCATGTGCTGTGCTTACATGCTCACACTGCCCCAGGCACGTCCTGGTAGCTGATGTTTAATGGTCCCTTGTACCCAGCAATCAGTTGCACTTAGGACAGGCCCGCTTCACAAGGCGTCATAAGGCGTCCTCAGTTCCCTGCTTCATCGCTGCCCCTTGCTGCTGTATCCTGGACTGTGGGCAGTCACGAAGCACGAGTGCAGAGCCCTCCACCGCAGCTCTGCTCTCTGGGGAGCCCCAATCCTGGCACTCCAGGCCCCGACTCCCAAATCCTTAGAGGCCAGACGCCCTGTCTTCATCTTCCATCTCTCCCAGTGTTTCAAATAGAGCTAATCTCCGGAGGGCTAGTGAGAGGCTGTCACGACTTTCGGTCAAATTGTGAACTGATGACCATAAGATATATAGTAATTGCCTTTCAAAAAGCCTTGATGTGAGCTAGTAAGCTCGTGGTTATCAGGTAGGAAATGGACCAGCAGCCGTGCAGCCATGAGACAGCGGGAAGATTTGGGAAGAGTAATCGATAAAATGAATTGGTTGCAAATGCAGAAAGAAACAAAACCAAGTTCTCAATGAATTCTGGGCTGATGACCCCAACCCCCCACCCCAGCCCCACTCTGTTAGTGATACCTCTTCCTTTGGAATGCCATGTCAATCTTTGGAGGTTCCATTTCTGGAACCTTTCTCAGACTTGTCATTTTGGACCGTTCTCTGTAGAAACTGAGTCTCCTACACCCAGAATTTCTCTTCGTCTCTTCGTCTCTTCATATCGGGAACATGCTTAATCCCAGATTAGCTGCCGTGAGGCCTGTGGGAAACTATGCTAGCCTGAAACATATAGTCATGAGAGAGAACAAGACGCACAGAGAACTATCCCTGCACATCCGGTTTTACTTAAGGTCAGCGGTACAATGCTAATTGTAGTTGAGAAATCCTGAAGAGTAGCATGGAAACCTTAACTGGTGTCTGCCTCAAAACAAGCAAGAGTCACACTGAGAGTCTCAGAGAAACTGGAAATCCCTTTCTTACAAAGAAAACAATTCTTTTATATTCCAAACTATAAACAAACGAAACACGAGTCTGCTGGCTGAGGTATTTGGTTACAGAAGAGATACCACTGCAATAAGCAGATGACCTGTCGCTTGTCAAAGAAGGGCTTTATTTCCCTTGAAACCTTCCTCACATTTCTCCTTTGCTTACTACTAGCTTTGCCGGAGACATTCGCTTTCCTCCAAAGTTCTAAAATCTCCTAGAGGCCTGCGGTTATTTCACGTATCTACAGAACATGTAAGGTAAAGAGAGACTACGTTTCATTCTCGATGCTCATCAGCATCTGTCCACTGGCTGACTGTCTAGAAAGGGCTGGAGGTCTGTGTGATGCACTGAGCGGTGGTCCTTCTCAAAATACCTGCCTGGCTGAATGGGATGGGCCGAGAGACTCACATATACAAGTCAGCCTCTGACCGCAGATATGGAAGAGCCTGCACTGTTTCATCTGAGGCCCTAACGGTTCGATGATATGGATATAATTATCACTACTTACCCAACTTACCGAGGAAACTTGCCCCAGTTACGTCATTATTAAGTGGAAGGACTGAAATACACACAGACCATCTGACTTCAGAGCTCCGGTCCTGTGACTCCCTCCTGCTGCCGTCCCACCGTGGGAACAACTGGACTTTGGTAGGAAGTTCCCAGTGTCCAGCGGGTAGAATCACTTCCCTGGCAAACTTGGCTTTTACCCAACAGCTGTATCACCTAAGGCTCACATTCCTGGTCAGTGGAAGACTGTACTTAAATCCATGTATCTTACAGCTATTGGCTTTCCTTCTCTAAAGGCTGCCGAGCAAATTAAACTTAACATTTTTGTTCTCTTTTAAGTCATGTTGATTATTATATTGGTTTTTCTGGGTACAAAAATATATTATTTAATGTCTGTCAAATATCTATCACTGTCCTTGATTTTGAGATTATTGAATTATTTTGTTGCATTTAAAGATGGCAATAATATTTTCATTTTTATTTTTCATATTAAAAAATGTCTAGCATCCAGCAAAGCTCCATCTAGGTCAATGTCCCATCATTTTGAACATACTCTTGATTTTGAAAATATTTTTCATTTTATTTTCTATTGTAATTAATTATTTCTGCCCACATGACACAGTTGTTTTCAGAAAGGCTACTAACTGTGGAATATTTTACGTTTCATAGAATAATTGATCACGTCGAACACTGATAAAGATGCCTCCCTCCATTTTAAAAACGACCACCTGGAAACCACTGAAATCACATTTGGTGTAAGATTTCAATACATTAAACCTGAATTATTTTTGAGATATTTTCATTACCATTTTTTGGTATTAATACTTTACATTGACTACCAAGAAATTCTAGTTTGAAATCCAAGGGATCTACTCTGAGGATCAGGTTGTTTTTATAACTGATCTGTATTGATCATTACAAAGGAGGCGAGGAGTCAGTATCTGAGTCCTGTCTGGATCCCACCCGTCCCGCTTGCTCTGAGACGCTTTCTCAGGTCATTTCATTTTCCGGAGCCTTCACTTGTGATTCCAGTGTGCACACGGGGTACAACTGGGGTGGAGGAAATGGTGAAGCCACCAAAGCCCCACCAGTGCCCGCGCTCTGGCCCACAGTTGCCTCCTCTGTCTGCCACGTGGGCCACCCAGGTGGGGGAGTCTCACTGTCTTGTGCAGCAGTCTGTGTCCCGGATTATCCCAGCTCAGAAATACCCTCAGCACCACTCCCGTGACCCTTCCACTGAAATACTGCTCTGAGTTTTACCACGTAGGGCCTACGGGATGACAAGCGCAAGCAGGAGCCAGGGGTGATGACTAAGAAGACAGCTTAGCATTTTGATGAGAGCCTCAGCGCCAGGTGACTCAGGAGAGGAGGGGAAGCATTCTGCCAGATTGGCAGGCGTGGCATTTGGAGCACACAGGCCTTTAGTGGTCATCAAACACCCCCATATTGACAGTCATCTGCCCCCACATTTCCCCACGTGGACAGTGATCCATAGCCCCCTCATGTGCGAGTGGCTCTCAGCGCGAGAGTAAGTACATAAGCTCATTTTATACCAAAGTGACACGGCAGAGCCAAGCGATGACAGGAACTCGCAGACATTTTCGAGAACGAGTGAAGGTGTCAGGCTGGGTAAGCCATTGACTCTCTCCTGTCTGCTCTCTTACGTCAGAGAGGATGCATTTTCAACCCAATTCCAGAGGAAGCTACAAAGCGAATGGCTCAGAGTAGGAAAGGCCAAGTGTTCTAAATCAAAATGAAATCCACGGCTGATTAGACCAGAACGGTTGTTCCCATGTTAAAATCAACAAGGCAGGATATTTTAAAATGTAGTCTGTGACTGAAGTCTGACATATATACAGAAATAGTCAGATATCATAAGTGCTCTGTAATACAATTTCAGATGGGAACGCACCTGTGCAACCAAGAACCAGAAATTACAAGCACCCAGAACCCTCCCTGGGCTCCTCCCATCTCCCCAAAGCCAACCATCACCCTGGTTTCCAACACTACAAATTCATTTTCCCCCTCTGCTTGAAACCATACAGGATGTATTATTTTGTGTTTGACTTTCCTCACTTGACACTAATTTGCAGGGCCCCATGCAAAATAAAAATGCAGGTCCCTTGTCCAAAAATCATGAATTACAAGATGGTGACAGCTGAGCACTAAAGCTAGCACAGGCCCATTTAGATGGGCCATGCACCCATCATGGACCACCCAGCCATGGAGCCGCCTTGCCATCTAGGGTCCTCAAAGGGTAAATATACTATATTTTGTGTATCCATCCTACCACCAATAAACACAGCCGAGTAGTCTGCATTCTCTAACTCTCGAGTGGGGCTGCTAAAAATATTCTTGTGCACCTTTCGGTAAAGATACAGATGCATTGCTATCAGGCCTGTAGTTGTGAGTGGAACTGCAGTGTTGTGGGCATGTGTGTGCTCAGGTTTACCAAATAGAAGCACTCATTTTTCGCTGTTCCAGTTCACACTTCCACCCCCGGAGTGCCCAACTTTTCCGAGTTCCAGCGGCTCCACAGCTTCACCAACACTTGAAATGTTTTCCTTTTCAACGTGGGGATGTGTTTAAAGTACAAATTCATACACTCCACTCCAGACCTAACGATATCCATGCTACTGGGGCTTCTTACCACATTCTGTATTTTTCTGAGCTCCTTAAATGATTCATCACTAAACCAAGTTCGGAACCCCTGCTAATCAGATGGGCTATCTTGCAACAGACAAATAAGATATTCTCATTGCATGAGAGTCAAATATGAGAATATCAAGGCCAGATCGTGACGTCACTCAGAGGACAAAGAACTGATAACAAAGGCAAATGGAAGTAGCCAGGGCAGGAATATTTTGTACGGTTGTTCTAACATTTCCATGAACTTGAGCACCAGTGTTTTCTGCACTGATACTGGTAGCGTGAAAGGGTTTATGACAGAGGACAATGTGGTTACTTTTTTAAAGTTATAAACTTAATACTCTGAAAACACACCTTGAAAATTATCATTATAGAATCTTTTTCATCTTCAACCTTCTAATTTTTACTTTAGAAAATCAAAGGAAGCTCACACCATTTTACATAATTATGGTGTATGTTACAGCTTTTCCTTTTTGTTTCAAATCTGTGGGACATCCTCTTAGCATCAGCATGCCATTTTCTTCTGTTTTCTACATTTTAGGCATATGCACACTACAAGTGGATAAAAATGCAGACAATAAAGAGATTCTGTCAAAATATATTGTACTCTAGGAGAGAAGCTTAGAGTCTGATACTGTGTGCAATGTGCAGAGTGGTTAGTGAATCGAAGGTATGCTGTTCGCGCTTTTCTCCACGCTAATTTTAGACGAACACGTTCACGGAGCTGTTACATGTACACACCACGATCTCTAAAATATACTATTAAAATTCTAATAGACAATACATTTCAGTATTTGATATTTTCTAAGCAAAAAATCATTCATGAAAGGAAAGTTCCTTATGGCTCATGGCAAAGGTACACGGCAAGCACATTTTTTCCTTGTTAGGTGACATGGGCCAGGATATAAAAGCTACCATTTCCAGCCATCTTTCCAAAATTATGTCTTCAACATGCACATATATAGCATAAACGCAAAGCTCTTAACCCTGAGAGACATGACTGTATCCTTTGTGGTGCAGCCAACCTGTGATTCACAAACATTTGTCTTCATTTTAGAAACGTGAGTCCATGGGTAATTTACACAACCAGAAATATGCACATCTCTGGATCTCTAGTGTATTTTCCCACATGCTATGAGTATGAAGTATTCCTCTCTGCAAGTGGAATACCAGCACATCATCCTAATATCTGTCCCCAGAAAGTGTGGCCACAGCCACACTTCCTGGGTCACAGCACTGGCTCACAGGACAAATGTGAGAAGCAAGGTTCCCAGTGGCTGTGTCCCCAGATGCTGGCATGACATTTTCTGCCTAGAAGGAGATGCATTTATATTCCTGAAGCCCATGTCTCATGAGAAGAACACCCTTCGTAGACATTCCCTTCCTTATCTTTCCTTCTTATCTTCATTTCCATTGAAGAGTCATTGGTAATCATAGAAAAAGGAAAGGAACCTGACCTGTGCTTTCCTGGCGGTTCAGTCTCCTGGGGCTGCTGTAACAAACCACCACAGACTGAGTGGCTAGTAAACAATTTACTTCACACAGGTCTGAAGGCTGCAAGAGCAAGACCAGGGACCCAGCTGAGTCTGTGTCTGGGGAGAGCCACTTCCTGGTTCTTCGTAGGCCACCTGCTCACTGTGTCCTCACATGAGGGACGTGACAAAGGAGCTCTCTGAGGTCCCTTTGATAAGGGCACTAATCCATTCATAAGGGCTCCGCACTCACGATCTAATCACCTCCGAGTCCCCCACCTCCTAATCCCACCACATTGGGGATTAAGTTTCAACATATGAATTGTACGGGGACACAAACATTCAGTCTGTGGCACATGGCAACCAGAAAGTGCAAGGTCACTTGTTCTAAAAAAAGTACCAGAAGTCCTTTAGATTCTGCCAAGATGTTCAAGACTGTGAGAGCCTCTGCCATTGTTCCCCTATTTAATTCCTGACAAGTTACCTCAAACGGCACTTTGACAAAAACAGTTATTTCGTGTGTTTTTTTCAATGTCTGAGCTTCCATATTTAAAGATTGTTTTCAAGTACAGGGAAAACCTTTAAACGGTCCAGCAGGACACAGGAGGAATCAAATAACTGGCCTTATCAATGCCGCTGCATACCTCCTGCCCTCTCCTTGTTCAGAGTCCCAGCAAAATTTTGTCAAGAACTCGAAAAAAGTTTCCCTGGAAAACACATCAGAGAGCACACCTGGTATCTGGAAAGCTTCCCGCCTGGAAACATAGGCAGTCAGGCAGCTGTGGGAAACCGGCACAGATGTTAGAATCCCACGCAGGCTTGCTAGCAATGACTGCATTGTGTTTCGAGGAGCAGGAAGGCGTGTCTTATACTTTCTCCTTTTTTTATGTGTGGGGAAGAGGTGGCACATAGAGGGGGAGATTTGTATAAATTGCCAGCCTCCGAAAAATGAGATTCTAACAGAGGAGAGCAGATCAGTGGATCAGCCCAGCTTCCAAGAGGGCCTGGAATGACTGAGAGCAGCGGCCTCCTCAGAAACGACCAGATCCCATGAATCCAGCTGCGAATCCGGGGGCCTCCCACGTTACAGAAGAGGCAAGGACAAGAGAGAAGACGTCCACCAAACTGTGTGAAGACCCATGAGGCTCTACTGAACAACTTAAAAAAATGCGGAGTGGTGCTTTACTGTCTCCTGGAAAATCGGAATTCAGGAATGAGGTTATAAGCACAGAAGGCCCACCCGCGGGGCCTCACAATAACACCATGGAATGGGAGGACTGAGACTAGGGGTCCCACTTTAAGGTAAAGGAATCGAGACCCTGAAAGGTCATCTGAAAATAGACAATGCAGATGCCGCTGCTCCTTTGCTTCAGACAGCTTCCCCACTGCCGTCAGTGTCTCACACGTGCTGGCACACGGAGCCGACGCCTTCTGTGGTGCTGAGCTGCAGGGCAGCTGGCCAGGTGGTACAGGAAAGCTAGAATGCAGAGACGCTACACCTTACCAAAACTTCCCGTTCCACCCTACCTGTTCCAGAATTTGAACACTGTTGGTAGGCAGATGATTACCCATCTACTTATCAGAATATTTAAAATAGCCTCATAGGGCCTTGGGCACTGCCTTATTTCTAGAATAGAAACAGCACATGCAAACTAAAATACCCACACAAAACGAAACAAAAAATGCCTAGCCCTGTGCTTTGGAATGCCATCCCAATCCTCTACCCACATAAGTAAGAGGACCTTACACTATTTTTATTTTTTATTTTTTATTTTTTTATTTTTATTTTTATTTATTTTTATTTATTTATTTATTTATTTATTTATTTATTTTTATTATTTTTTTCTTACACTATTCTTTACTGTGGGATAGTTGTGCTTTTGTACTCTGTGTTCTCAGACTGGCGTTTTCCACAGTGTGCACGGGTGCAGTTTCTGAAGTCCAAGCCCATGAACACACTCAGTTCACTGGCATGGAGCCAGGAAGCTGGGGGGACAGGCAGGCGGGGGCGGGGGGGAATGGGGGAGGGGGGCCCTAACTTCAGGGGCCCTCAGTTCCGGCACAGACAGGAAGCCAGAGGGCTCCTAAGGCAGCAGCTTCTGCCAGGCTTTCCTGAAGGAAAGAAGGTTCTCCAGAACCTCCCATTTCAGTCAATTTTCCATCAATTATCCCAACTGGGGGAAATTCTGAGTTTGAGGTTTAAACTAAGGTCAACCTCAGGCTTCTCAAGTTTTAATTACTGTGGGAGAGGTCACAGTCACTGGAGTTAAGCATGTTTTAGCTCTTTTCTCTCATTTCTGTAATAAAACAAAATTATGTGAAGATCCACTCTGGGTAAGTAGTCATATTTCTTTAAATCTTGCCTTACATCTATCTATGATCTATCTGTCTGTCTATCTGTCTATCTGATGGATAGATCTATCTAATCTAATCTATCCAGAGAAAAATATACAATTGAAATTTAATGTTTAACCAAAAGATTCAACAAATACGTTTGGTACACAAGCATAATTGAATAAAATAAATTTCCTAAACTTTGACTCAATCATATGTTTTAGAAACTTATTATCTGAACCATAACACCTCTATCCGGAAGTAGTAACTAGGAAACACTGACATAACAGAGAATGATAGAATAATTTTCTTTTTATTATTCTTGAAAATTCAATCTATGGAGTGGGCAGTAATGTGGCTTGAAGTATATAACATTAACTGGCAACTAAAACTAATTTACTTGATTATTTCCGGAAGCACTTCCTTCTAGGGTATATTTTTTCACAATGGCACAATGTCACTACTATAAATCACCTAACATGTTTTAGAGTTTCATGAAATACACATAATGATAGAAAGTGCTCACATTGTGAGATGTTTGGGTATGTTTCTCCTATAGGAATTCTGGTGAAGATGCATCGTGTCAACTAATTTTACCAGTTAAGTATGCCTATCAGTTTATACTGCACGAAAATGAAATTTCAAAACCTACGACAATACACAACGGACCACTGCTATGAGCTGAATTTCATTCTGTAGCTTAGTTTCATTTTCAAATTCTACTGTGACATTATTTGGCTAGAGAAAATATTAAATCCAACTCTTGTGCATTGAATATAATTCAACTCAAATATTTCAAACCTTCACCTTACTGTATGTGACCTTAAAATGCTGACTATGCAACTTTTGATGTGGGACTATATTTTAACTATAGGATTTCAATATGAATGGAAATTCTTTCAAGTAATTCATTTTTACTATCCTGTTTTCTGTAATTCCTGATTTTACTGAAATAGCAAATCTGCTCATAAGAGAATACTCTTATTACTGAGGCCATAGGTGATACCATGAAATTAGCTCCTGCACTTTTTCTGAATCTGTAGTATTCAAATACGTCTAGATGGATGGTCATCCATGAAGAAACATGAGAGACATATATTTACTGCTTAAGCAAGGGCTCAGCAAACCTTTTCTGCCAAAGGTCAGACAATGAATACTTCAGGTTTTACAGGCCATGAGGTCTGTGTTACAAGTACTCACGTCTGCCATTGCAGCAGGGAAGCAGCAGCACTGGACAAGACAGCGTGTAAATCAATGGGCTGTGTTCCAATAAAATTTTATTTATAAAAAATGCTAACCATAGTTGAAAGACCTCTTTCTCCATTGACAAATGTGGTTGTGGACCAGCTACAGTAGCATTAACTACAAGCTTCTTAGAAACGGGTCTCTTGGGCCCCGTTATGAATGTACGGAACTTGCCCTGCATTCTTCACGATGCCCAGGCATTACAGCGCAGACTACGGTGGGAGAAGCCCTGGCCCCAACCAAGGAGACTGGCTTCTACCTGGGCTCCCAGGACGGATGAAGGAGGCTTCACTCGCGGGTTCAGCTGTCTATCCTGTGCTAAGAGCATTTGAGCCCTCTGTCTCTAAATAACCCATGAGCTCGTATTCCAAGGTAGGGTCCTTTCGATCTTTCAGTTTCCCTCTTTCCTATAGACCAGCATTCTCTAAACTAATTTGCTGCGATATCATAAAGAAAAATGAGTATCTAGTTTCGTAATTTTAAAATTTGGAAAATAAAATGAAATTAAGAATTGCTACGCTTCACCACACAGAGGGACACTGGCGTCCTCATTCAGATTGGATGTCCGTCCGTCCCTCGTGATGTGTGGAGAGCCAAGTTTCCAGAAGAGGGAAGGGGGCCTACCTCCCCCAGGAGCGCTGGCAGCACTGCCTCCATCAGTAAAATCTCTTTTCTTCACAACTATTGTGATAATAACACTGGTTTATACTTGGAGGATCGAGTGAAATGTGTTCTCTAGGTTTAACTGAATGACTCTTCCCGAAACAAAAGCTTTTGAGTGTTTCCTGCCAAAAAGCTGTAAAATCTAAAACGATACTAATGATATCAGCACAACTGAACAGCAAGAAAACGAGAGAGCTGAAGAATTTCTGTATCTAGCATGTTCGGGTATATAGTGAGGTAAAAATAGTGATAATAAAGTTTTCAACTTGAAATGATAAATAAAATGATGACTATTTGAAATGTAGATTTATATCTGTTGTCACTGATGATAAATCTCTGTCTAAAGGGATAAAGTACCTGGCGGTTTCAGCTAATAATTTCTGTTTTTATTACTAACTGGAAAAAAAAAATTTCTTCCAGCTAATAGTAACCATCATTAGCAAGATTTTTAAAAGCCAAGCATTCAAAACATAAAAACAAACTTCTATTCTACAACGTTTGACATCATGCGATACTTCTCTCAGTACTTTAAAATTTTCACAGACTTTTAACAATGATAACCTTGATATCTCTTTTGAGTTTTTTTGGTTGTTATTTTATTGTTATTACTTTTGTTTCTTAATAGCAAAAGAAAAAAAGCTATATGCTTTAGGGGAACTTCCTTCTGCATGAAAAGTGGTTGAAATCATACACAGAAAATGATACAGCAACAACTGGAATACACTTGTCAACATTTGTTATGAAAAAATATAGAGAAATTATTGCTGAAGATTTAAAGAAGCAAATATTAGAATAAATACAGTATGGAAAGTGTGCTGTGCTGTTGGATTGTAGCTGTTTCTCACAGGTGGTATCTTATGGTAGTACTTATATTCTTTTCCAATAATGAAGTAGATGAAAAACTTATTTTTGTAAGCCATTAAGTAATGTTTTACTGTAAAAGATGTGGTCTGACTAGACATAGTTTCCTGAATTAGAAAGCCGTAATCTTCATAATCCTCAAGTATCCTTTGATCGCCATCTCCCACCCTCAAATCAATCCTGTCAGTGACCTCACTTGAATATTTCTCCAACCCCATGAGACCTTCCAGTCCACTGACCCTACTGACTTTTCCTCTTCGTTACTCCCTTATGCTCTTAGTGCCCTCTGACCCATCCTGGATTTCATGCTTCCTCGATCCCTTTGCTGGATTCCCTCTTCATAGGACTTACTGCAAATCACCAAACATGGATGAACAGAGTTTACATCTTACTACTCTGTACCTGCCTCTGATGAGTTGACTTTGGGGTAGATAAAAATTCACATCCTTACCCACAAGTATGAATTTAAATATAATTACTCAAACTTCAAGTGTACTTGCGTAAAAACTGCATTTGAAGATAAGATGGGCAAGGAAAAGAAATAAAAGATGAAATTTTTAAAAATCACATTACTAGGTAAAAAGAAGAAAAAACCAACAAAGTAACCATGAAGTCAGATACTTAGAGAAGTATGATATTTGAATGTCCCAGATGAAAGTTTCTAAAGAAGGATGGACAAAATAAGCAAATTCTGAAGAAAGAGATAAATGGAGACCTATGTTCACACAAAAACCTGTACCTAAATTCTTACAGCAACTGTGTTCATAACTGCCCCAAACTAGAGATAACCGAAATGGTCCTTGATGAGTAAATGGTGAAACGCAGTGGAATAAGCTTAGAGCAGACACCACGGAGCATTAAGAGGGACAAGCTATGGATACACGCAACCATGCGGATGAATCGCAAAGGCATCGCACTGAGTACAGGCAAGTCTTAAAAGTCACCTGCCATACGATTCCATGTCTATGACATTCTCAAGGAGACGGAACTCTAGTGATGGAGAATGGATCGATGGGATGCAGCAGGGGATGACTATAAACAGCTGGCACCAGGATTAGGGAAGAACCCTGAGTAGGGTGGGAGTCATACTAAACCATATGTGTATTAAATTCACTGCACGACCGAAAGAAAAAGTCAAATGAACTGTAAGAAAATTGTTTAAAACTATGTTGAGAAAATGCATTCATTATGTGTTAACTCCACTGTTCAGAACTTTGTTAAAGAAAAAGTGCAAAAGTCTTAGGAGTGTGTAGGGTGAATGAACATACAATTCCCAATTATCTGTAATTTCTTTAAAAAAACTTTTTAAAGGGTTTATTATTTTTGTTGCTAAGAAGCTTAAAATAAAATGTAGTAAAAAATTTTAAAACAAACAAAAAACCCCACCCCTTCCACATAATGTATCTATATACAGAGGGTGCCAAAAAATGGATACACATTTTAAGAAAGGAAAAAACTGTATTAATTACAATACTCAATATATACTGATTACAAAAGATGAATACAAGTCACGTTTCACTTCTGCAATTACGAGAAGCGCTCAAAGTGGTTCCCATCAGCGTCCAGACATTTTTGATGATGGCGAACTACTGCTTGAGCAACGCTGACCAAAGCGCCCACTTGCCTACATTTTTTGGCACCCCCGGTATTTGAAATGACAGGTGCCTGAACAGCAGCAGGGTCCTCGGGCTCCCGCTCAGATCTGTGGGGTCAGAAAAGCCCTCATGCCAGCTCTCTGACTCCCACATTCTATTATTCTGCCATCTCCCTTGTGTGACTCTAAAGCAATGAGATGATTTATTCATCGGAGTCCTATGAAAATCAGTTCCTATTTTCCAGTCTTCTGAGAATGCTCTTACCTTACTTCCTATCTTTTCAAAGGGCTTTCTTCCTAAGATGCTATTTTTCAAAATCAGATTTGTTCCTGAAAGAGTCCCTTTTCTCACTGGCAATCTCATCCTAGCTGGCAAACTTTCTTCTTTTCCTTTGGGATGACGGAGAGCTGACTCCATCTCAGAATATTTTGCACGTGGCCGCCCGGGGCCTTGGCATCCCATTGCATTCAGTAAATTATATAGGACATTCCAGGCTTTGGGCTTCTAGAACTGTCATGAAGGTAACAAATTCAAAATGCTTAGGGGGAAAAAATCAAAATATTTGGGAAACAGATCGCTTTTTATAAGACAAAGAATATACAATTTAACTCAAAATAAAGTAGGGTAGAGAAAGATTTACTATTAATTTAGTAAGTAAGGTTCTATGTGTGAAGAGACTCTGAACTTTGTTTTAAAGCTGCAACACTTGCAAATTAAGGGTTTTTGCATTCTATAAGAAAAGCTATAATTTGTTCTGGCTCAGATTCCTGATTTGTTCGTTTGTTTATATTTTTGCTTTCCTTTTCTGCAAAAGACCAGCATAGAAGGTGTTAAGTTATGCTGCTATAAAGCAAATACCTACACATTGTCTTTTTGAATACCCTGAATGTAAGGAAAGTTCCAATGAGGACCTTTCAGACTGAATGAGTTCTACGAACACTAATAACTTTAACAAATAAACAATAAAACTTCAGTTTCTTATAATAACCCCAATTTATTGATCTTACTCATCTAACTGTCCTGCATAAGTGTTCTGGTCATCTGGTAGCTTTCCTTCCCCAGTAAATTCAGGGACCCAAGCTCTGAGTTTTCAGTTCTCTGCTCCCATCCAACAGAAGAAAAAAGGAAGAGTGGAGAAGTCAAGCCTGCTTCCTCCCACACAGGCCAGGAAGAGACATGGAACAGTGCTACTAACATTCCATGGGTGTCAACCTGTCACATGATCCCACCTAGATTCCAGGGCCTCGGGAGTACAGCCTCCGGCTCTCAAGTAAGTAACCAAATGACTGCACCACAAATGCTGCCTTAGAGGTGGGCACCCTTGTGCAGTGCACCCCTTCAACATCTGTACAGGGAGGCCATGTGTTTCACCCAGGCTTTGGAAGTTAAGGTTTCTTTCTGGGTGAGAACTGGTGCTTATTACCAAAGAGAATGAATGAGTTAATCCCAAGGGAGTTGGACCTCAGAGAAGAGAAGAGAAGAGAGTAATCCCTTATCCTCTGGCTCAGGAGAAGCACTGGGTCCTGGACTCTGGGAGGAGGACAGGTGTCCAGAAAGAGCCCCTGGGGCTAGTCGGACAGGCCCAGCACACCTAAAGACCAGCATGAGTTAGGCACAGCTCCTGAGAACAGGTAGGACCTGGCAGCTACGAATAGCTTCTAGACACAGTTGTTGGTTATTTTTCCTATAGGATTTCTGCTATCTTGAAACATTCAGTCAAGTCTTGTAAAAGTTAAAACTTGTTGCTCTTGGCTGTGATGTGAGAAAACTGGGAAGCCCATTGCCAGGGACCAAGTGGGGGACTTGAGCTGGTCACCAGCTTCACACAGCAGTGCCTGGAGCAGCAGTGGTTATGACTCTCTGTGGCAGAGGGCACAGCACAGTGACAAGATGAGATGTCTGGAGTGGAAGAACCTAACACGTTTGTTCTCGAAGGTGCATGTGAAATCATTCCCATCAAGTCTATGGAAGTTTGCACCCTAGTGTGTTGGCAATAAAAATAAAGCATATGCTAATCATATTGCCACAAGCAGGTGATCCAGGAAAATGGGTGCATGCATATTTATATTTAAATACTCTTGAATATGCTGAGATTTTTACAATAGGCAAAGGTATATAATCACAATAAGGTACACTTAAAATTTAAGAGGTTAGATTTCATGTTAAGCTCCCGTACCACAATAAAATAAAAATTACATATACACACATGCGCTTGCATGCTTGCGCGTGCACACACACACACACACACACACACACACTTATATATAGTCACATGATGATTTTGTTTCGGGCAAGACTGGAGAAAATGAGGTCTGACTACAACAAATTTAACTTATGTTACACATTGAGACAAGTGCGCTGAGTGAGAGGCTCCCATGCTAATGAGGAAGCGTGCCCAGAAGTTGTACATAAACTTTGAGGAGATGCTGTGGAAAGGTTGATGTTATCTCAGATTCAGTATGGGCCTAATAGAGCTGGAGAGACAGCTTCAACGACCTCTCCACTTCCCACATGGCCGGTTGTGCCATGAACATAATCCCGTCAGGGATGCGACCTGGGAAAGTCTGTCTGGACTTCATTGTAAGCACTGTTGATTCATCTGGGGAACAGAATTCTACATCCCAATACGTGAGTCCACAAGGCAACAGAGAAATGATCCTTTAGTTTTTAAATAGAGCTTATTTCCCATCATGCTATTTCACCGCCAACTCAGTTCCATTTCCCATTCTCTGCCGCCAGGGTCTAAGAACAACCATGTCTTCCAGGGGAAGACACTGCCAACCAGGACACCAGACAGCAAGCGGAACTCGCCGTTATGGCAGAACATGAAGTGGGCACTGTGATCTGTGGTCGGGTATTTCGCAATACATTCTTAATACATCCCAAGGGAGATTTCAGTCCTGCTACAAAGCAAGAAATAACAACAGTAACAATCACCGCTCTAATAGAACATGTTATGAGGGGCATTCTTTTAAAAGCCTTTCAAATGCTACCAGGAGAGTTTTATGGATGTGCCGTCAGAGCTCAGCCATGTTTAAAAACACAGGAGAGGGTGGAGTGGTGGCAGCCCCAGGAGGCCCACATCTCAGCCTTTGCTTTGCTATTCTATTTCTTTTTTGTTGATAGGATCACAACTGAGTTCACAGACACCCTGTGGAAATACTAGGAACAGTCTGAGCTGTTCAAAACAATCTTACTATAAAAGTAACTTGTCTTTTTAAACTAAAAGCACTTTTAGTAATTAGAGGTTGAAGCTAAGATACCGGTGGGTACTGCCAGTTTCTCTTTACTTCCAGCAATTTCCTATTTCTCTGTGTATGACTGAAAATCGGGTATCAAACAGAAGAACTACGGTTATTTTGCTGGGTGCCTATCGTCCTGAACACGAGGCTTCAAGGTCTTCTCAGAAGCTTGAGAGATTATTCAGAAACTACAGAAAGTGGGTTCTCAGAATGTTCTCCAACGCCAGTGCCTTTTCCCAACATACGCAGACACTGAAACTTTCCTACTGAATTTTCAAGGTCTCCAAATTGCAGGCAAACGACACGATGGCTTTGTGAAGTGTCTGACAGGGACACATACATCTTACTGTGACACGATCTAGGGTTTTCAGAGGTAAAAGACTTAGAATGCCTGAGCCACCTATGGAGAAAACAGTCAGATCTAATTATAGCTCTTGGCAGAGAGAATTTGTTGCTTCAAGAAAAGCAAACATGTAGGTTAAGAGGACTGTTAGGCCTTGAGAGCTTCACGCCGTCACAAGCTTTTACACAACGTCCTTGTTTAGTCCTTCTAGACTTCTTACAAATATTCTCGTGTACTCTTCTTTCAAGTGGGTGGTTTACAAATCACCAGCATATTTCCTGTATATCCCAATAGGTTCTTGGGATGATTTCTAACTATATCTGGAAAGGATCAGGTTCTTTTGAAGTTTGAAATAAGGTGAACAATCCCCAATGTTGTTATTGTAAAGCTTCACCTTTTATGGGTGTGTGCATCTTAGTAGTCTTAAAATAATGGTCATTTAGTGAAACTGGTCATCATTTATAGCTCTGGAGAATGTATTCAGTGACATAAACCCACATTTGGTTTTTGTAGTGCTTACTAAAGAAATATTTCTAGGTTTCCCTTTTATAGTGTTAAATCAAAAGCTGCTTTCAGCTCCAAGTAGTTGTCCTTCAATCTAGTTGTGGAGGGCGCAGCTCAGCTCCAAGTCCAGTCGCCATTTTCAATCTCTAGTTGCAGGCGGCACAGCCCACCATCCCATGTGGGAATTGAACTGGCAACCTTGTTGTTGAGAGCTCGCGCTCTAAACAACTGAGCGACCCGGTGGCCCTGAACACATCATTACTTATGTCTAGCGCCCTATACTGCTTTCATCATTGAAAATTATTATTTACAAGCATTAAAATGGCACGAATATTGGTTAAATATGGCTTGTTATTTATAACTGTATTCATTTTTAATGCTGATATTATTTTGTTCTGTCCCTAAGTCTAATCACGTGCTTATGACACCAAACTTTAAAATGGTGAATTTGAAGCAATTCCCAAATCTGAGGTGGTAACAGATGTTATTTCTGAGGATAAGACCGTACTCTTTGCTATAACTATGATATTTCATAGACCACTTATTTGGTGTTATTTCTTTTTTTTAAATTTTACATTGATTTTTTTCTCTTACATTTGGTTGCTTTCATGATCAGTGGGAAATTTTTCCAGTAAAACTATAGCTGAGAAGAATGAAAGAGAAATGGTATTATAAAGCCTCCTATTTAACTGCCACAGCAGGAAAATTCAAAATTGAATTCCAACCCTAGCTATTAAGCACCCTGATCACACCTCCCTCCAACTTCACTGAGTCAGGCAATTTTTCCTTTTTTTTTCCACTGGCATTGGAGTCTGCAAGAAAGCGAGCTGAGTGGCTGGTAAAAGAAAATGAATCACACTCTGCATCTCTGGTCTTGTGCAGCTACGTGTGGCCTGAGCTGCCTGTGCTGGGATAGTGATGACGTGCGAACGTGGAGGAAACTGACATGTACAACCTGGAAACCCAAACCTGCAACTTAGCATCTGAGGTTACTGAGATTGCCCAACTCAGCTATCGTCATGCTCTCCCTTACCTGTAGTCAGCTGAGTAGCCATTCCTGTATCAAGAATATTTGTGGAACAGAGAACTGAATGAATGACTGAATGAATGAATGAATGAATGAATGAATGAATGAACGAATGAACGAACGAACGAATGAATAAGGACACAGCAGGGGCACAGGACAGGCTCTGAGGGAAGGCTCCTGGAAGAAGCTGAGCAATGAAGGATAAGTAGGAATTATCGAGTGAAGGAGCTGGAAAGGGAGGAGGGGCATTCAGTCAGCTGAGCTGGTGAGAACCGCACAAGGAGAATTGAGGGGCTGGAAACCGCTGTTATGAGTAGGACAGGAAACCCCAGGAGAAGAGACTCAAGTGGAGATCAGCAGGGCTGGTATGATGAGACTCGATTGTGGGTGAAGAATAATGACAAATGAAGAGAGAATGCAGCTATCTACTTATACTTATGAGACATTAAGTTTACATTTAGAAAGGAAAGAGCTTTGGAAGAATTGAACGTGGTCCTGAATTCTTTTGCACACCCCCCAGCCCCCATTGCAGGTGGCATCTCTGCCCCCATTTCTGGAATCTGGGCTGACCCTGATGCTACTTTGCTCAGTGGGAACAGTGACGCTCTGCCAGTTTCTGGGCCCAGGCCTGAAGGAGGCAGCTTTCATTTCCTATCTCTTGCCAGGCTCTTCTCTGGGAGTCCTGAGCGCTGAGCTGCCCACTCCGGCAAAGCCACATGACGCGGTCCCATCAACAACCACAGTGGAAGCCATCCTTCCAGCCACCCCACGAAGGCACCACACATGGGAGCCCCTCTGCCAGCTGAGCACCAAGTGACCTCAGTCCTTCTTCATAGAGCAGAAAAATTGTCCATTTGAGCCCCGACCAACTTTGTAATGAATATAATTGTGAGACAAGAAAATGTTGCTGTTTACAGGGTGGTTCATTGCGTAGCAACAGGAAACAAAAACTGGGCACGCCAGCGTTATCTGGAGGGGTAACTCATCCTTATTTTCACAGTGCCAGGCTTTCGTAAGCTTTATAAGGTGGTGGTGTCACTGTTTTTGTGACCCTTATTACTACTATAATCACCTGTCTTTCTGGTTCTAGTTCCCTTCCTTTTTCCTATCTCAATTCCTGATACTGAAAATAAATTTGGAACAACAGAAAAACCATTCCACTGGACCTCTTTTCTGGTTATGTTCTATTCCAGTATAATAATGTTCAGAGAGGTAAATAAAAATCTGTTATTATTCTTGCAGAAGGGAGAGACCAGCAGGCAGCAGTCATAGCTACACAGCATGTTGGGGATGCCCTCTGGTGCACGACAGTTAAAGGACAGGAGGAAATGGTCCCAGCAAGTCAATCAAAAATGAATGACACTGTTTTCAGGGTATTCTCAGCCTTTCTACTTTTCTCCTCTGGGTGTCTGACATTCTCAATGTCCTTAACTTCTGGCCCAGAAAGCAGAAAAACAGCAGAGTAAACAGCGTTCAGTACTCATGGTCTCTTCTCTTCAGGCTGAAGTTAACACATGTCACATCCATTCCTACGTGCAGCCTCAGAAGCTTTTTACATAATTCAGGAATGAAGAATCACAATACGGGGTTGACAATTAAGTTCGCAAACTTGTTGCAGCGATATTGCTAACCTTTCTGATATCACAGGAATGATTCATTATGAATTTCTACAAACTGGACAAGCCATTAACCAACCTTACTATTTAGAAGTACTGAAGAGGCTGCGTGAAAAAGTTAGACGACCTGAACTTTTCGCCAACAATTCATGGCTCTTGCATCACGACAATGCACCAGCTCACACAGCACTGTCTGTGAGGGAGTTTTTAGTCAGTAAACAAATAATTATATTGGAACACCCTCCCTACTCACCTGATCTGGTCCCCAATGATTTCCTCCTTTACCTAAAAATAAAGGAAATATTGACAGGAAGACATTTGGATGACATTCAGGACATCAAGCATAATACGATGACAGCTCTGATGGCCATTCCAGAAAAAGAGTTCCAAAATTGCTTTGAAGGGTGGACTAGGAGCTGGCGTCGGTGCATAGCTTCCCAAGGGGAGGACTTTGAAGGTGACCATAGTGATATTCAGCACTGAGGAATGCAGCATTTTTACTAGGATGAGTTCACGAACTTAATTGTCACACATCGTATGCTATAAGGGCAGCTGCTTCTTCATGATTCTTCTCTCACCATCCTTCTCACTCAACTTTTCTTCTTTTTTCAGTTAAGCAAGCACCTCTTATACGTGCTTTAAGGCTCTCTGTTCAGAATCCAAAGACCTAATCTAAGACTTTGCTGTTAAAATATTATCATCTCTATTTTAGGTTCATTTTCCTTCACTAAGAAGGGAAATATGTTTTATTGATATTGAAGAACAAAGCATTTCAATTTAAAATGATAAATAATAGATTTAGATAATATGTGTTCAGTTCTTAAAAATAATTTTGCTTCCAAATTACATTTGAGTTTAGAAGTGTGCATTTTCTCCTCTGTTATAATTTATGCTGTTTGTGGCATATGAAATGTTTTCTTGTTTTACAAACTTTTCTCATCTACTACATGTTCTAAAAAATCAAGAACAAATCTCTGATTGCTGAGTTTTGAAAGAATGAATATAACAAACCAACTTGCATCCAAGCAAATTTTCACAGTACAGCAAAATCCCTATGATTGATACTTGTGAGTCTACTGTAAGCTGTCTCGTATTTGCCTCTTTTCTGGTTAAAATAAGTCTGTAAAACAAAAATATTACAAAGGAATCTCAAGGAACGGTCAGATTAGTTGGGCACAGTGAATCCTCTGAACTGTAAAAGTATTTTATTTGAAAATATCTTGTGCCACGGAAATGAAGTCAGATGTATGTGGGGGGGAGGGGCAATGAGCTTCAGGTTTTACAGACTCATGATGTGACAGAACCGAGAATATGTGTGCACTACCCCATACAGCGCATATTCACTCCTCCACAATGTCCCTTCATCTATATTGCTTTAATGTATACTTCACATCAATTCTCCAAAATGCATGCAATTAACTTCATCACGCAGATGAGGACATGGAGGCGCTCGCAATTTGTGCTCGTTACAATCATTGTTCATCGGAAAGTGTTGTGGCTGCTGTGTATATGATTGCTACATGGGGGATTCAGTGCTAACGTTCTCAGAGTCTGTGATCGGTGGGATGTCATTTTGGTACCAGGTAAAGCCATCTGGATAGAGAGAACTTGCAAAGTAACATGTGGTGAGTGTCACAACATCCTCACATTTCTGGAGTGACAGTTAAAACAGAGATTAGATGAAAATTGGGGAGGGGGGGGTCCCTCCCCGGGAACAGCTTTAATTTTAAGAGAACTGTGGCTATGGCTCAACTCCTACTGCAGATTTAAGTCTGTGGCTCCTTTGTAATTTGCATGGGAAGAAGGTTGTAGCATCGTGACAGGGAAAAATCTCTGAAAGATCTATGGCAAATCATAGCTTGAAGTCGAGGGGAAGAGACAGGAGACTCCACGACTGCCTGCCCACAGAGTCTCTTACTCGAGATGGGCAGCTGGCTGCACAGCAGCCCCTGCCCGCCTGCAAGGCCGGGCCGCCATGCACGTCCTGTGCCCCGCAGCTGTGACAGGATGGCTGTGATGATGGATGGGAGTGGGGAGGCCCCAGGAAGCCAGCCACAGGCTTCCCCGATGAGGCCGAAAGTGGGCAACTTGAGAAAGACATTTGTATCTTTTCCATTGTCCTAAAAGGAGGCCGGATAAAAACATCTTCCAGGGCCTTCTATGATTTGGA
Organism: Rhinolophus sinicus; assembly: GCF_057876585.1. NCBI lineage: Eukaryota > Metazoa > Chordata > Mammalia > Chiroptera > Rhinolophidae > Rhinolophus > Rhinolophus sinicus. The sequence continues at coordinate 5,844,390 of NC_142502.1, read as the reverse complement.
ACTATAAAATGTTATATAAATCCATTTTCATAAAAGTTATAAGAATTATCCCGAAAGACTAATACTTTCCCCCATAACTGTAGGTCATAGCATTTTGAGGGAGTCTGGGGAACACAAAAAATAATGCAGCTTTGTGCTTTTCTAAAATATGTACCAAATGTTGTAACCCTCACATAACGGAAACCCTACAAAGGGTGAGTAGTGTTTATCGCTGGTAAGTGGGATTAAGGTAATATTACTTTCTCATTTATATGCATATTTTCCATATGTCAAAATAGCATATACTACCTTTATAAACAAAAACTTATTTCTTAAGGCTTTACCCTTCTCATCAGCCTATTCATGCTATTTCCCGGTTTTCTTCAATCAAGTCAGAACCAACAACTACTTACTGAAAATACACTGTCCATTTTCTAACCATTTGATCTTCTTTCCCCCCAGATAGCTACAATTGCTTCATAAAAACATACTATTTTCCAGGCATTAGACTATGTGTGTATTGTGAGATTGAATACAGTAGGAAATTAATATATTTAAAAATACAAACAAATGCAATATTTTAAGTGAATTCAGAGGAAGTACTTTAAAGCTGACGTTACCAAGAAAGACTTTCTGGAACTGAGAGCATGTGGGCTAGACTATCTGAAGTACAGGCAGGGTTGTCACTTGTTGAAATAGAAACAAAAGGGAAGTTGAGTTAGAAGAAAGAAGCGGAGCCACTGAGGCAGGTCCAGGTCCTCTACGTGATGCCAACAGAACCTTAGCCCAAACTCTGCTCTCCCTGCGTGAGGGATCAAACCAGAGAGAGAAACAATATTTCACACATGGATAATAACAGTCAAAAGGCAGTTCAGATTAGCAGCCCAAGGAATAGAAACATAACTTACAATAAATTCAGAGAGAAAAAAATGTTCCCAATGAGCAGTGAAACTGAAGCGTAAAAGAAGGAACGGCTGTGAGACACATAAGGCTGAGATGCAGCTCAGAGGAAGACGTCAGCCTGCTTCACCCCAGCGCCTTCAGAGAGGAAACGCTCCCCTTACTTTGCTTGTTTGTGTCCAGGGCTCACATAATGGGGTGTTACCAAAGTTCTATGACAACACACGTCCGATTTTCTGACACGGTCCAAATTTCAAATATCCTACTCCACTATTCCTAAAAATACACATATTAATCTTGAATTTTTCATCTAGTATAAAGAAACAATGACATTCAGATGAATGATTACAAACAGTAGTAAGGATCCGATTTAAACAGAGGAGGATATAAAAATGAAGCTATTTGTTTTTAAAATACACATATTGACAAGAATGGGTATGTTTGTTAACATTTTGTAAATTCATCTTGGTCACAGGGAGTCTTCAGTAATTTCATGCATTTTAACATACGAGTATATAGATCTGATGGCAAAATAAGGATCATTCTTTTCCCCCAGGAAGTCATTAGTTAAGAAGATTCTCAGAAAGGACCCTCTGATAGTCCTGGTGCCGAGAGCACTTCAGCTTGGGGCTCAGGAGCTGACTCCCAGGGCCGGGAGGTATGGAGGGAGGGACCAGCAGGAAACAGAGAGGCTGGGCCTGCACAGTAAGTGATGAGAGAGCAAGTGGTGTGGTCACGTGAGAATTCTTGTCTGAATATTGCCTTCTTTTCCATTACAGAAGGCAAATGCCTCCACCTCCATTTCAGGGCAATATATCCACAGCCGACTCCTGCTTTGACTAAGGAAAGACAGGACAGAAGGAGTCTCCACATAGGCACGACGCTAAACCACTGGTAAGGCTGGGCTACGCTGCCCCCTCCGCCCATGCGTTGAATTGCTGCTGGTGTCATCCCTGAGCCCGAACCGTCATCAGTCTGGCTGGCCTCCGCAGGCTCTGCCCACGTCAAAACACCACAGGCTGCTGAGGCCCAGAAGAAACTAGCCTCCAAATTTGACTTCTGATTAAATCACCCTCATTACACTGCTGCTGGGAATGTAAATTGGTGCAGCCACTGTGGAATAGAGTATGGCGGTTCCTCAAAAAATTAAGAACAGAATTACCATATGACCAAGCAATCCCTCTCCTGGGTATCTACACAAAATAATATGGAAACATTTATCCATAAAGATATATATACCCCTATGTTCACTGCAGCATTATTCACAGTGGTCAAGACATGGAAACAATGACAGTGTCCTTCGATAGGTGATTGGATAAAGATGTGGTATATATACACAATGGAATACTACTCGGCTGTAAGAAAAGATGAAATAGTGCCATTTGGAGAACATGGATAAATCTTGAGATGATCATACTAAGTGAAATAAGTCAGACAGAAAAAATCTAGAACCATATGACTTCACTCATATGTGGGATATGAAATTCAAAGCAATGAAGGAACAAGACAAACAAACAAAAGCTCATAGACACAGACAATAGATTAGTGGTTACCAGAGGATGGGGGTGGTAGATGAGGGTAAAGGGGATCAAACATGTGGTGATGGAAGGAGAACTGACTCTAGGTGGTGAGCATACAATGGGATTTATAGACGATGTAATATAGAATTGTGCATTTGAAACCTATGTAATTTTGTTGACCACTGTCACCCAATACATTTTAATTTAAAAAAAAGGCACACACTAAGAAAAACCTGAATGCTGCTCATAGAAAGCTGTGTGCCCCAGGACGGTGTGCTAAAATACTAATTCTGGCTGATTCTTTAACAGGTAGGATGGTAAATGCCTCCTGTCCTCAAACCCAGCTTTCCACCTTCAGGGAACCATTTAAAGGCAGGTGTCAGGAGTCACCCAGCAGCCCGTCTCGTGTGTCGGAGACCCTCCAAAGGAAACGGGTTGTATGGGGCCAGCTCGCTCTGGCTCAAGGGCCCATCATGTGCATTTTGGGGTACCGTTTTCATTTCCAACTCTTACACTGACTGATGTTTTGTTGTAAACTTATACCTATTTTTGAGACGCATCTTGACCTTGATCCATGAACTCTGGTCTTATCTTGACTATCCATTACGTAAAATGAAATGAGCGTCTGGGCAGTATCTCCATCTCTTTCCCCTCACGTTTGAGCTTTTTCCAGCTATACCATTATTTTTATACTTTCAGGAGATGTAACATTTACATTTGGATCTGTAGTATCATGGTTGTATTATATCTTCCATGCTTTGCCTATAGGTGGATTCTGGAAATTAAGTTAAGCGAACACATTCATGATACTAAGTTTATGCAAATTGTATTCACTGGTTCCAACGTTCAGAAAAGGTTCTACTCCTATGTTACTAACCTGGGTCAATCAAAGGGGAAATTTTCCAAAATTCACATCAAAAGCATTATTATTCCTTATGTACAATTAACTGCCTTAGTCTTTTTGCTTTATAATTGGACAGTTTTCTATAGATTTCTGCTTTTCTTCAGTGTCAAACCGCCTGTCTTTGTTCTTGTTGACAGAATAAACATATGCCTCCTCTGCCTGAATAGTAAGCTCTTCCAGGCCTTTCACTATCTCATTAATTGATTGTTCTAGAATGACTTCTTCATTTTCAGGTCTGTTACCAAGCTGTCTTTCTGAAATTTTCTTATTGAACAAAAGAACAACCTATCTTCCTTTATCTTGGGTATTATTTCTTCAGGAGTACGTTTTCAGGTCTTTTTTTTTTTTTTTCCTGCCATAGGAATTCTTTTTATTCACTCTGAATTGTCTATGTGTTTCACTTTGTTAATTGCCTTTGTCTTTTGCTGGATTCCTGGTTGCATATATTTTCAGAAAAGCTGCATGGGAGGTAAAAACTTCTGGGTCCTAATGTCTGCATGTGTACTCACATGCTACAATTGTCAATTTTATGTGTCAAGCTGACTGGGCTATGGAGGTCGAGATTACACACTATTTCTGGACGTGTCTGACAGGGCGTTTCTGGATGAGTTTAACATCCAAATATGTGGATGGGATAAGATATCGGCCTCCCCAACTTGGGTGGCATCATTCAATCTGCTTAGGGCCTACATGGAGCAAAAGACAGAGAAAGAAGGAATAGGCCCCTTTTTTATCCTGACTGCCTGCTTCAGCTGGGACATCAATTTTCTCCTTCCCTTGGATTAGGAGCTACACCACTGGTCCCCAAGCGTACATTCCTGCCTGAGCCAATTCCTCACAATACCGTGTTTCCCCCAGAATGAGACCCAGCCAGACCATCAGCTCTAATGCATCTTTTGGAGCAAAAATTAATATAAGACTCAGTCTTATTTTAATGTAAGACCGGGTTAGATGTTTGAATCTACTTTTTTATGGCTTCTGGTTTTAGTGCCTGTTTACAAAAGATTATGCAACTCCAACATTATAAAAATGTCATCCATTGTTTCTTCAAGTACATTTTTTAAGACCTAGCCACAAATAACTGAAACATTCTAACAGTCAAACAGGTAGGAAAAGTGTAAATAAGACATATCCCTAGAACTAGTTTCTCAAATATACAAAAAGCTATTACAAATCATTAAGAAAAAAGACAAATAACTCAATATAAAAATAAACAGAAGGGCTTAAAAAGTAATTCAAAGGACTTAAATAGCATTTTAAATCTGTTTTTTTTTTTTTAATGGAATAAGATTCCATGATTTGCCTATCGGATTGGAACATATTTAAAAGCTTAGCAATAATTAAAATAAAAAGCTTAGCAATAAACAGCATGGGAATGATGTGGGACTACCATACTTGCATACACTACTTCTTGGAAGCAATTTATCAGTGTGTATAAAAAATATACAATGTATATATTACTTGACCCAGCAGTACAATTTCTAACAAGATCTCTTTAAAAAAAGATTTCCTCAAGGATGCAAAGATATCTGAAGTATTACGAACTGTCTATGTTCCCCCCAATTGACATGTTGAAGCCCTAATCCCCACTGAGATGGTATTTGGAGGTCTTTGCGAGGTGATCAGGTTAGATGGAGTCACGAGGGTGGGTCCACCATGATGGAATCCATGTCCTTATGAAAAGAGGAAGAGAGACCAGAGCTCGGCCTCAGCCATGTGAGGACACAGCTGGAAAGGAGGGGTCTGCAGGGAATCCCTACGGGGGCTGTCACCAGGGAAGCTGGTGGCACCTGAATGCTGGAATTACTAGCCTCTCAACTGTGACAAATAAGTTTCTGTTGTTCAAGCCATGCAGTCTCCTGTACTTTGTTACAGCATCCTGAGAAGATGAAGACATGAACAAAAGATACTCATTAAGCGGTATTTGTAGTATCTTAACTACTGAAAAATTCTACACACCCTTCCATAAGACTCTCATTAAAGAAATTGTAGCCCAGCACATCTATACAATATAATACTGTGTAGCTGTTTACCAGAACAAGGTAGAGCTATGATCTAGGATGTTTAGATGTCAGGAAAGTGAAAAGAAATCAAATTATAAACCAGAATATACTGTAGGATTCTATTTGTGACCTTTTATGAAACAAATATATGCACACACACATTTGTATACATGTTTACTTATATAACATATTTCTAAGTAGACACGAGAAACTATTAACAGTGATTACTTCTGAGGATTGGGAATAGTGAAGTAAGTAACACGGTGTGAAGAAGGAATAGAGACTTATTTTTCACTCTACACCCATCTGTACACATAAGGTGTTAACATGAACTGCTTACTAAAAAGGAAAGAAAATAGTGAAATGCTGCAAAGGACTTTGTGTCAGGAGCTTGGCCATTCTCCGAGGCACAGATCACGGGGGCCGTGTGAAAATTAATCTGTGCTTTGGGCACATTGCTGTAAGTGGAGCTGTGCCAGGTGACATTATGGAAACACTGTTCCTCTTTCTTGGTTTGGAGAGGCATTGGGAGTATTGGGGAAAAGCATGGCGTTTTCTAGAAGAATAAGGAAGGCACATTCCCTACTAACTAAACACTGGTGTGCACCAGCTGCCACAAGACCACTGACGAGCAGGAGGTGCCCCTGGGCCACCTCGGCGTTACCCATGATAAACCTGTCTCGGGAGCAGTGAGGTCCCCAGGGAGCGTTTAGGGAACCCTGGACACTCTTACACACCCCAACTCTGAATGCACATGGGAGAAAATGGACAGGGATTGCTGACAACCATGTTCTTCATAAGTGTTCTTTTAACCTGTATTGATTCATGCTCCTGAATCTGAAAGGTGTTTTGTAGAAGGACACCTCATTCTCACTATTTCATGTTCAAGCAGAATCACACTCATTCACAAGCTTCGCTTAGACACACTTATTCAGATATATTACTAAGAGCTTGAAAACCAAAATGGATTTTTAATTTTCTTATCAAAAAATCACAAGCCTTCGTATCAAAATGTTAGGTTTCTTAATCTCTTTTGTGCCAACCTTTGTGTATGTGAGAACTGAGTGATTCCTGCTGTGCCCGTGTGACAGACCCACACGAAAACATGGTCGGAGGGAGGCAGACCTTGAAAATCGTGCGGAACTGGAACATTTTCATTACACATATCATGCTGTGTGTCAAACAGGCATGCCCATCAGTTTGTGGTCTTAGACCATGGTCTGCATGCAAGCTTGTATGATTGCTGTGATAGTTCATTTATTTTCTTTAAAATTTGTATTCAAATTACTTAAAGTTAAAAAAGCCATTCACCCATTTCTTCCACCCCATCCCCCACTTCCTGTAAGCACCACTGTTTTCTGTATCTATGAGCTTGTTTTTTGCTTTTGTTTTTGTTTTAGATGCCACATATAAGAGAGGTCACATGGTATTTGTCTTTGTCTGATTTATTTCACATAGCATAATGCCATCAGGGACCATCCATGTTGTCACAGATGACAAGACTTTGTTCTTTTTCTATGGCTGAATAACATTCCATTTCTCTCTCTCTCTCTCTCTCTCTCTCTCTCTCTCTCTCTCTCTCTCTCTCTCTCATCCATTGATAGACACTTTAGTTGTTTCCACATCCTGTTATTGTAAATAATGCTGCAATGAACATGGGGTGTATATATCTTTCCGAATTAGTGTTCTCTTTTCTTTGGATTAAATACCCAGAAGTGGAATTGCTGAATAACACAGTAGTTCTATTTTTTAATGTTTTGAGGATACTTCATACTATTTTCCGTACTGGCTGCACCAATTTATATTTCCACCAACAGTGCAAAAGGATTTTCTGCATATCCTCGCCAATACTTGTTATTTCTTAATAACAGCCATTCTAACAGGTGTAGAGTGATATCTCGTGTGGTTTTTATTTGCATCTCCCTAAAACTAGTGATGTTGAACATCTTTTCATATGTGTGTTGGACATCAGTATGCCTTTCTTGGAAAAATGTCTATACAGACGTTTGGAAATGCTTCCATATATATATATATATATATATATATATATATATATATATATATATATATATATATACACACATACACACTTTTGGAAGCATTTGAGAAACATTGGTATTAATTATTCTTTACACTTTTGGTAGAATTCACCAGCTCTCTGGTCATAGATTTCTGTTTCTTGGGAGGTTTTTGATTATTGATGCAATCACCATACTAGTAATTAGCCTGTTCAGTTTTTCTATTTCATCATGACTCAGCCTCGTTAGGTTGTGTGTTTCTAGTGGTTTACTCATTTCTTCTAGGTTGTCCAATTTGTTGGTGTATAACTGTTCACAGCAGTCACTTATAATCTTTTGAACTTATGTGGTATCAGGTGTAACATCTCTTTCATTTCTGATTTTATTTATGTGAGTCCTCTATTTTTTCTTGGTGAATCTAACTAGAAGTCTGCCAATTATATCTTTTTAAAGAACCAGCTCATAATTTCATTGATCTTTTCTATTGACTCTTTAGACTCTCTTTCATTTATTTGGACTATATTTGTTATTTTCTCCCTTCTACACATTTTAGGCTTCATTTGTTCTTCATTTCCGAGCTCCTTGAGCCAGAAAGTGAGGTTGCGTTTTTCTTGTTTCATGAGATAGGTATTTATTGCTATGAACTTCCCTCTTAGAATTGCTTTTGCTGCATCTCAGAAAGTTTGCTATGTTACGTTTTGATTTTTGTTTGCCTTAAGGTATTTTTTTGATGTATCTTTTGATTTCCTCTTTGACCCACTGACTATTTAATAGCATGTTACTTTATCTCCACATATTTGTGAATTTTCCTGTTATTTACTTTTTCATGTAATTAATTTCTAGTTTCACACCACTGTGGTCAGAAAATGTTTGATATGATTTGTGGCCTAACATATGATCTATCTTGGAAAATGCTCCATTTAAACTAGAGAAGAATGTGTATTCTGTTGTTTTTGAAGGGATGCTCTGTAATACCTGTCAACATTATCTGATCTAACAAAATTAGTTTCATTTTGCATTCTCATTTAGAAAACATTCTGGAATATGTGAGTAAAAAACTGGGAAATGTCCAAATAGACATAGTATAGTGGTTCAAAAACATGAATACTTGAGAGAGAGAGAGAGAATCAAATTGAACAATGTATGAGCATAAACTCTTAGTGCAAATTATAACGATGATCACAGATGTGAGGCCTACGTGATGATTAAACAACCATGTATAAAATTTATTTCTAATTATGTCAACTGGTAAATCAAATAGTTATGAATTTACTGAGGGAAAAAAAGCATTACCCCTATTTGGTTAGAAAGACAAATGGAAAAAAAAAAAAGGAAAAGAAACACCCACTTGGAACGGTTAGAAAATGGCACAAAAGGTAATAAGAACACTAATATTTGGATATGAATGTTTGGAAAACTTTTAATAAAAAAATTAAAGTCTATTTTGGTGTTTCAGGCTCTACAGAACTAAAAGATTCTCTGGGAGGGTTACAGAGAAATAAATATTGAGAGAAATGGCATGAGAAGACCGAGGATAGAACCATTTATGCAATAGAAAAACCCATATGTAATTGAGTAAAGACAATGAAAAATATTTTGAAATACATATTATTCTATAAGTATACAATGCATATTGCCAATAGCTGCATGTCATTAACTAAATTCAAAACAAATAAGGAAATAAAATGTAAAGCCATTAAGCAGAAAACTGCTATCATGAATATATAATTACATTTAAATTTTTACAAAGATGTCATTGAAAGGATTTAGGATGAAGTCAGAGAAAAGAGTTATGAGGCTACTACAATAGTGTGAATTCTGCAGATATTTCTTCCTTAGTCAGATTTGGTCTTTTATTACTATTTATTTTATTACTATTTACATAGGTCATATAGTTCTTTATTTTTCATTGTTTTCATTTCCACCTTAAATTTATGCCACATATATTGGACTCTTCTTTTAAAAAAGAATCTGTGACTTTTAAAAGCATTTTGGATTAATATTCATGGTAATGAGATTATATTTGATAATTTCTGAGCATTTGGGGAAAACAAAAAAGGTTCTGAGGATGACAGACTTCTTACAGTTAACAAGGCCAGGAAAATTCTACGGTCAAGTCAATAGATTTTTAGGATTTCTGGCTTTGCAAGCTTTTCACGAAGATCTAAATTTTACAGAGAAGAAATTTTTACAACATTTAGGTACACAAACACAGAATACTATACTATCCACAAGTACTAAGCAATATTCAGAGTCCAAATACCGTTAAACTTATTTTGATTGTAAAAATTTAGTTTTTCAATTTGCCTCCTGCTGTAGAAAAGTAATATCTCAGGTGATTCATTTCCACATTTGAACTGCTGTTAACCACGATGGGTAAAGGAGAGCTAGATGCAGGGTTTGGCTATTATGTCACACTTGGAGGAAAAGGGGATAAAATTATAGCACAGAATGATCTAACAAATTTCCTTGACAGGCGCCAATTCACTTTGATCTATCCTTCACCATAATTTCATTGGTGGGGAGGATATACATATTTATAAGCGTAGAAGCAGCCTGCTGTTGTTCTGTTTGTAATTTACAGCAACAAAGAATTCATTTAGATTTCCATATTAAAATCCCAAGGTGACCCTGTAGTGGATACCAGCCCCCTGCTGTGTAGACTTTCTAACATAATAAAGAATAAAGCAAAACAACAGTACATCACAACCTGGGCTCATGGGTAATCAATTCACATACTTACCCCTGAAATAACAGCTCCATGCAAAGCAGCGTCATTACTATAATTTGCTGATGAAAACCCTAGGGATCCCAGGTAGTGTCTGCCCGGAAAGCAGCTGATTAATCTGAGTTACTTATGCTTTGTTAAAGAGTTATTGTTTTAATCATAATTAACAATAAGTAGTTACTCATGGAAAAGTTACAGGGGAGATACAGCTCAACCCCTCCTGAGGCAGACACCTTTTATGCTTTTCTAACCATGAATTATCAACAGATACATACAATAAAACAGAGCCAAATGGGAGAACAATAATGGTTTTGATTCTAGAAGTCAGATTTAGAATCTCATTAGCTATGAAACGTACTGGCTTTTATACAAATATCTCTTAGGTGACACGACCATGGCTCATTATCTTTCTATCCCATAAAATGCTCTAAGAGCTCTATGGGGTGAGCTCTTCTGCTGCTAAGGAAGGACAGCCCAACTTCTATGTACACAGCAGTCACTGCAGGGCACGGTATGAGTCATAAAATGCCACAATTAGGCAAAAGAGTTGAATAAGCATTTCACTAGAAAAGATATACAACTGGTTAATAGGCACATGAAAACAATTCTTAATGTGACTTGTCTAAGAATAATGTAAATTAAAACTACAATAAGAGAACACTACGCACCTGCTAGAATGGCTATAATGAAAAAGACTGAAATATCAAATGTTGGCGAAGATGTGAGAAACTGGACGCCCTCCCCTTTGATAGCGGGATGTAAAATGTTACAGGAACATTGAAAACATGTAAGTAATTTCCTAAAATGTTAAACCCACATTGCTAAAGGACCCAGCGATTCCGCTCCTAGGTATCCAACTGAAGGAATGAAAGCATATGCCCACATAAAGACTTATAGGCAAATGATCGAAGCTCAACTGTTACTGATTCCAAACTAGAGACAACACAAGTGTCCATCAACTAGTGAATGGAAAAACAAAACGTATCATATCCCTCTAATGGAATTCTGTTCATTAAGAAGACAGATGCATGCAACAACTCTGAAAAAGCTCAAAATTATTATGCCGAGGAAAATAAGCCAGACAGATGATTATATGTTGTATGATTCCATTTACATGAACTTCCTAGAAAAGGCACAACTATCTAAGTGGTTACCTGGGACCCAGGTGGGAATGAGAACATCTCAGATGGGCACAAGGGGATATTTTAGGGTGACACAGTATGCGTCATGGTGATTATACACTGGCATGTGTTTACTAGCAAACTACACACCTACACTGGGTGATTTGCATGACGCATAAACGATACAAGAAAGCTACCAATATGCACCAAGGTATAAACTTAGAATTTGTGAGTTCTTGTACATGTCTGCAAATTGTAAAAAGTTTAGTTTAAAACTAAGTAAGTCTGCTATCGTTACACACTAGATCATTATCTGTCTCCTGGAGAGGGTGTCCAGAAACTTTCTTTCAGAAAACTGAGAATACAGCTTGCTCTACCTATATGGTGAAAGGTTTCAGCTGTCCCTTTTATGATCAGACCACTATATATTTTCACGTTCCCAAACCACTGGGAAGTCTTGACAAGTGCTCCATGTGCTAGGTCATATCTCCAAGGGACAGCCAGATTCTGTCACCTGGTGAACAATACATACAAAGCCACTGCAATGACCTCACAGAGCAAATGCTCATGGTGAGAAGTGCCAGTGATATTTTCTAAGGAACCAGACAACGTCATTAAAGAACTATGTCGGCATTGCAACAGCGTTGTAAATAGTGACAGTGACACCACGCAAGAGACGAGAGACTGCATGTTCTCCTCTGTAGCAAGGGTGGGAAGCATGGGTTTTCAATCATTAAAGTGATCTCTGGCTTCACCATTGAGGAAAATCATGTGTTTGCCACAGCCCAGGGCAATGGCATTCATGGAAGTGCCAAATAGTCCCTTTACTGAGGCTTTGACACGTCATCCTCTGATGCCCTCCTAATTCTTAGCAAGAGCACAGGGAGTATGTGATGGGCTGACAATGGAAATGAAATGGATGTAAGGCCCTTTGCAGTATTTCCTGTAGAACAACATTTCAGTCACCAAAACCTAGAGGGCTCTCCAGGATGCTCCAAGGCAGACATCAGCCTCAGCTGGTGAAACTCCAGAAACACGGAGGGAATTTCTGATGCACAGTAAGGGTTCCCGCATCTAATCCAGACTCGATGTTTTAAAAGCCAGGAAAATTAACAGTTGCCTGCAGTAAGGCATGTAACACTCTATTAACACTGTTTCCACTCAGGCGTCAAATGAGATACACTAATACACCCTCTGTTGACAAATGTTGGAGAACTTGGCCAAGCACCCATTGCCTCAGAAGCCTTTATTTCCCATTATTTTTCTAGTTATTTCTTGCGTGTCCTTTCATGTTCACATTACATCTATGGTTTTTACAAAGCTTTTCCTGATCTCTAGATTTGCCCCACTCCCAGCCTGTATGTACCCCCAGTTGGATGTAGGTGTCACTCCACTGTTTTGCCACAGGATGCAAGCCAGATGTCCGGCATTCCTCACTGATTTCCTTTTCTTTCTCTCATATGAGACGCACTTTGTTAAGAACAGGGGTAAATAAAGATACTTGTGTGTGTACATGTGCTTATATGCACATGGAAACACCTCATTTTCTAGGTCCTGAACCAGAATTTCATAATTTGTGGAGACGTGACACAGGTACAAAAAATAATCACTGAATAAGATGGCATAACATATGCCAGCATCGTATGCTGACACACAAGTTCTCGAGTACGTATTACTCATGATTAGATTCTGTGCAACCCACAGTGAGATCTCAGTTCTAGAAATATAGGCAATGATTACAAGGAGGCTAAGAATAAACAGGCAGCTTTAGGTGAAGGGAACAGAGAAGGGTTTAGAAGGTTTGAGTTTTGTTTTCGCTTTTCACACATCTGGGCTTTTATAGCAAACAAAACTCAGTTAACTATAATACAAAAAGTGGGGCTCTTCCTCCACATACAATTACTATACCTATTTCACAGATGCACTTTGAACACAACCATGATGGCCCCATCTGCTTGGCACTGTCCTGTCGCGGCCGCCTGTGGGTGTCAGGCCTCAGGCTCACCCACGCTCGCCTGCACCACACCATCGGGGCACCTCCCAGCCCACCCCCTACATCTCCACATGCGAAGCCCATCGGTTCTCCTTAGCTCACCCCTTCGTCGGCTCCCCAAAACATATACAAAGCAAATTCTTCTTCACTTTAACCTTTAAAACCATCTTTAGAGATTCTGATACAGACAAATTAATATCTAAGGAAGATTCATGTTACATTTCATTAGTCTAGTTGATGTTACATGCACTTGTGATAAAATACATTAAAATATAATTAAAGTTATTCACAAGCATCGGGTCCTTTCAGAATTTTAAAAATCCACGCACAATATAAATTGTTCTTATAGGACTCAATCGGGAAACAAATGCTGTAAAAGATACCCCTTCTCTCTTCTAGTTACGATGATGATGAAGGAAATAATGACGGCTACCAGACTTTACTGAGCACTTATTATGCGCCAGGCAGCTTGCTGAATATTTTCCATATCTTATCTCATTTCCTCCTTACAACACTTTTTTGAGGTTTGCATGCATTACTCCTGATTTAATTTTTTTTAAATACAATAAATGGGCTGAGAGAGGCCAAATAACTTTCTCCAGATCACTCAGCTAATAGTAAGTGGTACAGTACAAGTTGAACTTAGTTCGAGCGTATAACTTCTCAGAATGAACTGTTCTGTATGAAATTACAAGTCTAGCTCTAAGTAAATGAGAGTGTAAACACACACAATCACAAGAGCTGCGATTCCTACTTGTTGGCTTACAGGAAGGCACCGGAGAGAGGGAGAGGTGGGCACTGTAGTATATTAAATAATCTTAAAGGAAACAGATGCTCATGTATCCAAAATATGCAGGTCAAAGCCTGGTGGAATTTCCCTGTTATACATCCTTGTAGCTGAGTGTACGTTTCACTATTTCAACTTGACCTTCTTGCTGTGGTATTGTATTGAGATCTGTCTCCCCCATGTGATGTACCCTCCAGGAGGTCGGGGTACGTGTCTGGCTTGTTCATTACTGGCTCCCTTGCACTTCACAGCTCTAAAGGAGGAAGCTCCCAGTGGACCTTACTGAACGCGTGAGGCAAGCGTGTACGATCAGGCTTAAGTACATCAGCGCTTTCCTTCACAACATACTCCCTGGAAGCACGTGACCTCTTTCAAGCCCGCCCTCCATGTGCTCTGCGCCCCAAGTTCAGCTAATTGCCAATTTGGTGAACACCCTATATAGTGAGCTTGAGGTCTGGTTCTACTACAGATGTAGTCCCAGATTCAGGTGAAAGAACACACTTTAAAATGAAAACACATGAGGTTTCTTTAAAACTCACTCTAAGTCCAAGAAGCATTACAAGATGATATAACTGTCTTTCAATGTAAGAAATTCAAACAAGCTCTGAGGTGCTACAAAGAATCCAACTGGATCAAACGCAGGAGTCTTCCAGCAGAAGGAGAGGACTCGAGCTCTAGAGAAAGCTCCTTCAATCTCGCGTTCTTCCTCTTACAAAGATAATAATTCATATTTTGATATACAAGGTTTTGATATGCGGGAACTTTTAATTCTATAGCCAACCTCTCCTAGAATGACTAGTAGGAAGAAAATTAAAGCTTTAGATATGTGGTCTTGAAAAATAAGATAATATACATATATCAAATTGAAAAACAAAACAAAACATATACGCTATAGCATGTAAGTGCTCTCTCTATATTATTTTCTGGAATTCTCACAACTGACCCTGCTGTGGTGAGGGTTATTATCTATTTCACTTGTAACAGATGAGTAAACTGAGGCTCAGAGTGTAATTATGCAAAAGTAACCGCACTTTTTGCAATTACTTTTAACCTTTTAAATTGCAATTACTTTTGCGCCAACCTAATAACCTGATCCCACATAGACCCCAGTGGCAGGACTGGCATCTCCTTACTTTTCTAAGCATCTTACCACCCCTAGGACTTGGGAGTTAAGATGGGGACTTGGGGGAGAGTTTCTTAAAAACATGTCTTGGATATTTCGCGAAAAATAGCCTCAAGTGCCTCAAAAAGTTAAACCCAGGATTACCATATGACCCAGAAATTCCAATCCTATGTATACACCCCAAAGAAGTAGAAACAATGACTTAGATGCATACCTGTACACAAATACTCACAGCAGCACTGTTCATCACAGCCAAACAGCGGAAATAACAGGAATTCCCATCGACAAATGAGTGGACAGACTCACCGTGGTAGAGGTATATAATGGAATACTATTCAGCCATGAAAAGAAGGGAAGTATCGATACACGTGACAGTATGGATGAAGCTTGTAAACATTACATTGGGTGAAAAGCCCGATGCAAAGGGACAACTGTCATAAGGTCTCACTTACATGGCAAGCCCAGAACAGGCAAATCTATAGTAAGACTTGGTAATCTATAGTAAGTACTTTTCTGAAAGTAGTTTAGTGGGTGCCAGGGGCTGGGAGGGCAGGCACTGTGAGCAGTTGCTGTAATGGGTATGCGATTTTGAGATGATAAAAATGGTTTGAATAGATAGAGGTTGTTATTGCAAAACATAGCGAATGTATGGAATGCTACTATTCACTTTAAAGTTCTTAATTTTATGTTATGTGAATTTCACCTAAAAAAAAAAGTGGCCTCAAAGCACTTCTAGAAATTATAAGACCGACAATTAACTAACTGGAATTCTACTTTCATAATCGAATAAACAAGGATGGTATTTCATTTGTCTTATGTATATCGCATTTTCAGTAAAACAGAAAACCTTTAGCAACACATCCTGAAGCCAGCCTCTCCCTGGGGCAGGAACGACTTGAGCCAGACTGGGTCTCCGAAGGCCGGTTCCAGCCCCGGCTCAGGAAGAGCTGTGTGCTGGGCACGTCACTCTCTCTCGGTGCCTGTTTATCCATCATAGATGAAGTTGGCTTTAGTCCACAGAACTGATTGCTACATGATCTTCTAACGCCAAGTTTTATGAATTAGTATTTTATTAGTGAAATAAAATCAAGTGTGAGTCATCTCATGTATAATGGGTGTAATGTTAAGCAAAGGCCAGAAACTGTCTGCTGGGAGCTGTACATTAGGAGTGAAGTAGGATGTACAGATGAAAATGAAGAGAGTTCGCAAATGTTGGCCGAGGAAGTTGCTGGAGACATAATGGTCAAAGGATTATCAAATGTAGCAATCTACTGAAACATAACAGTCCGCAGTAGAATGTGGTGCCCCCCCACCCCACACACACACATACCTTCATGGCTGAGCCCTTCCTGCTTATCCTAGCATCCATCCCTGCATTGCCGAATAGTCACGACTGATTGAAGGACTGTGGTGGGCAGAATAAGGACCCCCCAAGGTGTCTAATGTCCTACTCCTAGGTAACTGTGATGAGGTTAAGATGCTTTTTCTACCTAACACTATCTTGGAGATTTCCCAAAGAGCCCTGGAAAATCACGAAGGTTTATTCTTTCACCTTATAAATAGATGATGGAAATAAGTGGGTCTGCTGAATGTGCTATCATTGTACGAGAGGGCTGTTAGGTTTGAAGAAACACTCACCCCTAGATGAGGTTTGTATAGGAAGTAGGAGTATTTCAGAAATGGTATGCCTTTATGGAAGGTCCCTGGAGATTTCAGTGTCCTTTCTGTTCAAAACGGGCTCTTACCATCAGGGAAACACTGACGTAAACTCATAGAGCAGAGACGTTTATTTGTTCTCCATTCTGATAGTGTTAGCAGCAGTAACGACAGCCTATAAGACCTGTAACCTACACAGTTTTGTTCCACGTTGATGCTTTTCTAAGGCCCTGACGTAAGGTACAGCTTGTGTCTTCAACAAAGGAAAGTCTCAGAGCTGTTTGGAAAAGAACTATACCAGGTACTCTCAACTACTAACATTTCAAATGCTTGTCTCTTGGGTATAGGTCTGTGAGCTGAAAGTGCTTAGCAAACTTGCAGATATAGCAGTGGATTGAGTTAGGATTTCAAGGGCTCTTTTAAATGAGATGAGACTGCTATGGCAGGATCCAGCGGCAGAATTAATCACTTAGGATGGAATGGCTTGATAAACAATTTTTTATTCTGGTTGTTTGCAATATGTTGGTGGTGTTGTGATATTCGATTTTCTGAATCTATAACAAAGCCCTTTCTCATTCTTCTCAAACTTCCTATTATGCACAGACATTGAGGAGACTCTACTTCTCTAAATTGAAATGAAACATTTCATAATAATATCCATTTTTACTGACACCCTAGAATTCAGACACTTACTTAATTTCCTTACTTTTCATAGCAACATAATAGTTTATAGAGATTCAATAGAAACATTTCCTCCTTTTTACCAGAATGCAATTGGACAAATGAATCATGTGGCCAAGGACAATCTGTAATGTCACATTTGAGATGATTCTTATTTAATGAAATCTGACAAAGCTGCTGTTAAGGAAAAACTGTTGACTTCCTGTGTCCACCTAGCACTTCCAGGAAGACTGGCCTGTCACCTGGCTCATGGGCCCATCCTTACAGTTAGAAAGGCGGGTCCATTCCTGGCCTGCTAGGAACCTTAGCAAATTTGGGGACCTTCAAAAGAGGACTTCAACCCACGTTTCTACATTATGCAGGTGAAATCTGGTGGCGAGAGTCTTGAGGTTCGTTTTGTAATCAGAAAATAGCAAATAATAGAGGTTTAAAAATCAAATCTAAAATCCCTTATGAAGACTTCCAGACAGAAGTAATATGGGGACCCTATTGGTTACTCACGTTGTATGGCGCTGGATTAGAAAAGTGAAGGCTGCCACACAGTAAATGACCGCTCCCGCCCCACCTGCATAAACCATCAGGCCACACCTACTGAGGCCAGTCTCTTCTGTGATCGCTAATAATCCCTGAGATTATCACGGTCATAAACTGGAGGGGACTGGAAAAATTTTGAAAGACTTTGAAATGGCAAAAAAAAAGTGTGTGTGTGTGTGTGTGTGTGTGTGTGTGTGTGTGTATTTCACTGGGTGTTTTATGAAATGTTCACCCTGTTATCTGATTCTACAGTGGTCAGTGCCACTCATTCTGTTTGAGCTATTTGAGAAACTTGGAAACTCAAGTGAATTAGTTGTGCCCAGAGACACATGGGCTGTGCCCCTTCCTCCCCCACAACAAAGCCAGTTTTGCACCTGTTGTCAAGTATACCACACCACTCTGCTCTCTGCTCTGTGGGTTCGCCTTTGCGATTGTTCTTAACATCTTACTGTTGCCTCAAAAATTAATAAGTTAAAATCTTTGACATGTTCTTTTTACATTTGTATGAGAATCATGACTTTCTTCTTTTAAAACATATATATTTTTTCCCTGTGACTATATTGTGACCACTAATTTGTACTTTCTAATCTCCTTACCTCTCCCCATACCCATCCCCTTCCCATCTAGCAGCCATCAGTTTTTTTTCCTATATCTCTGAATCTATTTCTGTTTTGTTTCCTCATTTACTCTGTTCTTTAGATTCCACATATAAGTGAGATCATATGGTATTTGTCTTTCTCTGTCTGACTTACTTCACTTAGCACAATGTTCTCTAGGTCCATCCATGTTGTTGCAAATGGTAAGATTTCATTCTTCTTTATGGCTGAGTAATACTCCACTGTATAAATGTACCACAGTTTCTTTATCTAATCTTCTATCGATGGGCATATCGTTTTTTCCATATCTTGGCTATTGTGAATAACACTGCAATAAACACAGGGGTGCATTTATCTCTTCAAATTAGTGTTTTGGATTTCTCTGGATAGATACCTAAGAGTGGAATTGCTGGGTCATAAGGTAGTTCCATTTCCAGTTTTTTGAGGTACCTCCATACTGTTTTCCATAGTGGCTGTACCGTCTGCAATCCCACCAACAGTGCCCAAGAGTTCCCTTTTCTCCACATCCTTGCCAGCATGTGTTGTTTGTTGATTTATTGATGATAGCCATTCTGACTGGGGTGAGGTGGTCTCTAATTGTGGTTTTTATTTGCATTTCTCTAATGATTAGTGAGGTTGAGCATTTTTTCATATGTCTGTTGGCCATCTGTATGTCTTCTTCAGAGAAACACCTCTTCACGTCCTCTGTGCATTTTTTAATTGGATTTTTTTTTTTTTTTTTGGTATTGAAGTGTATGAGTTTTTAAAACAAATTTTGGATATATTAACCCCTTATCAGATGTATTATTGGCAAATATCTTCTCCCATTGAGCAGGATGCCTTTTTGTTTTATTGATGGTTTCCTTTGCTGTGAAAAAACTTTTTAGTTTGATGTAGTCCCACATGTTTATTTTTTCTTTCGCTTCCCTATACTAGTAAAAATATTACTAAGGGTAATGTCTGAGAATTTACTTCCTATATTTTTTCTAGGAGTTTTATGGTTTGGCGTCTTACATTTAAGTCTTTAATCCATTTTGAATTTATTCTTATATATGGCATAAGGAGGTGGTCCAGCTTCAGTTTTTTGCATGTTATCTGTCCAGTTTTCCCAGCACCATTTATTAAGTAGACTTTCTTTATCCCAAAGTAAATTCTTGCTTCCATTGTCACAGATTAAATGACCATATAGGCATGGAATTATTTCTAGGCTCTCTATTCTGTTCCATTGATCTATGCGTCTGTTTTTATGCTGTACCATGCTGTTTTGATTACTGTAGCCTTGTAGTATGATTTGATGTCAATTAGCATGATATCTCCCACTTCGTTCTTATTTCTTAAGATTGCCATGACTATTTGAGGTCTTTTATGGTTCCATATAAATTTTAGGATTTGTTCTAGTTCTGTGAAAAATGTTAGTGGTAATTTGATAGGGATTGCATTGAATCGATATATTGTCTTTGGCAATATGGACATTTTAACTATATTAATTCTCCCTATCAATAAGCATGATATATGTTTCCATTTATTTGTATAATTCATATAATTTTCTGACTAGAGGTCTTTTACTTCCTTGGTTAAATTTATTCATAAGTTTTTTATTGTTTTTGAAGGAATTGTAAATGGGATTGTTTTCTTAATTTCTCCTTCTGATATTTGTTATTGGTATATACAAATGCAAGTGATTTCTGAATATTAATTTTGTATCCTGCTACTTTATTAAATTCACTTATCAGTTCTAATAGTTTTTTGGTGGAATCTTTGGGGTTCTCTCTATATATAGTATCATGTCATCTGCATATAATGACAATTTTACTTCCTCCTTTCCAATTTGGTTATATGTTTTTTTTAACAATTTAAAGAAATCAATATTATCAGGGGATGGTTCCTGATTTTGAAAAAGACCAAAGAGGAATACTAACCAACTTCAAATCAGGATTGTTCGTAAACTTAATTGAAAATATAATGGCAAGTATTAAAGATAATTAGGGGACAAAAGGGAAATTTTTAATATGGATTACACTTTAGATAAAAATGATCAAATACAATTTTAGGAGTTAAATGGTATTATGGTATGGAATAATGAAATTATTCTTAGGTCATGCATGCTGAAGTCATCAGTAGACAGCTATGTCAACATCTGCAAATTACTTTAGAAGGGTGCAGAAAAAAAGTGTGTCTGTGTGAGTGAGAGCACAGAGGAAGAGAGAGGAGGTAAACCAATGAGACAAAATGTTACTTGGTGGAACTAGGTGGAGGGTGCATGGCTGCTTAGTGTAGTATTTTTTCAACTTCATTTTAGCTTGAAACTTTTCAAAATAAAAACTTGGGGCAAAATAGCAGAAACAAAACGTGTATTTATTTAAAAAGAATATTGGGGACTGACTGAAAGATTTAGGACCAGAGATCATAAGGACGAAAGAATGCCTAGGCTTTTGACCACATGCAATATGATTTTTGTTTCTCAGATGCTTAGCTAGTTTGTGGTTGCTATGCCCCTTTGTTCCAGACACTTTACAAAAGAGCAGTGAAAGTCATTTCAGGAATGTGAACTCATTATCACCCCAGAACCCTGCAAAGCAGAGCCAGAAAGTAGCGGTTCAGGAATCAGAGTGTCTACGTTCCCCAGGGCAAGAGAAGTCACACTGCCCTTCCTTGCATCTGTGCCCTAGAAATGCAAGACGCACAAGTGCACAGATTCTGCCTGGGATGTGAGCGTCTTGCAGCTATTTCTAAATAACACATCTCACGGTGGTGCTTTTGTTCCCCACACACGTTAGACTCTCTCTGCGTAGACCACACAGACCATCTCTGCTGCCTAGTCGGGCCCCACGGAGTCACCCACAGGACAGAACTGACATCCTTAACCGGAGGTGGAAATTGGTGGTATTAATGGAGGAAGCAGACATTTTCATTTTGGTCTAAGTTTTTAGTTAAAACCATTTTTTTTTTTTTTTTTGTAAAAAGAATGTCTTCATTAAAGCATAAGAGAGTGCCAGTATGAGTACAGAGAAACACGGAGATATATTCCTATAAGTTATAGACAATTTGAAATATGGCCCTCGAGCTACCACATTTACTGGAGTGCATCTGCAGTCCTTACAATTACAAATTATTTCCCTTCGATGGAACAGAGCAGGGACCTCTGGGTAAAGGCAGTGTATCTGAGGCTGCTTTTGCCAAAAACTCATTGGAACTAACAGCATTTAAAATGACTCCACTCAGCAAGGTTTTGTTCTTAGATGCTTCCTTTTGTCCCCATTCAAATGTTGTGAAAGACACTGGAATTGCAAAATGCTCTCATTGTGGTTATTCAAAATGAGAAAATAGGAGATTTGATCAAGAAATATGAACGCCTTATGAAACAAAGTAAAAGAGAGACGGTTGATATCATTTATTTGAAAATATTAAGGTGGAAACCACCATCTAAAATAAAGACAGGGAAATTTATATTGGATATCTGTCTGTATTAAAAAACATGGCATGTATCCCTTTAAGTGTGTGCGTGTGGGAGAAAAAAAAAAAAGACAGCTGAAGTACCCACCAGGGAGGAATTTTGAGGGGAAAATTTAAATTAGACATTTGCAAGGCTGATGATTAGTGAAGATTGTTTTCTTTCTAAGACACATTCAGGAAAGACAAGAAATCTTTTTTCTTATCTAAATTACAAATGACACTTCTTTGCCACAGAACGGCTACTTACTTCTAGAATCAGCTAAAATGCCATCAAACTTTTTTTAATGCCTTCTTAAGGGTAAAAGTGCTTTAATTTAGGCTTAAGATATTTTAGGCTTATTAACCTCAAGAGTGAACTTGAAGATTTTCCATTAAATCCACTGTCTGTCAGCCTACTATAGACATACGACCCCTCCTACCAATATCTCGTCCCCTCTAGGAAGGTGGCAGGAGGCAGAAACTGATTTGGTCACATTGCAAAGTGAACAAACCACAGAACTCTATATGATGTCACTCATCAGACATATCAACATTATTTTATGCCCAGCACTGTATTAGTACAGGAGGGAAATGACATTATTTGTCATTTATTTTATCTAGTTCATTTTTTTTTTTTTTGCCAATGCACAAATGAATAAGCATGTTTTAAATATGAAAAGTAATATATAGAGAATGCGTTTGGGAGACTATAACAAGAATGCTATTTCACCGACTATCATTTTATGCTTTCACAGGGTTTTTCGTTAGGTCAAAGTAGAAAGTATGCCCGATTTCACAGGCTGCGGTGAGGGGTGGGGGAAGGGAATGATGTCATATCACTGTACTTTGTCCCACCTTCTCCCATCATGTTCTATATTGTCCCTAATCTGTATTTTGATATAATTTCAAGATATCGCCCCTAAAATTCTACAACTGAAGGCGTAAGAGATCTGATAACTTGACAAAGGGTTGGGGAGGCTTTAACCAGCATCATCTGCAGGGGCCTCCAACCCCAGGTCTCCTTCAGGCCCAGCTCCCTGCAAGGCCTGGCGCTTTCTAGATGCTGGGTACACAGTGTTCCTCGTAACTGCAGTGCCCATTTCCTTTCTGCGCTGCCTCCTCCTTGGGGCCACCACAGACCCATCAGACTTCAGCTCCCGACGACTCCTTTCTCTCTGCTCTCCAAGCACCTCCACTGTAAGGCTTGCACTTGTCGTGTGATTTGTCCTGCACTGTGAACCTCGCAAGGGCAGAGATAAACTCTCTCCTTCTTGAGGCCAAGACTGGTACGAAGGGTATCACTGAATTCTCTAAAGAAAAGGAGAGGGCCCGCCCGGTGGCTCAGGCGGTTAGAGCTCCATGCTCCTAACTCCGAAGGCTGCCAGTTCGATTCCCACATGGGCCAGTGGGCTCTCAACCACAAGGTTGCTGGTTCAACTCCCACAAGGGATGGTGGGCTGTGTCCCCTGCAACTAGCAACGGCAACTGGACCTGGAGCTGAGCTGCGCCCTCCACAACTAAGACTGAAAGGACAACAACTTGACTTGGAAAAAAGTCCTGGAAGTACACACTGTCCCCCAATAAAGTCCTGTTCCCCTTAAAAAAAAAAAAAAAAAAAGGAGAGACTGTCCAAAATAGTCGCTTTATGAACACGCCCCTTATAAAGCAAAGAACAAGGCATCACAGAACTGATTTGATCACCGTGAATAAACTTCTGTAAGTTAGAAGAAAATAACCCTTTTCTCAGCCAGACAGCGAAATGTAAGGGTTAACGTTCGCTGGATGGCAGCGACCTATTTCATGCTATAAAGAACACAGAGTACATGCTGTATTTACACACTTCGAAGGAAATGAGCTATTTGCAATTTTATCTGAAGGAAAGGAGAGAAACATGATTCCTTTTGGCCTTTTATCCGCAAGTTATATATGAAGAAGATTATGTCTGTATTGTTGGTGTAAACGACTTAAAGTTTAGAATCATAACAGTGGAAAATATCAAGATTGACTTGAAAGCCTAGTGAATATAAATAACTTTAAACATACACAAATTGGATGAGAAGCTGGAATGGGGAGAAGCCTCAGTTACTGGAGGCCCAATCGGAAGATGTTTATCACAGTAAGAATCAGAAGACATGAGCATCCTGTGATACACACACAGAAATCAGGGTTGTTTGTTTGTTTGGGTGAGGTAAGGAAAAATGGCTACTATCGAAGTCTTGCAGTTCAAGCGTAGAGCCCATTGCTGAAGAAGCAGATGCCCAGATGTCTAGTAAACACAGAATAAAACGAAACATAAAAGTCTCTTTATCTGAAAATACAAACTCTTGTATACCGGCTCTTAGAATCACGTCCAGTGATGCTCCTTTAGGCAGCAGAGTCCCTGGATGGAGAGGTATGAAAATCGAGGCTCGAGGACAAAGGAGAAGCCCCAGAGAAAGCTCACTTCCAGCTGCTGGTGTCAAGGACGAATGAAATGGGGGCGCAAGCCTGTGAGCTGCCCGAGTTCTCCTAGTGACTGAAAGCTGCGGTCTCCTTGTCAGTGCAAATAGGCGTAGTGATAAAGGTGAATGGCTGCAGGTGTCTTGGGCCCCAATGCAATGCGACAGACACCCCAGGAACTGAGGAAGGCAGGAGTAAATGAGTGGGGAGTACTTAGAAAACACTCTGACCTTTCCTTCTGAAGGTCGGAGAACCCACAGGTAACACGGTGGCTATGTAACAACTGGTTGTGGGGGTTGGGAAAGGCCTGATTCATGCATGTACCAATTTGTCACCACTAAATACTCCTGCAGGGTCAACGTCAGGTTACCGACCTGAAGCCACTGAACCGGAGCTGGGCAGAGACCCTCCATAGCCCACCATTCTATAACACTTCTGCCGTTCTACAATATCTCCACAAAGTGTAATACCATCATTATTACTAAATAATGTGCAAAGTATTTACCTTTCTTAAAAATACAGTGGACTAAATCGTAAGTATAAAATACAATTATTTAAGTAATTGTGTTTAACAACAGGCTCACAGAGAAAATGTATCAGTTCATTCTCACTGTTGAGCTTTGGTTCTCAACAGCTCTCACACAACTTCCCCTACCTGCGTCCTATCCATCCCGACACGGTAACGAGATGAAGGCCTGACTCTCACTTACAGCCGAGACGTACACATCACCATCACCACCTTCCTCAGAGCAACAACAGAATCAAGGAAGACCTCGTTCGAGAGTTCTCCAGGTGTTCTCATGGGTGCGTCCCGATCAAAAATGCTCAACAGTGAATCGATTCCTACTCTCGGCAGGTCCTAACCTCACTTAAGAGTTTAGCCCTTCACTTTCCTAATTTCTCCATGGGGAGTTTTTCACTTCTTCACACTGCATTGTCCGGCGATGGAGGTTGTACCTTGTATACAAATTTCACGTCAAGCTGCTTTAATGTGCTGGTCATTTCTGTGGGAGCCATTTCCCAGGTTCCAGGAACTCAGAACCTCGAGGAATCACTGCTTTCTTGGCTTGTGATGTTTCTGTAGCTACACTCTAATTATTCAGTAGCTTGAATTTCATTGCTCATTCAATAGTAAATTATGAGATAGCCCTTGTGGCTAAGAGAACTACTGTTTCCATTTAAGCCAGGTATAACCTACAAAAACGCTGCCTGGATTCTAATTAAAGGTGTATCAGAACACTCTCTGAGTTAGTACAATTGTCTTCCAGCTGGTTCTCTCCCCTCTGTTCTCCCAACTCTCTGCGACATCACCAGGCAGAGTAACGTTCCTAAAGCCCAGCTAAGAAAATGTCACTCTCCCTGTCCCCAAACCTTCAATAACTCCCATTATGCACCAAATAAGCTCCTTGCATTGCATTCAACTCCTTCTGCACTTGACATTAACCGATCTTTCTTTTAATTCTCAATTTCTTTGTCACATACCGTGTTTCCCCGAAAATAAGACAGGGTCTTATATTAATTTTTGCTCCAAAAGATGCGTTAGGTCTTATGTTCAGGGGATGTCATCCTGAAAAATTATGCTAGGGCTTACTTTCCGGTTAGGTCTCACTTTCGGGAAACACGGCACACCAAATGCCAACCAAACCAGATGATGTGCCAATCCATAGACATTTGCTGTGCGCATAGCTTTGCTCATTCGCCGCCACCACCACGTGTACTGTTCTCTGCACCTCTACCCGTCCCAGTCCTGTCTGGATCTTCAGGATTAAGTTCACCTCACACATTCGCCCTGAAGCTAGGAACAACGGTACCCCTCTTTTGTGGTACCGAGGAAATGTTTATAACCACAACAGCTGCCACATTGCGGATTTTAAGCTGTTTCTACCTTTTCTGTATCCCCTACTGTCTTGCCAAGTACCTAGAAATATATATTTTCAACTTTCTATATATTATTCCTCCCACCAATTCCTTAGGGTGATGAGAAATTCTTTAAGGTAAAGACCTGGGTCTATTATTGTCATCCCTTATGGTACTTGGAATGCACTTAGCAAGGCCGCGATAGATATTTGTTATCTAAGTGAGTAGAAATTGTTGCTTTTTTCCTTAAAACACAAATAGGCATCTGTCTATCTCAGAGACTTCAGAATACGCTCAGTATTTCAAAAAGGGGAGTGGCTTAGCATAAGCAGCACACCCTGGAAGCCTGAAGTGGCTGGAAACATGAGGCTTATTTAGTATGCGTCCGAGGTGTTTTACATTTAAACGTATCCACATAGAGAAGTATTTGGCCAAAGGATATCTTGGTTCAGAATCTTTAAGAGAAATTCAGATAAAAATAAATATGAATCGTTACATAATATATTTAATACTAAAGAGACCTCCATCTGCCTTGAAATGAAAGAATTTGAAAATGCATACATTTCAGAGCATTAAGGGTGACACTGATAAAGCATTCAAGCAGTGCCTTAGTCTGAGTCAGCTGACAGGTTGTCCCGGCAGTGAACGCCACGCGCCCCTCAGAGAGCGAACAGAACACACACTAGTCTGTTCAGGACTCGGTTATTTTATGGTTTAAGAACCTGCTCCGAGGACTCCGTTCTTCAGAAATGCTAGCAAGGCTTGTAAAGACATCTGAACACTGTTGGTAAACCCAATGTTATTTGGAAAAGGAAAACAAGAGATCTCGATGTCAAAACTAGAGCAACGTTCCTTCAATTATAGCACAATGGAGTACTCTGCAGCCAGAACAGAGCGGGGTATGTCTACAGGTCCCTGCTTCAAAGGTTCTCTGTGAGAGATGGTTAAAGGTACAACACAAGGTGTAAAAGAAGGGGAGGAAACCCGATTTGTTCCACGCTATGTATGATCTCAGTGTCTCTAAGAGGACTATGCTGTGTATATGCCACTGATTTACATTTACGGAGACGCACACGTGTGCTCATGGACACACTGGTGTGTGTGTGCCGGTGCTCACACACTTGTATGTCACATATGCGTGTACACATGTTTATACTTATATGTGAACTATATATACATTCTATAGATACATATTCATATTTTTATGGACTTTTTAATATAATCATGGATAAAGTATAGAAAGATCCGTAAAACATTTAAAATAATTTCCACTTGGTACGGGCTTAAAAGAGAGATGAGTGCAAGTTTACTTCATTCACTTAGAAATGTAAGAAAAGAAAAAGCTGTAGGAGTTCCAAACCGTATTTATTTGGGGGCCTGTCCTGACGGGTGAGTCACTCTTGCAATGCACCTGAAGCCTTGTTGTAAGAATGGCCGTGAGTATGAACCCTGAGACTGCTGTCCCCAAACGGCTCACACGAGGCTGTCTGATGTAATCCTTTGGAGACATGGTCCTCATGACCTGGCAGGTGGCAGCAGGGTGCACAGCCCACTCATAGATATGCTTCCTTCACGCGGCCTGGCCCTGGACACCCATGGTGATCAACACGGGTCACGCCATGTGCTGGGGCCTCATCCACGCTCGTCTCCTCCAAGCAGTCACAGGGAAATGCCGCGCGTGTGCCAGTAATAAAATGCTCTCACACTCAGGTGCCTGCCGTGGAACCAGATCTTGTACTCAGACACTCAACAGACCGCTGGCACTGATTTATAAGAATGCAAGAAAGTTCACTTTTTTGTGAAACAGAGTTATAGCACAAATATACAGTTTTAAGAGGATATTTTTCATATCAAAAGATGATTTGATATAGAATTACTTTTTAAATGAGCTGCCTTATTACACTGAAAATGTACTTTGACTTACAAATATTTGTGTTTCCCTCACATACTCAGTAATACTTAATAGGTACCACACACGCCTTCTTCCTGGACTGGGGTTTGAAACCAAATGGGCCTTCGCCTGTGCCAGCCTCTTAAAGCATATTTTGGGCTGAGAATATCCATTTTCTGTTTTCTGACTGTGCATTTCAAGGTGTAACTTCTGTAACAGCTCTCACCCACGATTTCAGGTCTTCATGCCGGCTCGTTCAGTCATCCATCCAGCAAACACTTATTGAATTCCTACTCCTCGCTGTTCATTCTTATTAAGTGCTGGGCATACAAGTGTGAACAAAGCAGACACAGTTCAAGTCTACCAGGGGCAATAGCCTGTAACCCTCTGATGTCACAAATAAAAGTGGAATATCAAATTTCATTCTGATACCGGAAGGAAGGGTAGGGAGGAAGTGAGACGCTAGGCTGCAAGCATCAGGAGAAAGCATCTGTGGAAGGGCTGTAGAAGCAGAGGCTTGAGGGCCGAGTGGGAGCAGCTACGTGAAGAACCAGATACAGTTTTCCCATTAATGAGATATGCAAAGGCCCTGAGGTACAGAGAGGTTTGGAGCACTCATGGGAATGGGAATGAAGTCTGTGGGTCTGGAGGGCAGAAATGAAGGACTGCGCCAGCAGAGTGGATGTGACACAGGCACAAATACACGTCAGTAAAACCACGTCTGTACAAGGCTTTTACGAGAAGGCTGGCACTTCAACTCAG
This sequence comes from Rhinolophus sinicus, assembly GCF_057876585.1. Classification (NCBI taxonomy): domain Eukaryota; kingdom Metazoa; phylum Chordata; class Mammalia; order Chiroptera; family Rhinolophidae; genus Rhinolophus; species Rhinolophus sinicus. Next base: position 5,815,466 of record NC_142502.1, on the reverse strand, counting down.
GTACTTCTGGTAGTTAGTTTGTACTAACCAAATGGGCTTGCAATTATCTGTATATGTTCTTATATGATACAAAAAGTCACAGGAAGCATGCTGTAAACTAACTCCAGAATTTCAACAGTAGCTAAGTGCTACTGGGGGAACATGTTTTACCAGGAAGCAAGGAGACGGGAGGAAAGAGACAGGAGAACAGGTCACTGTAAGGCTGGAGAGGCCCTGATGGGACAATCTGAGTTCCAGGCTGCTTGATGAACAAACTTGGGATGGGTTTCAGCCGGATGCTTTCCTGCGGGGGGTGACCTGTGCAACACTAAGGGGAAAATTCTGCTCCCTCCCCCAGCCACCAGAATTACTTCCCTAAAATACAAAACTGGCCCTTATATTCTCCTGACTTAAAAACTCCAATGACTCCCCAGGCACTACTGTATTTTATTGTATATAATGCAAACTTTTGTGCCCAAATTTGTGACGGAAAAATAAGGATGCACATTATACATGGTTAGTCCAATTCCATATCTGTATAAATGTTTCTAATTCTTTTATTTATGCTTGTGAGTTAAAAGTGTAACTGTAGAAATCAATAACTATATCCATGTGTAAAATAATACCCTGGAATACGATAACCGGTTTTGTTGAATTTAGGATGAACTTGCAACAATGAAGAGTGGCCTTCTACAATGTGTAAATATCGTAAATTTGTTACCAGTACATAAAATTTCTTGTACCTTGTATTTGTTCTTGTGTTTTGTAATTATTTGTTACATAAAATTTCTTGTACCATGATACATTATAAAATGCTAAAATTCCTTTATAATATAGAAAATAAGTACCTAACTGTAAACAAATAAAAATTTGAATTAAAACAAAAGATTTGTTTTCCCTGAAAGTTTGGGCCAAAAATGGTGTGCATTATACATGGGAGCGCATCATATATAGCAAAATATGGTAAGTGATAAAGCAACAACCCAATTCCTTAGGGTGATGAGAAATTCTTTAAGGTAAAGACCTGGGTCTATTACTGTCACCCCTTATGGTACTGTAACCCTCTGATGTCACAAATGAAAGTGGAATATCAAAGTTCATTCTGATACAGGAAGGAAGGGTAGGGAGGAGGTGAGACGTACTCCCTCAATAGTATCTAGTAAATACCATGCATGCCTTCTCGGAGGACATACAAGGCCCTTTGCGAGTGGGTCTCCAAGTTCTTTGCTTGTATTTTCTATTTTACTTTGCTGAGGTCAAACTCCAACTCACTTCTCTCCCCCTCTGGGCCAACACAGCTGTTTCTCCATGTGGCATGTGGCACCCGCTTCCAGGAATAACCAAACCTACTGCACGAAAACCTACTACTGATCCTACCAGACAGCTCACCACCTCTGTCCCCTTGGAGTCGCAGCTTTTGGAGGATAGCACATGGATTGAGGAAACCAGGACTCATATGTAGCTTTCCAGGTCAGCTCAATCTAGCTAGTAGTCAGCGGATTACAGGTGTTGATGGCAGGTACCCCCGACAGCCAAACTCTTTGTAAAGCTTCTGCTCATCAGACAAAATTGCATGGGGAGAGGTGGTGGGTTTAGGTTGAGAAAAATGGGAAGAAGTTAACACGTGAAGGAAGTAGCATGTGTCAAGTTCCTGTCACAAGAGCAGAATTTGCTCACAGAATTGAAGGAAGACCAGAGCTCTGGAACGCAGTGAGTTAGGTAAGAGGAAGCCTGCAGAGCTGGGCTCTGATTAGGTTTCTGTTATTAAAGATTACTGGACTGGAGGCTGACCAACACCCATGTGGATTTACAGTATATAACAGAAAACACAAATGGACCCGACTATATTAAATTCGTTCTATCTTTGCAGTAGCTAAGAGAAAAAGAAATGGTTACAAACCACAATATAGTAGGGGGCACTGATAAAATTCAATTCAACGCATTGTTACTGAACTGTGAGGTCTCTAAGTGCTTGATACTACAGGGTATGCTAGACGTAGGGGAGACACGGTGACCGGGGCATCGATCATGCGGGAACATTCTACACTGACATACAACGCAGTGGGGTTTCACTACTAAATATAAAGGACGTTTTCAGAAACACCATTCATCGTGTGAAGGTTGTACTGCGTCTTCATGCACTGAAAAGAACCCCTGAAGGGGCTGCGGGTGTGGGCGGGGGTGTTCAGAGGAACAGTGGCCAAGGAGAAGGTGCGAAACCAAGAACATGAAGGGCTGGCTGGTCCAGGGGCATCCAGGAGCTCGGCCCATTTGGAACAGAGGTGTAGTATTAGGAGAAAAGGGGGATCATTGAGAATTAGAATATTAAGACAAAACTGTCAAAGAGGAAACATACAGGGGTTGAAAATAATCAGCCTAAAAAAGAAGGTTATGAGGGTGATTTAAAATTTTGTTAAGAATCCATGAAGAGGGTTTCAAGTTACTATTAAGTTACTGGAGGCAGTTTAAGTTACTGGAGGCAGAAGTTAGGTTGAAGGAAATTAAGACGTTCTTGATAATTAAAATATGAAATAGTACGGCAAGAGAGGAGGGGATCTCCCAGCCTGTCTTAATTAGGTGCTAAAAATAGATGCTTTAAAAGTCCCCTTTCCTTTCTAGGCCAGCCAGCGTTCTTGAGAAGGGCTTTTAATCTCAGCAATGTGCTAATGGTTTCTAATGGCCTGTAAACAAACTCCCTAAACTATTAACCTTCACTCTTTAGCCAGAGATTCAGGAAATTAGTCTATGAAAGACAAGTCCCCAGCAGGTTGCTCAAGGGGTTTTCTCTAAGTACAGACACTGTCACTCAATTTGGAGGGGACTCAATGTCAAAGAAGCCCCATGCATGTGACATGGAATAGATAAGCCAAAACCTTAAAAAAAAAACACGAAAAAAAAAACAAAAAACGAAAGGATAACTCCTCCTCTCTCTGGTTCAGTTCAATTATGCTCCCATCGATAGGGAGAAACAGAAATGGTAGCATATCTCAAATAGCTTTCCAACACACGAATGTCATTCCAGGATTTTTAAAAACATTGAAACAATATCCCCCAAATGACAAAATCTATTTGAAGTCTGATCCTTGTACGTTAAAAGTGATGCCATATTAAACATGGAGTTCAATTGCGTCTTAGAAAGGAAATGGCCACCGGGACCACCAGGAAGTGAAAGGGAGCAGGTGCGTTCCAGTTGTCTACTCAGCTTATCTTCTTTAGAACATGACAAAAAAAGAAAATCATTTAAATTGTTCTGAAGGGAGAATAATCACAGAACAGTCCAAACCGTTACGAAAAAGATTGCCAATGAAGAGAAACTTTTCCAACCATATTTTAAATTGTACTTAAAGTTACAGGAATTACATATACTACGTGCTTGGAACATATATATATATATATATATATATATAGATAGATAGATAGATAGATAGATAGATAGATAGATAGGTAGGTAGGTAGGTAGGTAGGTAGGTAGGTAGGTAGGTAGATAGATAGATAGATAGATAGATAGATAGATAGATAGATAGATAGTGCTATTACAGAACGAGTAGTAGAACAGAAGTGGAAGTTCTAACAGAGGTCCAAAAGAGACACAAATATATCTGTGTTATTTCAGCTTATGAAAGTCTAACATTTCAAATCACTGAGCTATTAGATGACTTGATAAATGGGGTTAGATTAATATAGTGATGATGATGATAAAAAATAATAATAGTAATAATAAAAAATTAGGATCTTTTAGCATTCCCAACAAATACACTAGGATGGTCAAAGAATCAAGTGTTGAAAAAAAATGGAATTATAAAACTATGAGAATATACCACAGGTAAATAAAATTAAGTCATTGTTGGCAAAAAATTGCTAAGAGGGAAGAAAAATCAAACCCAGTGATAAACAATAACATAAAAACTTAACACTTGTTATGGAAAAATACTCAAAGAGAAATAATAAATGGGGAAATATTTACATATATTACATATGTAAAAATGTGCTAGCATTCTTGTCATGTAAAGAAATCTTCCAAATTTGTGGAAAGAAAGAAAAGTCAAACACCAGACAGGAAACTTGGAGGGGAAGGCCAACTCATGAATGCACAGAACAGTGCACGCGGCCAGTTCACCCAGAGGGCGTGCTCGCTGGCAGGGCGGAAGCGACACGTCCTCAGGTCCCCACGTGCAGCTCAGTCACTCTGCAGGTGGCTGTCCCTCAGCGCTATGGGCTCTGACATGGGACCAGCCAGGATCTAATAGGTGAGGAGCAACAGGCCGTGAGAGCAGGCGTGGCGGAATGTCACACTCGCAGCCTCTGTACTGCACACGACAGCGCATTCTGGGAACAACATCCACCATCACAAAGACTCCACATGACGAGCCAGGTGGGGATTTGGCAGGATGCGCCCGGATCTCAGCTCCCTGAAGCAGGTCCTTCTGGATGCAGTCAGCACACACGTCAGCACGGGGCCTGGGACGGGGACCGTCTGTCACTTTCAGCTGTGTGACAGTGGATTCTTCCCAAACCTCCTCCGTCTCAGGCTCAGGTGCCGTAGGAGAGGACGGTGGACAACAGGACCTGCCTTACCAGGTGGTTCTGAGCACTGAAGGAGGCGACTGCTGCAAACACACCTCACAGGGCCTCTCACTGAGAAGGTGGGTGGGCAAGAGATATTTCACAGCCTGGCCCGGCTCCAGCAGAATATGGGACTTCGTTGATGGGAATCTGAGATGGCCATGTGCAGTGTGAACGTGGCTTCTAGAATACACAGAAGCTGCGCATATGGAGACATACGGCTTCTGCCAATGTGGGCGGTGGCCCGAGCACTGTCTCACTTCTCAACTCCACGGAAGGCTAGAAGCCCGTTACAGTCCTGGCAAGACCGGCTTCAGCCAGAATGTAATGCACCACAGAAACGCTGCTTCTGCACCACCAATGTCACTGGTGACCCACAGGGAGCCTGGATTTAAAGGATGGCGAGATGCTGTTCCATAAGCTTCTCTATTGCCTGACCTTTTTTCTAGTCCATTCTCCTTGCTTTCTAATTACCACAAAGCATGAAAAAAGTTTGCAGTGATTCTGAAATCACGCAGCTCCATAATAGAGGATATTTCCTCCAGAATGAAATGACGTTTGTAATTGTTTCACCAGAGACTTGCAAACGTGTTTGCATTCTCCATGAACTTCCAGGTTCATTTCCAAACAAACAAACAAACAAACAAACAAACAAACAAACAAAGACAGCCAACAAACACAAAGGGTAACACCCTATAAACATGACGGAGTATTTTGGAGTTTGTTTAAAATACAGAATGAAATTAAATTTTGTAGGTTAAAAAAAATGCCTTTCAGAATTCTTTTATCTTCACAACCAGACTTGCCTCCTCACAGCGCACACTTCCTACCCGCTACCCTGCTGGAGACCCACGAAGCGTGGCATCCAACCCTGGCTAAGCAACCTTGCTCTTCCCGAGTTTATCAAAATTCAGTGGAAAAGAGCCAGCCCCACGGCTGAATGTGAAGGGCAAGGCATTCAAGCACACATAATCTGAAATTTGGAACTAAGCTTTTTTGTTTTTGTTTTTTTAAATCTTCAGACCAAGAACAACTTGGAGGAAAAGCAGAGGTTGCAATCAGCAAGGATTGTGTTCGGATGGAGACAGCAGTCTAACAGGGAGTGAGCTTCCCGCTTCACAGGTCAGAGCTGGGCTGGCTCACCTACTCGCCCACCGACAGCTGGCTTTCCCAACCTCAGTACCATTGAAACTTGGGGCCCTAAAACTCGTTGTTTAGAGGGACTGTTCTGAGTACTGTAGCATACATATACAGCAGCATCCCTGGCTTCGGCACACTGCATGCTAGTAGCACCCCCGGCCCCAGGTTGTGACAATGAAAAGTGTCTCTGGACATTGTCAGAGATGACAATCTCTAGGTGAGAACCATTAACCTACAGCTGCACAATGATATTAGAGCCAAAGGTCCTTGCCTCACTCCATATCAGTAAAAAGGACATGGGGTTGTAGCGAGTGGCCACTAAATTTTACACTGTCGTACCTATATCCATAAAAGTATAGCGTGGACCTTGAAATTATTACTCTTCTCAAAGAAAAAAATCCCCACTCAGCAAGCTAATGAAAGGTTTGTTTATGAGAAGTTAGTTTCATCAGAAAGATGATGTCTGGGATGTCAAAACAGGCACACCAGTCATAACAAAGATGAAATACTCTTTAGTTATGCTTCATAGAACCATGGTTGATGTACGCTTGGACAACAAAACATAGATGAGACAAAATCAGCAAAAACTTACAACGTACCCTTTTGGTTAGCAACTCAAGGCACGACCTTAGCGAATATTTACTGTGTTGGTTGTGTGCCACCCACTCTTCAAGTTTTATCTCATTCAGTTTTCAGAACCTTCGAAAGCAATTCAGAGAAGCTGCAGAACTGGCCCAGAGAATAAGACAATCAGAGGTGGGGCCAGCTGTGAACCAGCGTGCCTTCTCCGGAACCTACGTTCTCCATCAGTCTTTGTTCACCAGAGACTGAGTCAGTTGCTGTCACTGAGTGGTTCTAGGGCAAGTCACTTTATGCTCAAGAACAATCGTCAGTAGAAACTGGGAAATACAAAAATCAGAGATGGTGAGAGACTGGGGGAGGAGAGAAGATGCTGTGCCTTCTGCCACTCAGTACAGAAAACGTGGTGTAAAACAGATACCACAAACGGACAAGAAGCAAGCTGTAGTACTCTGTAAGGAAAGGGTTCCAATATATTTACTGGAAAATAAACTCATCTCAACTAAGACAAGTTTTCAAGATAAGTAAAAGAATCATCCCACCTATAAATAATTTAGTAAGGGATATGTATTTAAAAAACAAACAAACAAACAAAGCAGAAAGATTCAGACTGACTTTTTAAATTTCCTGAATTAAAATCTCTCTCCATATGAACTTCCGAGTTGCAAGAGCCAAAAATATCCTTCTAGAAAGCCAGATTAGAGCGGAACACTGACAGGTCTGTGAAATCTAATGTGTGTGATGGAATCATCACATTCCATGCATTTTATCCTTTTCCTAGAATACTGTTTTGCATAACTTCTGTAATAGAAGTTACCTCTGATAGATCCACTCTAGCTATTACCTTAGTGGTTTGAAAGGGCACTTATGGAAATTGACACGGATGCTTTCAACTTAAAAGTTCTTATGGGCATTCGGCCCAGGAGAGAGTCTTGCCTCCTCTGTGCACAGCTCACCAGTGTATCTGCACGACAATCAGGGCATTTGCATCCTTAGAGTCCTGTCTGCTAGGATAGAGCATTGGTCAGTTGGCCACCACCACACAAGTGTCCATTATCCATCACACGTGAAAACCATTTTGTAGTTTATAAAGCACTTTCACATGGACTTTATTTTTGAACTATGACCACAGCCCCAACAACCCATTGAGTATTACCAGCTTCCTTGGCGCAAAAGGCAGCTGAGGGGTAAATGACCAGCTTGAGCTGACACAGCTTGCAGTTAACTCTGGATGCCAATCCAGGTCTTATCTCCGTTTCCTTTACTTTCTGCCCCACCACGCCACTTCCGACAGTATTGGTCCACACGACCGGACAACAGCAAAGGAGACAAAGGAATCAACTCAGGGAAAGTCTTCTCCATCCCTCCTGTTCAAGGCCAGGCTTTGATTAAATACGTGAATCAATTAACCTACCCGTTCTTTGCAGAGGATTACTCTAACGTACTCAATGCAGGTTTATCGTGGACCTTCAAAATGATCGCTGAGCAAATATAACGGCCTTTAAAAATGGACATAAAAATAGAATCTAAGAAAGTCTAGTTAGCAACGAAAAGCAATTTTAGGTGCTAAAAGTTCATCCATATCCAAAAAGCTTAGGATGCTAATATTGACGTCAAGTCCTTGAATAGTTAAAGGGCTCGATTAGAGAGATATGGAATGTTTGTATTTATTGTAAGAACTGATCTTAATTTCCTAGGGTAGTTTATCAGGGACAGTGTTGATTATTTGTACTGTGGGTAAATTACTGAAGAAACAATAGTATTTCTTAGAAGACATGCTAATCATTCCTCTCAGCTCTTTAACCACATGGAGTTTTGAGTATAAAAACTAAATTTTGAAGTTTGTTCCTTGGAATTTTCTTTAAGATATACTTTGACGATTAAGTATATTTTATGTTGTTTTTAAAGTGATCATTTATATCAGATTTAATGATAAACATTTACAGTAGTTTCTACATCAAATCAATGTTGTGGTATATATAAAAAGTATGAATGACTAAAACTTTGCTTTTTTGTCACAGACATTAACACTGTGACATGTAAATTGAATGTCTGTGTGCTTAATTAGTAAGGTAGTTGAACTATTTTTGCTTTCGAAAATGTATATTATTGTACTGAATGTAGTAATTCCCCTGGTAATTATACTATAACAATTACCAGCATAGGTTAAAAGTGGTTATATTTGCTAATTCTTGTCCAGACAGACTTATTGCCCACTCTATTTTCTAACACTGCCTACATAACTGTTCTCGGGATTCTCAGGTTCTTTTCATGCCCGTTGTCTGTGGCCTGTGGGAGGTACGAAGAGGTACCGCCCAGACCCCTTTCTGGATTTCCTGCAGAGCATGTGGTCAGCTGATACCTCCAGCTCCTTCAGGGTCTGACCAGCCACTGTCCCTGGGCATCCACGCCGGAGATGAGCAAGGCCCCTTGTGAAGTCTCGGTTTGGCCCTACCGGGGACACTCTGCAGGCCATGCTTACTCCAGAGCTCCCCACCCAGTTGGCCAAGGTCACGTTAGGCCTAGGTCACAGTTCATCTTTTTCTGCAAATATGGCCTCTTCCCCTTTCCCTTCACAAGCCTTGGTCCCTAATAAATAAGTGAAAAGATCATACACACCACCTTTTGCCTCAATTTCTATGTCTGGAGAACTCAACCTGCTATGTGTTCCCTGTCATAGCTCCCATGGCAGTCACATTTAAGAAGTTAAAATCTCTACTAAAATTTCTAAAGCTATCCTATTGAAGAAGTCTTATCTTGCCCAAATATTTTTGTGTCACCAAGGCCCAATTTTTTTCACAATTTCTTTTTATACAATCACATGCTTACATCATTCCTGCCATTAATATTAAAATATATTTGGCTGTGGCAACATGGTCCCTTCTAACTCAAAATATTTCCTCTGGGCTGATACTTAGGGCCCGATATTCCGTTTGAATTCATGTCTCATTTCCAAAAGAACTGGTTATGTACATATTTCCTCAGAGGAGAAAGATCGTTAATAATCATTACAACTGATGTCGCATTCGTGCAGACATCTAAACATTCAAAGCATGTTCACATATATTAGCTTAGTTCATCCTAACATCATCTCATGAATGAATCGAGTTTAGGAATCAAGGTGAAAAGAATTGATGCCCTAAATCGGACAGTCAATTGGTGGAAGATTCAGGAGGAAACACCTGTTCCTCCGTCCCCCATCTTGCAGCTGTCTGCTCCATGCGGCCACCTACACACCTGCACACTTTTTGCAGAGTGGAATGTCTTCCTGCAACCCCGGAGGAAATGGGGATGGGCCCCAAAATCTGGGGCTTCAGAAAATGTAACTGGAAATCATCATCTGAAGTGGAAGTGGCACGGCAGGGCTGGCTAGTCGGGCTGGCCATCTAAACGCACCTGTGCTAGCCTTAGTGACGCAGCACAAGTGAGCAGAAGGCACTTCCCGTCCACAAAGATGGGATAAGGGAGGCAGAGCCATGGGGGACCCACACAATCCGTCATCAAAGGCGGTGCTTGTTACCGTGCTACCTGCCCATGGCGGGAGTTGAAAAGTCCTTTGAGGCAAAGTAGACACCCAAACTCAAGTGTGAAAAAAAAAAAAGAAAAAAGAAAAAGAGGGAAAACAGAAGGGGAAGAAGGAAGAAGCAGAGATTTACTCTCCTGGAGCTGTTGGGGATAAATCATGGAGGAAGGATTTAAGCATTTGGGGGATGATTTAAGGCCACACAGCAGTAACAGAAATCTGTCAGTCAGTCTTGGATCAATGGCCTACACACGCTTCTGTAACCGTAAGAGCTATACAAATGGGAAAAGGCTTCACCAGAAGAGGCATTCTGAGAGAGGCATTCCAGAAGTGACGAAACCTGAGGATTAGCACTGTTAGCAAAGGGGTCAGTGCTGGAAGCATCGGGATCGCAGCTCGCGGGGGACGAGATCCATTTGTCTTGCTGGGAATAAAGTGTCTTTGTCAGAACAAGGAACCAAAGACAGTCTGTGGACATGAGAACACCAACATCAACTCCTAGGCACCCTGCTTTTCTAACTGCAGTTTCAGAACAAAGAGAAGCATAATTCACTTAATCATTGGGAGACCTCACCGACACACACACCGAGCGATGTGGGAACACGCTGTCATGTGTGCTTTGACTTGTGTGACACTGATTCCTGTCACCAACACGGGACCTCCCCAAACACCAGCGGCTGTGGTGTCACAACTTGGAGTTAATCTAGTGGGGAGAGAAACAAACTTGACTCACACAAATTTAGGAAACTAGTGACTTCATCTGGCATTCCGTCACTGCAGAATGAGTCCTGCAGCAGCTCAGGCTGAAGGAGAGAATTTCGTGACAGCGGAGCTTCCCTGAGTTGCAGCAACTCTCACCACCCCGTAGCATGTCATTTTTTCCCAAAATCAGAAGAGCCTGCATCTCCCCATAAACAGTGACACGTGACCTGGGCAAGGTCCAGGAATGGGGCTGCAAGTGTAACTTTTGGGCCCCCCGTTCGCAGGTGTTTCTCTGTAAGAAGTTATCCAGTATGATATCTCCCACCTACGGTCTCTGGTCACCTTGGGTTACAAAGTGTCCAGTGGTCCTCGCAAAACCCCTTGAGGAAGCAGGAACGCCCTCATCTTAGAGGTGTACACAGGAGGGCTATAGGACACGACTTACCCAGGATAGTCCCAATGCTGGCTTTTGTCTGCGTGTCCTGTCTGGTTTAGGATTTGTCCCACATTTGTAGTTATTTGAAGTTGCATTGCTCTTATTAATAGTTACATTACAATAAGCGGGACTGGTTCTGGTAGACCCTCTCTACTTCTACATTCTGCTCGTGCTTCATCCAGAGCGCGAGACACATGGTGTTCGTCTGTCTGGGACTGGTCTGAGGTCTGCGCAATGCATGACACCACCAGAGCAACAGTCAGTGGGGTCGGTGGAAACCGTAGGAAATTATAGATTTGCTCTACGTGAAATATGCACAGAAAATGGAAGCTGGACAGTATAGAAAGCACATAAAAAGCAGTCAGAAGGCTTTTGCCTCAGTGCGTTTTGTCATGTATTGATTACAAATCCAGAACTATTAGTATTTCTTGTGATTGTTGGTAACAGTTATTGGAATAAACTCTTCCAACAGTAATAAGCTAAAAGAGGAAGGACATGTGAAGTAAGATTCTAAGACCACTGCCAACGTGGAGGGTTTTCCCACACTATCACCTAATTCTTGGACACCAGCTCGGTGTCCTGCAATTCAACTCACTTCTGACTCTATCAGCAGATAGCGTCAGATTCCACAGGGGAAGGGTTCAGGCCTACAAAGACCCCCAAATTCAGGCTGTCACCTGAGATTCTGATCCACCTGCCTTCTATTAGAGTTTCCAAAGGCCCTCTCCTTGAACTCAATTAATTTGCTAGAACATCTCACAGAACACAGAGAACCTTTCTATTTACTAGATCACCAGTCTATTATGAAAGGATATAACTCAAGAACAGCCAGATGGAAGAGCTGCATAGGGCCAGGTATGGGGAAGGGGTGTGGAGACCCCGTGCTCTCTGAGCATGCCACTCTCCCTGCATTTCTATGTGTCCAACCCAGAAACTCTTTGAACCCCATCCTTTTGGGTTTTTCTGGAGGCTTCATTGCATAGTCATGATTCATTAAATCACTGGTCATCGGTGATTGTACTAGAAATCCAGCACTTCTCCCCTCCCTGGAGGGGGTGGGACTAAAAGTTCCAACCTTCTAATCTCTTGGTTGGTCCTGGGCAACCAGTCCCAGCCTTAGGTGAGGTCCCATAACAAGAGGCATCTTTGTGGTTCTCATCTCTAGGGAAGTCCAAGGGTTTTAGGAGCTCTGAGCAGAAAAAGAACAAATAGGATTTCTCATTATAAATCACAATATTACATTCTAGAATTTCTATTTTTCAAGAAAGTTAATGATCGAATATGTAAGTTGTATAGGCATTACTCAACACTTTCCATTCACCAGACAGGCTTTTAAATAACAAATGGGACTATATGAAACTTAAAAGCTTCTGCACAGCAAAAGAAACCATTGACAAAATAAAGAGGCCACCAACTGAATGGGAGAAGATTTTTGCAAACAGTGCCTCCGATAAGGGGCTAGTATCCAGAATATACAAGGAACTCATGCAACTCAACAACAAAAAGACAAACAACCCAATTGAAAAATGGGCAGAGGACTTGAAGAGACATTTCTCCAAAGAGGACATACAAATGGCAAATAGACATATGAAAAAATGCTCAACATCACTAATCATCAGAGAAATGCAAATCAAAACCACAATGAGATATCACCTCACCCCAGTCAGAATGGCTATCATCAACAAGACAAACAATAACAAATGTTGGAGAGGCTGTGGAGAAAAAGGAACCCTCATACACTGTTGGTGGGAATGCAGACTGGTGCAGCCGTTATGGAAGGCAGTGTGGAGGTTTCTCAAAGAATTACGAATAGAATTACCATATGACCCAGCAATCCCTCTCCTGGGTATCTACCCAAAAAATCTGAAAACATTTAGAGATAAAGACACGTGTGCTCCAATGTTCATTGCAGCTTTGTTTACGGTGGCCAAGACATGGAAACAACCAAAATGTCCTTCGATAGATGAATGGATAAAGAAGTTGTGGTATATATACACAATGGAATACTATTCGGCAATAAGAAAAGATGATATAGGAACATTTGTGACAACATGGATGGATCTTGAGAGAGTAATGCTGAGCGAAACAAGTCAGACAGAAAAAGCAGAGAACCATGTGATTTCACTGATATGTGGTATATAAACCAAAAACAACAAAAGAACAAGACAAACAAATGAGAAACAGAAACTCATAGACACAGACAATAGTTTAGTGGTTGCCAGAGGGTAACGGGGGCGGTGGGTGGGAGATGAGGGTAAGGGGGATCGAATATATGGTGATGGAAGGAGAACTGACTCTGGGTGGTGAACACACAATGGGATTTATAGATGATGTAATACAGTATTGCACACCTGAAATCTATGTAATTTTACTAACAATTGTCACCCCAATAAATTTAATTAAAAAAAAAAAATATCACTGACCAGACACACAAACCTGTTTAAGAATCACCAAACCTGTAGATATTTCAAGAATGTTGCACTCAAAAATGCGATTTCACACATGCAGCTCAGAAGGTACATTTACATATTACTCAGTGAAGTGTGGCTTTTCATTTACATCAAATGACTGTTCCAAATTAATTTACTCAGTCTTGATTCCAAGTTTTCTTGTGCATGTACAAGTTAAGTGATAGCTGTTAGCATTCGCTTGCTTAGCAGAACTTCGTAAAAAGTTAAATTGAATAGTGTTCTATCAGTGTCACTATAGGGTAAAAATAGAAAATCTGTTATTTCTAATGATTGTTCAATTTTTCTTCTCATGTACTTCATTGACTCAAAGTAAAACTTCTGGAAGTTTGTTCTCTTCATGGTGACATTGTGAATTCTCTTGCAAGTTTAAAGTTAAGTTTCACATTTAACATATTCTTTGTGGGTTTTTTTTTTTTTTTTTTTTTTTTTAAAGATTTAATTGGGGAAGGGGAACAGGACTTTATTGGGGAACAGTGTGTACTTCCAGGACTTCTTTTTTCCAAGTCAAGTTGTTGTCCTTTCAATCTTAGTTGTGGAGGGCGCAGCTCAGCTCTAGGTCCAGTTGCCGTTGCTAGTTGCAGGGGGTGCAGCCCACCATCCCTTGCGGGAGTCGAACCGGCAACCTTGTGGTTGAAAAGACACACTCCAACCAACTGAGCCATCCGGGAGCTCAGCGGCAGCTCAGCTCAAGGTGCCATGTTCAATCTTAGTTGCACGGGGCAGAGCCCACCATCCCTTGCAGGACTCGAGGAATTGAACTGGCAACCTTGTGGTTGAGAGCCCACTGGCTCATGTGGGAATTGAACTGGCAGCCTTCGGAGTTAGGAGCATGGAGCTCTAACCACCTGAGCCACCGGGCCGGCCCTCTTCTTTGTTTTTAAAGTGATGACCTGAATATTCAGTTCGGTGAGATACAGCATCATGGCTGAAAACAACATCCTTACTAAGTTTAGGAACTTGTGGAATATGCTTGGAAGTAATTGTGGTAGGCATGTAACTTGCAGTAGTGGTCAAAGAAGCTGATATTTTATCAGTCAAAGCAGAAGCTGTAGTTGTCAAAATTTGTAAGTATTTTTGCAAAGACAGAGTAACTGAACAACAAAGTTGTTGTAAAAAACCTGATGTTGGAGAAAAAAAGCATCTCTGGGTGGTGGCATGTACTGTTTTCCCTCGCTGCCCATCTTCTCCTTGCTGCCAATCGCACTTTTAGGAAAGTTTCAGCCTTGAACAAACCACTTTGTAAATCAAATCTAGTGACTACTGAAGGGCGGCAGAATATGCCACCCAAAACATGCCATTTGGCATAAGGATTATTTTGAGCTAATGCCAACTGAGAAAGATAAAAAAAAAAAAAAAAGTTTTGCCCTTGCTTATTGCCTAAAGAAGAACATAAATTTGTAAAGATTTCTCCTCCCGTTCTGCCAGGAAGTCACTGGAAACAACTCTAGACTCTTATCAGCCAAGCGAATGCCAAAGGAATCGATATTATAGACTTTACTGATGGGCCCTTATCTTCCATTAGACCCCCCACGTTTACCTCCCCACAATGTGCTGCTCTAGAAGTTCAAAGTCCTTTTCCTTTGTTTTGTCACTTCCCTACAGAATTATCGTTCTTTGGTTAAGGAACCAAATAAGGCTAAGTTCTAACCACCTGTCTGAGTTACTCATCTCTGGGTGCTCCCATGTGGATGTGTGCTGCACTTGTTAGTAAACCGCTGTTTGTTTTGCTCTTGTTACTCTGTCTTTTGTCAGGACCTCAGCCAGAGACCCTAGGAAGGTTCTTTACTCCCTACAATACAACAGTATTAACTTTTACAAGAGTCTTCTAAATTTGTTTGCATTTTGTTTTAAATCAGTTAGCAATCTTTTATCAAAATCTTCAACTAATAGAATTCCCCAAATCTCCAGCTTTTGAAGATTTAAGTAAAGATAAATCACTGAAGAGGGTTTGCAAGAAGAAATTGAAATTGATCCCTATAAAAGTGGAGAACCTGGTTAGATTAAATGGTGTGAAATCAAATGATATACAAGATTTTCATTCTAAAATCTATAATTGAACTTCTGGAATATTTCAATTTGTGGGAGGAATATTTCAATGCAGCTTCTAGTTTTAATTAGATAAATTTATATTCACATCACAAAGAACACTGAGAAAACTTCTGGTTATGCTGCCTCTAAATATGGCAGAACTTTCAAAATATGTATAAATAAAAATAATTTATTTGATATGTTCTGTTTAGTAAAAATATCAAAGAAAGCTTCTGTGAGTGAAGCAAAAAACAGTACTTTTGAAAATATTCTGTCAAAATTATTTACTCATTTTAATTCAAAAGCAGTTAGAATTGAGAATACGCTCTTATCAACATTTTCTCTGAGCTTGCCACCAGGAGGAGATTTTCTCAATTATAAATATTATGAGCTACAGAGAAATATCAATTGAAGATGTTAATTTCAAATGCTTTAGTTACACTACAACTTTGAAGAAGACTGCAGGCGACTGAGGTTTTTTTAAATATAAACAAATAAAATGATACAAAAATATGTTTGAACCAAATGGCTGAGAAGAAACCAGATGTGGAGACTGGTGATGGCAGCACCATGTGTCAGGGTTTGGCTTTGGGGTCAAGGGTCCTTCCCCAGTGATTTGCAAGGAGGAGGTGTGTCAGAACAGGCAACGTCCGCACCCAGCTGGCTGGATGTAAAAGAACAGTGAGTGGGCAATTGGTGCGTGTCCTGCTTAAATACACACGAATTATTCTATGCTTGTGTTTAATGCTGTCTTGGCCAAGTGAAAGAATCACTGGAAAGACTTTCTCTAAAGAAATGTCTGGTTCCTATTTCAGAGCCACGCCACACTGAGAACACACTCAGAGGTGTTCTGGAGCTCTGCCTTGCCGTGACCAGGCTCTTTTTCACCACACCACTCAATCGCTAGAGGACACAGCTGTCATCTGCTCTCCCTGCACCCCAAACACTCTTTATTACAGTTGGAAGCACCTGGAACACTTCCTGGAGTCACAGATGAGCTCGATAAATACCTGTTGAATGAACAGACTAATTAACTTGTCAGTTACATCTGATGACAGAGAAGGGCTAGAGATCACAGCCGCCGGCATAGAACCACATTGCCGTGACGCTCATGTTATCGGATGCTGGTGTCTGTGTGCACACTTCTTCACATTGCCGTGTGCGTGTGATGTGTGAGGCCCATCACGACAGCACATTAAGTAGCCCTTTGTGCTGCGAAAGTCTACATCTGGACAGAGAAACCCTTGAACTTCCATTCCTGGCACTTCAGACACAGGATTCGAAGCCATGTTTGCTCTGACGTAGAGTTTGCCAAATTAGCAAGAAACAGAATCAACACACCATGACCCTTACTTCAATAAATAACTTTGGACTCTGGGTTATTGAGACTATTACTTATTTGGTAGCAAACAACTCTACACGTTTTGGAAGGTCGAAAGGACAAACCTGAAAATGTCTGATTCTAAATGGCATGGGAAACGAAAGATACACATATGATGTGTATAGAGAGCAAGGGAGAGCATTGCTTACCACCAAAAACTGTTCCAGCTGCTTAAAATTTCTGAGGATGAGAATCAGTGCAAATATTATTTGCAATCAAAATAACTTCTCCCCTCACCACGTTTATAATCAATTGCTAATTACAAGGATTAAGCCGCAATTAAAAACAAATGCACAAGTCACTTACAATATTTTCCTAAGTAAAATCAGCTGTTTAAAGACTATGTGGCATTTATTTCCAAAGAAAATCGGCCTTAAAATTAATGCCTGCCTGTTGCCAAAATCCTGGTGAGGGCCTCTCGGATGCTTTAGGATCACAGCTGCTCCTGAACATTCACTATGAGAAGATGAACTGCTTAAAACCCAGAGAATTACAACATGCAAGGTCGACCTCAGTGGATACAACATTGGTCCAGGTGGATGTCAATATTGTCACTCGTGCCAGTGGGGGCTGCTGTGCACCCGTAGTGACAGTGAAACAAACAAGCAAGGCATATGAATGTCACACACAAGCATCTGTAACATCGCCAGGAACCCCCACTGATGCAGCCACTCAGACCTGAAATCTATAGGGTCCACTGCAGGAGAAATGAAGGTCACTGACTGACATGAACACTGACGCAGCTCACACTTCAAAGTATCAGTGTTGATAAAACATTTCTTCTGTTTTCATAAGTAACTGACTCCAAAGAATGTAGCTGAATCATCTATGTCCTGAGTCGGACTTAGAAATTGACTTTCCCCCTCATTTCTAATGCTGCCTTAAAACTCTCCATTGATTTCTAGTTATTTTATTTAAATCAGTTTTGGAAAATGCCATTCCATTCAGAAGGGGATTTTAAAAGGAGAGCGTTCCACATAAAAAGAACTTGGTTTTTGCTTGTTGCACTGCATGAAACAGATTCAGATTATTTGTAGCATCAGTCACGTGGCTTATCCTTCGAACAACCTACAATCAGCAGAGCAGAGGGTCATATAGGAAGAAGCTCTGTTGTTTCCAATTCTTACTGGTTTTTGAACTGTCTTGTATCTCACTTTACCGTTACTATTTGTCTTTTCACTTATAACCCTACCTTCCACCCTCACCAGACAGGTTTGCCTTTTAATGTACAGAGAAACCTGGGGCTGTACAGTGGGGCAAAGTGTGATGAGCGAAAAACAATGCAAACCCCACAGGCCTTGGTGCGGACGTTGGGTCGACCAGATGTAGGATGGCTAGAGGCAATTTTTTAAAATGTTGTCATGCGGGGAGGCCTGCAGGGTCTCTGGTCCCGCTCCCCACATAACGTAGGATATGGTGAGGCCAAAAAGGAACACCCATGGAGCCATAGGTAGGGGAGTCATACCACTACGGTCTCACTGGAGGCTGGGTTCACTGGACGTGCGACCTGCTGTCCGTTTTGTCTGCAACCCACCGACGACTCTCTTTCACTCTCCTCCACTCTCCTCCGTAGCCGCAGCAGTTATATTAGCGGCCAATTGGCTAACTGGCTACAGCTGACGGCCAATCAGCCACAGCTGACGGCCATCTACTACCCGAGCCAGCACTCCTCCACGTGAGGCCGAGAGCCTGTAAACTACTTTCTGGGGCTCTGTCCCCACAAATGTCTTAGCTTCAATTTTGTCATCCATAAGACAGATATCAAATAATTTTTTATTAGTTTCAGGTGTACAGAACAATGTAATAGTTAGACATTTGCACCCCTCACAAAGTGATAACCCCCTTCCCCAAACTACTACCCCTCTGACATCATATACAGCTGTTACAATTCCCCTGACTCTATTCCCTATGCTGCACTCCACACTTAGGTAAAGAATTACAGGTCATTAAGCATGCCTTTGAATTTAGGAGGGAGGATGTAATTACCCCTCCACCCACAGGAAGGAGTCTCCTTTCTGGAAGGGTTGAGAACCCCTCTCCCTGGATCCATCAGGCTGAGGCAGGCCACACTTTTTCTGGAAAGAGCCACTCACAACACAAGTAGAGGGAACTTACAGGGCTCCGTGTGTAGTAGTCTGCTTCACACTAGAAGGCCTATCTTTGACTTCCTCTTTCATCTTAAAAAGTTATAGATGTCCCGTTCTACTACATAACATATTCCTGCTGATTGTTATATAAATGTGCTACGCTGACTTACCTCTCTATTATGCTATGCAAAATGGACACTCCAAGATAACCCCGTACTTACACGACAGTATCTTTTCTTGCTGGCATATGACACCACATGGCTAGCAGTGTACATACTGTTTGGATCTAATAAGACAGATATACAATCAGTATACGCAAAGGTCTCTAGTGCTGTATCATGTAAACACAATACCAGCAATGTTTCCATTGCAAAAATGAAGCCATTTACTGAAAAAGGCCAAGTTAAAGATTTCGGTCGAATTAAATATGAGTATATCTGGAGTCTCTGGCGAGACTCTTCAGAGCCTGATCCCTGGATAAGAACTTCAGTTTCCATTTGACCCCAAAATGTCAATAAAGGGTTAAGTTGAAAGAAGATAGCCATTAAGCAATGTCTCAAACATTGGAAAGAAACATAACTTACATATTAAATCTAAATCATAAAAGAAATGCCAAATATAACAGAAATTTCAATGTGAATTGACAAGAGAAGCCTAAGACAAGAGAAGCAGAAGGCAAATGCATTCAAAGGGTAAGTAACTAAGATCCCCGTTTCTTATCTCTCTTTGTTAAATGAATGAGTGAATGAATGAATGAATGAATACCAAAATCCTGCCAAATGACAGTTAAATCATTCTCCCCCAGGAACACCATAAGCAAGTACAAATGGAGTGAACTAATCTCAGACCCCAAGTAAACCTCTGAAGTCTGCAGCCCAAGGGAGCATTGCTTGAAAAGGCAGAAGGAATTTGAGGACAAATTTGAAGCAAGAATATTATTTTAAAAACCATTTATATCAAACAACAGTGACATCAAAACCATAAGTCTTTAGTGAAAGAACTGAGGAAGATGACAAGGCAGCACTGCTTCTAAGATTTAACATCCTACTGGCAACTGGACTTTAAAACATGTTTCTGGAAGGTTAAGTTTTGACTGTGAATTTTTTTTTTTTACTTTGTGTTCAGCTTTGTAAACTGAGAAATAATGAATGAAGGTGAAAAGAAGTGCAGGGAATACCAGACAGCCTTAGAAAGAGAAAGGGGGGAAAGAGTGAGGAACAATTTTTTTCTTTTTGACAAATTATATCATGGTAACGATTTTTCTATTTTGTATGTTTTCAAGTTTTACACTTTAAAATTTTAAGAATGATATTGTAAATCAGGTTCAAGGCACAAAAATGATGTTTTCCCCTGGGAAGTACCCGATATCAGGGTGAGCCCCAAGAGACACATAGTGGTTGGGCAAAAATGTGTCACTTTGACTTTGCCCTTTGACTATGCCATTTGACTATGGCTGGACGCTGTTATTCCTGAGTCAAACTGAGGCATCCAGAAATGTCCTCAACGTTTTCATGTAATCCTCTGGAAAATATGTAACCATACAGCCATTCTTCCTTCAACTGCTCCACTTTCTGCTCCTGGCTCAGCTTTGTGCTTTTTGCTCCTTACTTTTTATTCATAAACTTAAGACTATTGACTGCTAACCCTGAGTGGATGAAGATCTTCTCACTGTTGTAGATAATTAGAGGAGACTGCGAGGTTGGATGGCAGATGGGAACCTGCTGCTTCATATAAAACCTCAGGATGTTTTGGCTCTCAAATAGTTCACCGTTTTCTCTAAGAGAGAGGAAAATGTTTTATATACAGTGCAAACTCAAAGCACACAGATCATGTACCCGAAAAAATCATGTACCTGAATGAAATAAGCCTAATGCCTGGAAATGAATATCACATCCATCTTACGTATTTTTTTCCTACATTTACCAGCCACACGTGTGATCTGGAAGGCAGTATCATTGAAAACCTCATATTTTATTTCTGCAGCTGAGAGCCTTACAGGTTACCTACTTCAATTCTTGGATTTTATAAGAAACCCGAAAGCCTAAGAGATTATATTATTTTCCTAATGCCAAAAAAGTAAGCTTATTGACTTTGGTGCTCCTGGAATAGAAGTTATTATCCACTGACAAATCATTATTATTAGAAAAATAGATGAAAGAGATGTCAATCTCTTCATATACAAAACTATATGTTTGTAAAGCACACAAATAAAATTCTTACCTGTGACCGTTCTCTACAATTTGTTCCGAGGATAGACACATAATGAATATTTTCCTTATTTATTTTATGAGGCCAGCAGCATTACCTTAATACCAAAACCACGCAAAGGCAATACAAGAAAACTACAGACCAATAACTCATGAACATAGATGCAAATATCCTCAACAAAATATTAGCAAGTCAAATCCAAAACAGTATAAGAATTATACACAATGGTCAAGTGGGATTTATCCCAGGTATGCAAGGCTAACTTAACATTCAAAAAACGAATTAATGCAATACATCACATCAAACTAAAAAAAGAAAAGTCACACAATAGTATCAATAGATGCAGAAAATTTTTTTTGACAAAATCCAACATTCATTCATGATAAAATCTTTCAGTAAACTAGTAACTGGTGGGGGGCAAGGGGGGAAAGAAGGGTGGCTTTCTCAACTTGATAAACTCTATACACCAAAAATCGACAGATAATGTGATACTTAATGGTGAGAAACTTGAAGCTTTCCCAGTAAGCTGAGGTCCAAGGCAAGGAGGTACTCTCTCACCACTCCTTTTCCACATCATACTGGAAGTCTTTGCCAATGCAATAAGGCAAGAAACTAAATAAAGGTACACAGAGGAAGAAATACATAAAACTATCCTTGTTCATAGATGACATAAATGCAGAAAATCCAAAAGAATCCACAAAAAAATTACTGGAAATAATAAACAATTATAGCAAAGGTTGCAGGATACAAGGTTAATATATTAAAAGTCAATCTCTTTCCTATCTACCAACAATGAACAAGTGGAATTTGAAATTAAACACACAGTATCTTTCACATTAGCACCGAAAAGTGAAATACTAATGTACACGAGTGTAGTAGACATACGTGTGCACCTCCACATGTGCACACACATGTGCATGCTCACACACACACGCACACACAGCCATTATATGTACGCAAATATTCGGGCATACTCAAGATACTGGAAAGAATTACACCAAAGTTTTACTAACCATAAAAGTAAATTTTTCTAACATTTAAAAATTTTTTATTGTGTGTGAATTATTTCTAAATTAAAAAAACAAAGCATTAGCAGGAAAAAAGCATTAGCAGGAAAAAAGCATTAGCAGGAAAAAACCCACAACAATTAGCAAAGCACAATTCAGTGTATTAGTGACCTCGTGCAGGCTTTTATGACATCCCCAGGCATGGAGCCGTCTCCGTAAGAAGAAAGAATCCTCTTCTCTATCTTACATATAAAACACCCTTCTGCTGTCTTCTACAAGAAGGGAACTTTTTCAATCACGTGGTTGGTTATACATACATACTTAAATCTAACTGAACACAGTAGCTTCTATTTATAATTTCCCTCAAAAGCAATAATAGGAAAAATTTTCATTGCAACACACAGTATTATTATTCCATCAATTATCTCCCTGTGCATCTGGGAGGAGGCTCATTTCCTGTAGGTGTTGTGAGTTATTAACGTAAAGGTGACAGCTTAGCAGCAGGAAACATGGAAGGCAATGCTCATAGTAAGATAATACGATAATATGATCAACATTACATTTTGTAATGCCATTTTTATCAAGTTTAATGGGAGGTTTTAAAATACTGGCTGGGGGCTGCATTCTGACTTACAGAAAAATATTTTGAATTTCTCTTCTGAGAAACTGAAAAGGGATGTAATGATCTAGTGCTTTCAGAGCAGTTGAGCCCACATTTTTAGCGCTTTCCAATTCCTTTCCTGAAATATCAGAAGAATCAGCTGTTCTTCTTGCATGTGGAAAGCGTTAGCCAGAGGCAATTATTCAGCCGACCCAGGGAGACTGAAGTGCTGCATTTTAGGTAATATTATGTATGGTCTCCCTTGCCTCAGTAAGAACTAAATATGCAGCAAAAGGAAAACATCTCATTTTTACTCCTTCCTGGAAACAGGTCTGCTCAACAGATGTTGTTAAGGTTTTTAGGTTTCCATTAGTCAACAGTTGTATTTAAATTTATTAAAGAATAGAAGTACTAGGAGCATTAATACCTGCTAATCATGAAATTATAGCGTTTAAAGCAGCTTTAAAAGGCAACCTGGTACAGTCCTAAAATCTAGAGCCAACACTTAAATGATGAAGGTATGAGGCTGCTTTTTCTTTAAAGTTTGGAATGAAATATATTCCTTGACTTTATTCATTAATTCATTTCAGCAGTCCCTAGAAGTTCTTTCTTATCAGGGCTAAGACCTCTCTGTTGCGATTTGCTTCCAGCCAATCTCAAGAATGTGTAATAAAGCTAATTTCTTTTACTCCACTCACTTGATTAGTGTACAGTAAGGAAGTCTACTCTAAATCGCCTACCCCTGTAGATTAAATAGACTTAGGTTCTTCAACTTGGTTCTTGCCTCCGAAACTGCAAATCTAGTCCGTCTCCCCGTTTTTCTCTCAGACCGTCTCCACATTTTCTTTCTTTCATTCTACCCTCTGAGAATAGAAACAACCAGGTCCAAAACCAGCTACACGCGTTATTTTGGGGATATGAATGTATGTGACGCACCAACACAAACACAGATCTGTGGAAGAACCGAAGTACGTGGAGAAGACATTTTTAAAATAAAACACTATGGGCCATACATTCCAAAAATACACAGTGCACATAACTTATTTCATTTCTAACATTCATGTAACGTTTCAAATTATTTTAGAATTTACTGATATCAATATGTGCTTATATTTTAATACCAACCTAAGCTGACACTATTTTTAGATATGTCCTCTCGCTTATATCGTAGGAGCTTATGTGACTACTGACTAAGGATTTGGCATCTTAATAGACCCAACTTGGGCAGACAGCAGCCACCTAAAGCAGACGCTCCTCCAGAAAGAGGAAGGTTTATACTGTGGGAATTTCTAGACGTTGAGAGTGGCAGCGCTGCAGACTCTTACCTGATGTCCGTACATGTTATGCAGGTGATAGCTCGGCTGTTCGTGGTGATCAAGTTCAAAGCTACTGATGTTTCTTTGTCCGAGGTCGGGTGTGCTCCACATTTAAAGAAAAACTCCTGCAAGAAATGAGAAATGCTATCAAAGTCATGGAAGCCAGCTGGCCATTACCCCTTGTCTGAGCACTTCCACAGCAAACAATGTCTTCGGGCAAGAGGAGAGATCTATCAATAGGTATGAATTAGAATTAAATCAGCATCAGACCTTCCCAGGGAAACGAATGCCCTTGTGCCAGATTAGTCAACAACTCCGTCTTCAGAAGGGGCCAAGTGTCTGTTAGCCTTTCCTTCTTTTGAGCTTTCAGCCATGGAGCTGGGGAAACAATGTGTGCCCTGGTTTAGCAATGGCCCCCCATGCCAAGTGAGCCTAGTGCAACAACTCGGTGTGGCCGCAGTGGGGGCCTGAAATAGTAACTCGCAGATGAGGACAGGGAGACCTGCACCACGAAATGATTTGCCCAAGTCCAACAATCACAGGTGGAGCCAGGCCACCTATAGGGAAACCCAGCACTTTTTTACTTTTTTTTTTACAGCGTCTCTACACAGTTGGTCAGTTATCAGCAAGAATGTAGGACAGAGTAAGGGATATACAGGCCCTATGTCATGCGGGGTGTCATGCGGGGTCTCTGCTCCCGCTCCCCACATAACAAGGCAGAACATGGTGAGGCCCAAAAGGAACACCCACGGAGCCATAGGTAGGGGAGTCATATCACTATATTCTCTCGCGGCTGGATTCACACAACGTGCAACCTGCTGTCCGCTTTTCTGCCAACCGACCAACTCTCCTCGACTTCACTCCCCAGCGCAGCTGCAGCAGTTATATTAGTGGCCAATGGTTCAAGGGTTATAGCTGATGGCCATCTACTACCTGAGTCAGCACCTTTCCACGTGAGGCCGAGAGCCTGGAAACTGTTCTCTGGGGCTCTGTCCCCACACCCTGTTATCAATAAGTGCCCAAGTACATAAGGCCTTACACAGTAGCCGACTGGGACTCTCCCCAGACTAATTTAGAGCCCTGCGATGCTTTCAGCCTCTCCTCAGCATCCCAGAATTCCCTGGGAGACTTGGCCCCCACCCTCACACCAGGCAGCAGGGGATGCTTTAAACCTGTAGCTCTTTCCCTAGTGGTGTCCTGTCCCCATGCCTTCATTCCAGCTTTTTACATAGTCACATGCTTTTTGATTGATAATATCCTCCCTTCTCAACCAAGATTTTCTTTTCCCATTTCTTCATTTCTTCCTTCTGCTATTTGTATATTTGTTCACACACCTCTTCTTCCCTTCATACATCAAGGTGTTCGGCCGGGCAGTGCTCTGCTGCTTGTCAGTCTCCACACCTTCCCCGAAGCTCAATTTTCTGTGATTACAAACATTCTACACAAATAGATCACTCGATGACACAAGAACGCTTGCAACCCACACTTACCCCTCAGCTCCACTGAAGTATAACTACTTGGAATATTGAAAGCATTTTCCCTTTAAAAACTAGACCCAGTGTCAGCAAACGTTTGGTCAATCTCCAGATATTAAATGTTTCCAGCTTTGTGGGTCATTTGGTGTTTGTTACACTTTCCAACTCTGCTTTGTAGCCTAAAAGCAGCCATGGGCAATATACAAATGAATGGACATGGCTGTGCGCTAATAAAACTTTGTTTATAAAAACATGTGGTGAATTGAATTTTGCATGCAGGCCATAGAATATCTGCCCCTACACTTGATTCTGACATATTTATGGAATGTTTTATTCATACTTGTATCCTAACAGTGCTGCCATAGGATAGGCATTAGATCTATTTCTTAAATGAAAAATCAACAGATTTATTTAATAAATGCTACCGGTGTGCCTTTAGACGTTTCTTTCCCTACACATGACCAAACTAACCTCATTCTCCCCTGACCTGAGATCCGGTGAGCAATGCCTGTGGGTCTCAAGCTACAGTGTGAATTAGAATCACAGGGGAACTTGTTAAACTAGACACTGCCAGGCCCTAACCTCAGATTTTCTAATTGGTAGTTCCACCCTGGGGCCAAGGATTTGCATTTCTAAAAGGTGCCAGGTGAATGCTGTTACTGCTGCTGTGGGGACCACACCTTTGAGAACCACTGAGTTACACCAATGTCGGGGGTAAGGGAGGAAATTGTACTTATTCTCAGAAGACAGCAACTGTAGGCGACCTTGCGTACTGCCAATGAAAATAAGGCCACGTCCCAGGTAAAGTGTATTACTCTCCAAAAATCTGGTGTGTGCCATTTTACAGAGCAGTGTCCCGAAGCCAGGTATTTGGAACCCAGGCAGTTCTTAACTGCAAGTGTCTGATCACTCCCAGATGGCAAAATTGCTCATTAGCCAGAACCTTCCCTACCTGGGGCATGTGGCCTAGTGGCTGATCCACCTGCCAGCAGTCCTCAGCCCCACAGAGGAGGGGGTGCCACCAGCCTTGTTACAATAGATGGGTATGCAGTGCATTTGGTGGGAGGCCGTGCAGGGGTGTCTACGCCCCCCTCCCACGAGCCAGAGCCTCCCCTGGCGCAGCAGGCAAAGCATACCCACTGGGCATCCCTCTTTTCTAACATGGATGCCACATTTTTCACTCAGTTTTTTAAAATGCTACAAATCCTTCAAAGGCAGTCAGTTCAAGGGCATTGAGAAAAAGAGTTAAAGCAATTCCTGACCACCAAAAGAAGTCTGGAGGCCATGCCTGACCCTTAGGAAATACACTGAGCCAGCTGAGACCACTTTTTGCAGACATGAAAAAAATCCTCCCTTACAACACAAAGTAATTCCTCCAAAATAGCTGAGTTGGCTGGACGATTGAGAAGGTATTTCATATATAGATAAATAGATATAGTATTTATCTTTTCTTAGTTTGCAGAAAGCTACTGGTAGACAGTCAGCTAACAAATCACAAAGTACTCTAACACCAGATAAAATTCAGCCAGATAACAGCCAAAATCCTTTTTTTGGGGTGGGGTGGAGTAGGGATATTTACACATAATGGCATAGGAAGTCACAGATATTTGGAAAATTCCAGTATTTCATATGATCTGATAAATTTAAAATAGAAAGTACTAACGCTGTATATCAAATATGTTTGTCTCATCAGTGCATTTCAGCAATTTCTCCACCAATTCTTTTGAAAGGGAGTCCTTTTAAAGTCCTAGAGCAACTGGAAAAAACTAAGGAGGGTCTGAGATTTCACCCGGCCTGCAAGCTAATAGGTTAGTTTGCCACAGTCTCATGGAGGCTGGCAGAAGACACGAGACTCCTGGGTCAGAGACAGGATTGCACGCCTTGGGCCCAGGCAGAAAGAAATATGGACGCTATGATGACGTCATCATGTTGGAAAGATTTTCCAGAACAAAAGAGTAGTGAATGCCTCCTTCACAAAACGTGGAGAAACAGGAGAGACCCCTGGAGAATTGTCTCCCAACAGTAATAACACCTTTTCTTATAGACTAATCAGTTCAGTGATATGATCATTTCCTGTCTGATCCAATCAGCGGACTAGAAATTTCAAAGTCTTTCTGATATCTCCAGTCTACGTTAAAAACACACAAACTAGAAGGCAAAACAAAACAGAAATAAAAACATTTAAAAAAAATTCACCTTGGGTTTCTCAGCTTGTCATGTAGGGTCTCTGGTCCCGCTCCCCACACAAGAAAGCGAGACATGGGGAGGCCAAAAAGGAACACCCACGGAGCCATGAATAGGGGAATCATACCACTATATTCTTGTGGGCAGCTGGGTTGGAGACACAGGAAGCAGGATCCACAATCTGCCGTTCGCTTCTCTGCCACCCAGCCAGCCAGCCAACCAACCAACTAATCAACCAACCAACCAATGCAGACACAGCTGTTACATCAGTGGCTAATTGGCCAACTGGCCACAGCTGACGGCCAACTGGTCACAGCTGATGGCCATCCACTACCTAAGCCAGTACCTTTCCAGGTGAGGCCGAGAGCCTGGAAACTGCTCTCTGCGACTCTGTCCCCACACAGCTTCCTTATGTAGGGTTGTCATCTCACGGGCAACTGTGTGATTCTTTTGAAGTAACTGTCTATGGAGTCTGCCTATCTGTGTTTTGTTTCTCTTAATTGTTCAGATTAAAAAATTAAGGAAACCAAAGTCAGACAAGTCTTCTAGCTGGAGTCCATGCACAAAATGACATCTCTCACTGTGAGAGCCACTCATCTGGGGCATGCCACCATCTGATCCCCATGAGGGGCCCAGGAAACACCTAAAGCTGGGCCAAGTGACAGTGGTGATGCCCCAGGGCCAGGCTGCTCAAGATGACATTACTCTAGTTCCAGTGGATGCCAGGGTTTGACCAGCTTCCACCTCACTAGGGAAGCAGCCTCCTGTGGGAGCAGCAGGAAAACATTTTCATTCATCAGGGAGGACACCTGTCAATCACAGTGCAGACAACACAGGATCCTTAACTGTGGGGAAATTGTCTCAACGGAGCCCACCCCACCTCCTGAAAATGCCAGCTCACAGATAAATCAGCTACGAAAAACAAAACCAAACACAACAAAAAACTAAGTCCTATTCAATTAAGTTCCTCCACCTAACCCCACTTTCTGGCTCGTTCCACTGGATCCATATATTCAATTCAGGGAAGCTATAATTAGTTATGAAGCTAAACTCTATGACAGTAATTGAGCAGCTTTATTTTTAATGATAGTGTACAAACTATTCAAAACAAAATAAATTAAAAAAAAAAAATCCCAGAGTAAGACCTTAAAAATATGTTTGGCTTTATGATGTGACCCTGAAAAATGCTGTGTAAGTATTTTCCACCTTATTAGCACTAAATAGAAAATCCGAAATCCAAAAGGGTTGCATTCTTCAAGTTCATAGAAAGGTACTCATATTTTTGCCACTTCTGTGCACAAGATTCTGATCCTTTCCTTCTGTTCTCACTGAGCTCTTAGGTGTGATCACAACTCAACCATCCTGTCATGTCAGATCGTGGAGGTCTGCCGCTCTAACCGCAGCAGACCCATAAAAACCAAAGGTACACAGAGGGGAAAGCCCTGTGAACATTTCAACTCAACCGTCGGTGGCAGGCCTGGAAGCCACCCTCTGTCCTCACTGCACTCTGCCACCTGATCATAACTCATTGCCACATTCTCTCACAGGCAAAGGAGAAAATACACAAATGTGGAAATAAAAATAATAAACCAGCAGAATGTGAAAATTAGATAAATGCCCAAAACCCAACTGCATAAAAACGTATAATGTGAGAAGCTAATCAGTCAACTCCAAAGACAAACTGATATATTCTAAATTGCTACAGAAATAGCTCAAAACTACCATCTCGAAAGTTTGCCCCAAGGGCAACGTAGTTTCCCAAACCTGAAAACACAGCAAGGAGACCTGGCTTCCTCAGTCACGAGCCTTTTAACAGCTTTCCTTGAACTCCCGAAAGTCAGCCCTTGTGATAGATACTGCTCAACAATTTCAAGGTTTCCAAATAAGAAGTTATGTCTATCTTTGTGACGAGCTCAATTCCACGTTAGTCTCCAAATCCATTTTAGTTAACAGCCCCAAAGGAAGCGTACCTTTCTCTTGATAAAAGGGACACAAAATTTTCACCAGGAGGTTGCGGTGGGTCTGGGGTTTGTACTAAAAAAGTAACTGACCACTTGCAAGGGTCAGAGTCAAGGTAAGGAAACAGGGCCCACACCAGGTAATTTTGTTACCTTAGGCAGGAAGAACGGGGCACAGACAGGGCTTCAGGGAGAGAGGGGAGGAAGGGAAGGAGGAAGTGCAGGAAACAAGGAGATGAGCTCATTCTTAAGAAAAGGTGCAGCTACCGCTCCTTGTAATAGGTCACAATACTGTTAGCATTGCGGGCAGCTCCACCACCTGTGTCACCATGATAGTTCCGACAAGGACCAAAACGGGATTCCCACCTCCCCATGGGAAGGAGTGGCCAGCAGAGAGGCCCTGGCAATGCCTGTGACACCACCCTGATTATTTCACGCCCTCATTCGACTAGAATCCTAAGCTTCTTTGTTCTACGGGGCAGTTGGCATTTTTGTCCCTGCCTGCCCATGTCCATTATTTTGGGCGTGTATTTTTTACTTTAATAAATCCTCTGCTTGTTTGGCTTTGCTCATGTGGCTTTGGCTTTGTACGTCCTGGAATGCTTTCCTGCGACCGTTCAAGAACCCTTGTTCTTC